>NC_051190.1:49602208-49941538 GCF_015220075.1 Falco rusticolus
GATGGGGTAAGAGGCACACATGAGAGTCCTGCTCTCCTTTGCAGAAGCAGGCTACAGTAGTTGACAACAAAGCTCCAAAGCTTGTAGGAGCCTTTCTGTTGCATGCAATTCCATTGCCCGCATCCCTTCTGTCAAATTCTCTTGGGCTTGAGAGCCAAGTCTACCAAAGGTTTTCTGGAGAACAGGAAGCATGGCCAGAGCAGTGTTGGGTTGTGGGTAGGGCAGTGCATTGGCATGCTGAAATCTGTGTTCCAAACCCTGGCTTTCTGCAGCAATGTCAGTGCATCCCTGTAAAAAGCATTTTGCTTCCTGGTGTGGGAAACAAGGCCCATGGGAAAGAGTGAAATACCCTGGGGCAGGAATTATACTCGCAGGGATCCAACACCTCATGGCAAGCGTTCACCACAGTTCCATTCAGCACCATCTCTTCTTGCTTTCTTCTTCTGGCTGGTTTTAAAAAGCTTCTCCCCTCCACTGTTACCATCCAATGGCTGCTACGGCAGAGGAAGGGGGGGGCTTGGAAGCGAGCAGGAGGGCGGTGAGCCCTGGGCAAAGGGGCTCCCATCTCCCTGACTGACAGTAATTACCACTCGCTGCACTGTGGGTGTCGTGCAGCGCAGGCTGGGAAGGGAGACAGGGCTGTGCACGCCTCAACAGGTTTCTCCGTTTGAAGTTTAGAGAGTGGAGTACTTTCTGCCTTTAACTCTCTCCCCCTCCTTCTTCCCCATTCAGATGCTTTTTGAAAGAGTTTTGTTTTAACTAAACAGTGTTTTATATTTCATGCAGAACCATCATGTATCGCACGTTTGTTTTCCCTCTGCCATGACAGGCTCTGACATTATTTTGATGAGAAGATTTCTCAGCATTTTGAAACGATGTTCAGTCTTCCCTTGAATGGGGTTGCTTTTTAACCCTCTGAGTTTCAGCAGCCCTGTTGCATCTCCTAGGGAAATCTGCCAAAATTTGGGGAGCTCCAGGAACTAATTCCCTTTTCCTCTTCACTTACGAGCCAGCAAACTGCCTATGAGATTTTGTCCACACAGGGAAATCCCCTCATGTGGTTGTGCTGGGTGGATTAGTCTGCTGTAGATATGATGGATTAGCAGCCTGTGGATGTGAATTTAGTTTGGAATAAAGAGTAAATCCTTGCCATACAGGCAAATCCTCCTTACAGAGAGACAGTTTCTGTCCACAGAAGATAGGAAGACAGCTGCTTTGCTGAATACAAGGAAAACATTGACGGTCTTGGCAAAAGGATGCAATATAAACTATTTCTTCATGGCAGAGGCAAAGGTGCATGAGGGGCAGATGGGGTGCTGGTCTGTGCATGCTGGGGAAGGTGTGTGTATGGGTGCCGGGAGGGGGCAAAGGGCATGTTTTCTCATGTCTGGTTAACATAAGGATGCCAGCAAAGTTGGCTTGAGAGTGTCAGTGCAGGGACCGTTCTTGGAGCAGGTTTGTAGCCTGGTTTCACACCTGGATGCCTGATTCTGCAGCAGTAGCTGAAGTTGCCTGGCAGAATTGGGTGCATGGGGGATGACTCCAGGGCATGTCTTTGCAGAACTGCCAATGCCAAAGGTTTGGTGCTTCTGCTCCCTTCTGCTGATACCTAACTTGTTGTCCAGTAGGTCCTGATCTACATGAGGATGCAGTTCCCCATCAGGGTCTTGAAATCTGTCCCAGGGGTCCCCAAAATCAATACAAACACCAATCATGGACTCTTCAGCTTCATCAAGCTGTCAGTTGTCCTAAAGACCTATTTGGGAACACAGGCAGGGCATCCTGCAGTCAGCTGCCCTGCCATGAACTGCAGGAAGGTGAGTGTCCTCCCAGCATCGCTCTTCTGCCGTGAGCTCATTTCCCTAGGCTTTGATTGAGCTCAGTAATTTAATTCTGTCCTCCTCTGGGGTGGGGAAGAAGTAGGGGAGGAAGAGAGGGAAGACAAGGAGGGTGCTTTTAAAGATCAGTAGCAGTGTTTTGTGCTTGAAATTGGAAGCTTTTCAGAGCCTTCCAAAGGAGCTTAGAGGAGTCCACAGGTAGGACGTGCTTTTAAATTTTTTGGCATCTCTTAATCATTAGCTGCATCCAAAGGGAATTAAAGACCGTCAATCAACATAAATTATTCTTCTTGGGAGCATCAGCAGTGTGGGCAGTTTTTATTGTAACTTAAGCAGGAAATTGAAATATCAGCATTGGAGTGTGAAATACGCCATTGCAGTGAACTGTTCTTCATAAAGCAAGAGGAGAAATGTAAAGAAGATTACACACTATTAGTCCCACTAGAATTTTGCTCTTAATCTGCCTTAAATTGAAAAATTGTTTGGAAGTGTTAGCAGCTTTCTCATGCTATAAAACAGAGGGGGTGTCACAGGTACATGGCACCCAGTGGGGATCTTGGAAGTGTTAGGACCGGAGGAGGATCAGCACAGAGTAGCTGTGGTCTACCTTTACATAGGGGCTCACCTAGTGACCTTCACTGTCACAGCAGAGCAATGTGGCTGTCTTTTCTGTGTCACCAGGGCCCTTTGGGGAGGCATCCTGCTGGGATGGCAGGAGGCAGTGGGGCTGGGCCTCCTTGTGTCTCACGTCTTCTTAGTATCTTAATGGGACATCCCCATTCCTTTCAGACCTCCGAAGTACATCACATCTTATAGCAAGTAGGTGAATCTTGAGACCCATTAGGGATGTTCAGTTCAGTTGGAGGCACTTGAATGCACAATTCAATTGAATTCCTAATATTTTGGAAGGGGGGGGGGGCTGTCCTTCCGTCAGAACGAAAGAATTACATTTGGTAAATACTCAGGGAAAGAAAATTCCAAGAAAACATCCTCCTGGCTCCAGTGGATTGTTTTGTTTCAATTGCGCATAATCGTTTCACCCGACAATGTTGAAAGATTTCATTTGGGCTTTTGATCGTATTAAAATATTAAACATGGAATATAAAATTATAATAAAATGTTAGCATTAATATTTTAATAGAACCCAAAGGTTGAAATTAAACATCAAAACTGCAGAGGAAACATAGGGTGGGGAAGGCAGCTTATAGACAAGAGGGATTTATGCACATCATCAGCCATGTCTGTCTTTTCTGCATTGCAATTATCTTGGCGTGCATACTATACCCACCGCCTGAGTGTGCATGCTGCTTGCTTCCCTCTTAATCTGAGTAGCTCCCCCTTCTTTAGACTTGGGAAGAGACTCAGGCAAGAAGGAGAAAATGTTTCCTCGCTATTTTTGTAAATGAATGACTCTTGATCTTTAAGTTCACACCAAAGAGACAGACGCACAGAGAGACCCTGTGCTCCAGGGCACCATGAAGAATGTCACTGAGCTTGGAACTCATGGAAGAAGAAATTTCCTTGCAGGGAGAGAGTTTATGTCTACGGTATGTCAAGAAGAAAAGGAAAGAGAAAGAAAAGACTCTGGGGGGTAATTTTTATAGCATGCATTGAGAGAAGAGACAAACTTTGAAAGCTCCCAACAGCTGATGACCTGTTATTGCTGCACAATTCCTGTTACCTTTCTGCTTGGAAGAATATGAATGGTTTCACAGCAAATGTGGGCATAATGTTATTTACCAGGCCTGGCCTTATTAGGGACATTCATTCTCTTGCTCATAACCTGCCCTTTTATTTTGAAGGGAGCTGGGACATGGATGGACATGTGATGAGATCTTTTGCTCTGCCTCAGGTGTTCTCTGCACACTTGGGGTTTTGGGATCTGCTCTTGGTGCACCAGTCCAGCGGCTGCGTACACAGCCAGAATAGGTGTGTGTGACCCCACAGGCTGGTGAGAAATCAAAGTGATATTTCAGATGCTGATAATCACCATGGGGAGTTTTGATTTTAGTGTGAATTGGGGCTATCAGGGGAGCCAGGGTTAGGCAGGGGCTCAAACAGGGGTTTCATTTCCTTTTAGGTGTGTGCTGGTTTTATCATTAGTAACTGGCTCTGTTGGGCTGTAATGAAAAATCCACTGAAGTTGGAAACTACTTGGGCTACTTGAACCAATAAGCCTTGAACCTTCCCCTTTAGGTGTCCAGTGCTAACAGCATTAAGTCTTATATTACTCGGTAGAAGATTAATGGATTGGAGAAACTTAAAGAAATTTGCCTTGGATGTTTCTCCCAGATGCAGAATTTGTGGTCATGGATTTTCTAATCATCACATCTTCACTATCTGCCGTCCTTAGTCCAGGTTTCTGTGGTGTAGGGCAGAGCTTGACGGTTTGTCTGAAAACTCCAGTCAAAGCCTGGGAGTTTTGGCCTCTGGTTTGCTCAGAGATGAGCTCCAGCCATAGAAACAGAGCCTTGGAGAGGCATCATGCTTGGTGGTGGAGTTTGATGCTGTATTAACTCTTGCTGAGGAAGAGACTTTGAACAGGGAACTTCAGAACTTCTTTTGACCTTTGGTTGTGCCTGCAACGCTTTATTCTCCAGCCAGTGAGTGATGGGTGAATAAAAGTCCTGGAAGGTCCCCAAAGCCTCAAAGAAAGCAAGTAGCTTTAAGCCAGAGCTACAGACTCTCACAGTGGGCTTTAATTCAAGTGCTGAGGAGGAACGGGAAGGAAGGACACCTGAAATGCTGTCTGGAAAACCAATAGCAGGTAACACTGCATCTCCCACATCCAGTCCAGCTGTGCTGCTCAGTCTGGACTGGTGTAGTGCCTCTGCTTCCTAGTCAGGCCAGTGCAACTGGTCACTGCATTGCCCTTCCCTGTAGCCCTCTTCTTCCTCACCTTCACTCATCAGGACTGTGATTCAGCACAGGGCTTACAGGCATGCTTCGGTGCGTGCCTGTGGGCTTTGGCAGAGGCTCAGCATGTGCCTCAGAACCTTTCCAGGTAGCAGTGGATTAGTGAGGGCTGGGTCAGGGCCTCTTGTACCCTCCAAGCTTATCTGCTGCCCATCTGAAAAATCCAGTCTTCACTGCTGTCTGCTGCAGACTCTTCATTACCAGCTGCAAAGGCTCCGTTGTAGTCAGCAGAGGGGAAAGGAGGACTCACGTTATTCCTTGTGATTGGGAATCATAAAAAGGAAAGGCATGAGGGATGCAGGAAGCAGTGCTGATTAGCAGAGGTAGCCCAGGCTCTGGCTTTGAACCACTGTCCCGAGTTTTACGTTTTCCTTGGATATCTACTGTTTCCCACTGTTGGATATGTAGTAGTAGACCTTGTGGAGCAGCAAGCAGACCCCACATAGCTGTTTCATGTAACAATTACCCTTATCAGGCCCTTAGAGACTGGGATGACAGTGTGGAGCACACAACCTTTGGGGGCTTTTGGGGTCACTTTCAGGGTCATGCTGTACCATGCAAAACTTCCTAGGAGCAGGGCTGAGTCCCCACCTAACTCATTTCATCTGGCGTGAATCAGTTTGTGCCACAGTACATGGTACCCTTTTGTCCCTCTGCTCTGGTGCCTCAGGAGCTTGGGAGGAGCAGATCAGTTACAAATAACCAGGATCTCCAGCCCATTTGTGCCACAATGCCAGAAATCTGCCAGCTTATAATTAGCCTCCATGAATAATTCATTGCAGACGCTGCATCCATCAGATCTGACAGCTGTAATCATTTTGCCAGCAAAATATGGGGTTTGTCTTATTTGTGAAAATGATTCAGGCAGGATTTTTTAAAATACAAAAGGGAGGGGTATATGAGTCTATGCCTCTATATAAATATATATATATATAATGCACAAATATATAAAAATGTATATATATATCTCCAGGCCCACACACGCATACATGTATGCTTTGCATGCTCACTCTGTAATAAAAGCGATCTTTGTATAGCGTGGATCAAATCTATCGGTGATGTAACTGATTGAACCAATTGGATTACAGCAGGAATGAAGATATATTTATATCTGTTCTCTTTTAGAGTCTAAAAATACCCTGTAATTCTGAATGGATGTGTTTTTAGGCAGCTGCATTTAGAAATACCTCCAGACCCACATTTTGTTGTTTTCGGAAAGCAGGCAAGGAGGTCAGAGTCCCGGGGTCTTGTCAGGAGCCCTCAGATCTCCTGTCTCTTTAAGGCTCCATTACACTCCCGCTTTCTGTGCTTTCATTCTTAAATATGGAATGTGTCCAGGATTTTTTAATTTATAACAATAGCTGATGGTGCTGGGGAATGAATGGGACTATGAAATATCTGACGTGGCAATTAGGGCTGCTGTTGCAGTGAGGCCTGATTTTTGCTGGAAGGGAAGTTGCTCTAAACCAAGACTAATTAATTGCTTTTGGGGAAAAAAAAAAAAAAAAAAAAAGAAAAAAAGAAAACCCTCACAGAAACGTTCTGGGCCAAAATTCCTGTCATGGTGTAAATCTGGAGCAGATCCACTGATTTTTGCATGGTTACCCTTTGTATATGACAAAGCCTCAGCAAGCACATTAAGGGTGATATTGCAGCAAAGGTGTGTGCTGCAGACCAGCAGTTTCCTCAAAAATCAGCCTCCTTTTATTGTCACACACTCTAATTCCAGCGGCACATCAGGCATGTTGCACAGGATCACTTGCGTTTCTTGTTGTTGTAAAGGGAGACTGGAGCAGCACTGTGAGGCAGTTCGGCTGTCTGCGTTACAGATTTCCCCAGTGCTCTCACATCCACACGCCGTGCTTTCAGTCCAGTTGTGTTGGGACAGTGAAAAATCAGTCTTCCCGTTTTCTCCCCTTGTTCTTCGGCAGCTTGCTTTTCTCCCTGCTACCCTGAGTTGTGCTGTTTAGTCCTTCGGTTGATGCTGCACTTCAGTACAGGGTTTGGTCTATGCAAACAGGGCTGAAAAAGCTGTGTGTGATCTCAAGGGTGGAAGGGTTTAAGTTGGGGGGTGGAGGGGAAGGCTTCTCTTCCTGGGCTGGTAAACACAAGGAACAAATAGAGTGGATGGTCTTATCCTCAAAGGACAAAAACCATGACTGACTGACACCAACCTGAGCCTGGGGACCTCTGGGCAGCATGGTGAGTGCTGCAGTCTTGAGCATCTCATTGCCTTTCCCTCTCTCTTCCCAGCTTTGTGTGGTGCCCTGCGGGATCAGGGAGAGGTAATGTATGGTGCAAGGAAAGAGACTTTGATCAGCTCCTAAGTGCTGGGGCCTGGGTGGTTTTCAATGTTCAAACCTCTACATTAAAATGTTTCTCTTCTAGAGATGGGGGGGGTGTACCCTGCAGTTGGGATGGTTAGAGATAGCATCTGTGAGTGAAAGCACAGGGAGCTGGGGCATCTGTGGTTCCGTCCCAGCTGGGGGAAGTGAGAGCTGATGATGGACAGAGCAGAGCAGGAGCCAGAATGTCTAGGCTCTCCTGTGCTGTCACCATGTAACTTTGGGAAAATCCATCTGCTCTCAAAGAGCCTAGGCCCTCCACAAACACGTGTTGCTGCAACATCAAAGGCATTTGACCCTGGTCCTCAGAAAACACTGGGAAACTGGGCCACTGAAGGCCACAGCCCTGACACAGCATCCCCAGGTGTGCTGGCTCCAGACCAGGGTGATAGACACTGACTACATCCCAACTCACCCTCACTTGCCAGTAGCTTTAAAACAAGGCAGCAGAGGGTGACTTCAGTAATAAAATGCTCTGCAGTGACAAACAGTGGTGGGAGAGGTGCTGGCTGAAGGTCACGTGTGTTTCCAGCTCCTTTCCCCATCTCTGCTCAGTGATCCCAGGCAGAGGTGTGACACCACCTGCTAACATACTGCTCAAGATGACTGATGCAAGTAGAAGTGACAGCTCTTGGCAACACATCACAAGCCTGAAAATTCAAACCAGGTTGTCCAAAATGTTCAGCTGAGAGTCAGCAAGGTAGATTCTGGCGGCTGCCCCTCTCGTCTCTTTCACAGAGTAGTGACAGAGAAGGGCTTAGAGCACAACTCCCTATGATGTCTCTCATGCTAGTAGGGAACATGGTCATGGCGCATGGGGTGGGAAGGGAGGTCTGTCTATCACAGCAGGCTCTGGGGGCAGCTTTGGGCTGCTCCTCTGAAATGACCTATCTCGTAGCCCAGATTTGGTGCATAAACCCACCTCTTCCTTCCCGTCTCCAGGGCAATGAGAGACACCCTGGTAATCACAGCCATTAGGTCCCTGCTATTTTGCAGCCAGTGTTCCAGGACAGACAGAGGTAAGGTACATTTCAGGGCCATGTGTAGTTATCCGTGCATCCACCCAGCCCAGCAACATGAGGTCTGAGCGAGTGGGTATGTTGGTACAAGGTGCAGAGGTTTTGGGGGTGTGGAGAGGGATAGGATGTGCAAGTGAGGGTGGAAGCATGTCTGTGACCATGCGTGGGGAGCCAGAACACGTGTGGGAGGTGTGATGAGCTACTGAGGTACATGTGGGATGTGGAGAGGGAGCATGTGAGCAGTGGGACAGGTAACTGCGAGTGTTGTGTCCCCAAGGGTTTCCAGTGGCCCCGGTATAAGGAACACAGAGCACTGGGACCCCAGTTGCTTTTTCTGTCTCAGCCAGCACTTAAATGCCAGCATAATAACAAACACAATGCATTATTTAAAAGCTACTGTGTTTGACCCTATAAGGAGCTTTTCAGTCACCTGAACGTCAAGGAGGAAGATGTTGCTATTTCACTGGTGGCTGGTGGGTTAACCTCCTTCTCATTTACAGCATGACCCAAGGTGAGAGGCAAAGAGCTGCTGAGATGAGCGTGTGTGTGTATGCACAAGGGGACGGGTATGAAATCATTGTAGTCACCCACGTGGGGCAACCCATGGAGCTGATGCTCTGGACTGGGAAAGCCAACTGAAAGGAAGGATCAGTCCCCAGGGAAGGAATGCAAGTTTAGGAGCAGTAGCTCTTAAAAGCTGTTCTCAGCCTGTGCTGTTCAGACCTATCAAGCTGAGTTTATTTGTTTGTTGGTAGTTATTAGGGCTGGCACTGAGATGCCACCAAGGCCTATGTATCTGCCCATCTCTCAGCGCTACAGGCCACAGTCTAGGGCTACAGTGCCCAGGGGGGCTGGACGTGTGCTGGGGCTGGGCCCCGTGCGGTCTGCTCAGAGGCATCTGATCATTTGGTCCTCACTGTCTGGAGCTGCTTCTCAGCAGTCATGGGCTTTTTAATGCTTGTTTACCAAGCTGCAAACCCTCCTTGCTTGCTGACTGCTGTTAGCAAATTAAATGTTTCCAACATCCTATCCTGTTCTCTGGCTTCAGAAGAGACATTTTCTTTCTCACAAACTTTCAGTGAAACCTCTTGCAAGGCTTCAAGTCATTATCTGCGAGTCACTGTTAGAACAAGGTTGTGAGCAGTAGCAAAAGTCAGAAACTAGGATCTCTCTGTAAGCAAAAATCCTCAATCACTTTATAAACAACCAGTGGTATATGTCTATATCTAGCAAATGTTGTTTTGGAGATCAGAAAAGGTCACCAGTTGCAGTGGTGGCATTTCACCCCTTATGACCTCATTAGAGGTTTTTCCGAAGTTGCTAGTTTTACTTATTTAACAATGAGACTGATTTTTTTCCCGTCTGCACAAAATAAGAGGCAAAGCATCCTTTGCAGCATGAGATGTACTGTATTAGGAGGAGAGGTACTTACTGCTTAGATGCTTTTCACATTCAAAGCACCTGAAAGGTGGTACATAGTAAAAGTGAGAATTAAGCTGATGGATGTATTGGTGATGTGTGGGTGTTTTACTGGGCAGGGCCCTTAACTCAGGTGCTGGGAGTTGTGATCACAGCCAGCTTTGGATGGAGGTACAAAGCAGGTACATTAAGGGAGACTGGCTGTGGTTTGGGAGCTGGAAGCTGTGCTCCCAGCCCAGCTGAAAGCTGTGGAATCCCCTGAGGATGCTCAGCGTGTGGGTACTCCTGCCTTGCTGTGTGGAAAGGGAGTCTGGCACTGAGCAGATGGTGCGGGCACACCACGCACCTGTTGCATGGGTGAGAGGAGGCTTCACACCATGTTCAGGTGTCACTGGGTGCTCGCTTGAGCAGAACATCACTGGCTTTCTGTTCTGGGTAATGGGTGTGGAATTATTCAAGATTAGGCTGTTAAATACTTGGAGCTGTCTTGGTAACAAGCTGTGATTTTTATTATTCTTCACTCCATGGTGACTTTTGATAGCTCTGAGTAAAGTACCCACAATAGTCAACAGCACGTGATGAGGAGAGGGCTGAGGGCCATTCATTTTCACTGATGGGAAGTTTGGAAATGCCTCTTAGGCAGCTTGATATTTTTAGCACCTGCAAGATAGGCATATTTGCAATTCCCTCTTTTATCTGTACTGTGGAAGGACCAAAAAGTCCCAACTATGGTCTTGTCTTTGTAAATGCCACAAATAATTTATTTCATCTCTCCTATACTGATGCTGCTGCTGTATCCTGATTCCCTGCTACTGCCAGTCTAAGCAAGGCTGCCAGGATACACCTGAATGAAAAGTTACCTAAATCTAGCTAGAATGGACTCTGTCTCAGCGTGCAGTAGACAAAAAGTGAAATTTCCCAAGCACTTGAGGAGCAGCTGCAATGTTTTTGATGCATATCTAGGCACATAACTCAGACTGAAACTTAACAGCAAGGCTTAGTCTCCTCACAAGAGCCTTTTAAAACTTGTTCTCAGAATCCAATATGGATTACAAATCATTAGAACAGATGAGGAGGGATCCAGAATGGATGAGGTACTGGTAAAACTAGATTAGTTAGAATATAGAAGAGATCTAAAAGCAGGAACAGCTAGGGAGATTATTAGCTCAAGAAGATGAGATTAGATAGAGCAGCTCTTCTTTTGCTACCCTGGCTTTCCTGTTCAGTCTCCCAGCCAAAACCAGCTTGTGCAACAATGCCAAAAACCAAAACATTCTTCCTCTAGGCTTGAAAATCTGGCAGCATTTGAATTTGTCCAGAACTCTGCCTCCATCCCAGCCTGCCTGTCTATACAGAGATGGAAAAAGGGGAGGAAGGCAAGGGCTAGCGGTTAGCAAGGGCTCTGGTCCGAGTTCTTTTCTAGAGTTGGGTGTGATGGGTGGATTCTTGCAGAGCTCATCAACTTTAGTTCTCTAGAGCTAAAGAAGAGGGAGAGAGCCCAGGCAAAATCACTCAGTGCTTGGTTTTATTTATATTTCTGCTCCACACCAGCAGTTGCTGGAGGAGTTGACCCTTTGGGTATCTTGCTTATTGTTCCTGGAGGTTTTTAATGTTTGCTTTTCCAGAAGCAATAATTCCAATGGATGGAAATGCAGTTACAGCTTCTTAGAGCAATTAACTCATTTGCTTTGGTCCACACTGCTGGATATTACTGCTAACTGGAAAATGTCATCCATTTGTTTATATTAAGGAAGAAAAGTGAGAGATTTGCAAAGAGAAGGCTGCAGTGAGATTGTTTGGTCCTAGTGGGCCTTAAACTATTCATCTAACAGGAGTGAGTTGAGCGCTTGCAGGCTCCACATGTAAACCGTGTAATCACCTTGTTAACACACTTTCCAGCAGTAACTTCCCTGACTCTTGCCTGCTTTGGAATATTCATGTGCTCATGCATCATTTTAATGAACTTATCAACACATTCATAAGCTATTAATTAAACATTTATTAGTAATTATGTTTTGGGATCGCCCGATGCATAACTCCTGGTGTTATAAATATGACATCTCACCCCTGCATTTCACCAGCCCAGTCCACAGGGTGAGAAAGACACAGCTGAAAGATGCAAGGCTCGTTCTCCCCCATCCTACCCAGCCTGCACCCGTATCTGGCTCAGCTCTTACTAATCGGTGTATTCTGCTTCCCTGGACATTGTGGAAATGAGCTGGTAGGAGAAAGCAGAATTCACTGGGTGATGGCCCACATTACCAAGGCAAATGCATGTTGTGGGGCAGCAGCGTGGATAGCCATGGCAGATTCTCGCTGCAAATGTTACAGGGATTTCCAGATGAGAATTAACGGACTTCCCTTGGCTAGCGTAGAAGAAAATGTTCTACGTGTGGTTGTTTATTATTTCTGTTACAGTCACTGTACTTGCTTATTGCTTCCATCTGTTGGCATCAAACTATTGGCTCTTGTCTTATCACTGGGATGTAAACCCTTCACAGGCAGGGAGCATGGTTTGGCGAGAGGCATAACAGAAGCGCCCAAGAAATTTAGGTGCTTAAAGACTGGGATGCTTTGGAATCTGTTCCAGAGAGGAACTCAGGTACTTTATTCCCGGCGGTTTCATTCAAGAAGAAATATGTTTGTTGGCCAAAAATATTAAGTGCATCAATTTTTGCCCTTCAAGCCTTGAGAAGTCGTTGCTCCAGACCATCGTATCTCCAGTTGGTGCCTCAGGAGATCATTAGCTTTGTTGTATGGTGTTCCTGGGGAACTGATTGACCCAGACCACATCCTGCTTAAAGAATACTTAAACTCCTACTTGGGCATAATTTGTTTTGCTTATTCTTCTTTGCTGCCCCTCCTCTTGTCTGCTGCCAGATTAGACAGGACAGGATCAAGCAGGCCAACTGGGAGATCCAGAATCATCATTAAAAATAAAGCTCCTGTCTTCCCTGTTCTCCAGGCCATGTCTGGATCCACCAACATTGTTACTCAAAGGAGTGCAGACAGATTTAGAGCACACCATGGGACCCGCTGGTGGCTAGTAGCCCCACAAACAAAACTCTCTTTATCTACTGCAGGCAAGCACTGGCTCTCCACTGGCACCAGGAACCCACTGGATAATCCCGTGCAGGTGGCCTCAGCTTTGATGCTTTTACGTGGCAATTTGGATGAATTGGCAGGAACGGGAGATGCTGCACTAGGTCGTGTGCTGTTTTATAAATTTTAATCCTCGCTTTGAATTTTCCAGCAGAATGGATTTTGCTCTACCTCTGGGCTGGAGGGAAACTTCTCTTCGTTACCCTGGAAACGTGAAGACGACAGATCCATCGTTCATCAGCGAGAGGGAGAAGATGAGAGGGAAATAGATGACAAAAAAGTATGGGCAGGGGGAAAGACCAAGGGAGTAGAAGAGTCTTTCAGAGGAGCCATCTTCACCTACTGCATCAAGGCTGGGAGCCTGGAGTGCTCAGGCTATCACCAGTGGTCAGGATTTCCCAGCACTTCATCAGACCTCCCATAGCAGAAGACTTGCTGGAGCAATTTTGCTTAATTTTGACAATAAAGCAATGGGTGATGGATTAATGTTAATATCTCCTTGCTCACTTCCCAGCTCTGGCAGCCTCGAATCAGCTCCCGCTTTACATATTTAATCTTCTACCTCCTTTAAACCTGGGATGTTGCTATGCAGAGGACACCTGAAGGTCAAAGAGCCGCTCGGTGACGGAATGGCCAAGCTGCAGGACAAGAGCAAGTGTTCCTATACTATAGACGAGAACAGGAGGAATCCAGACATACCCGCTTGGACACCACCTCCCCTTCACAGGGAGCCCATGAGGACATCAAGGCAATTCACCTGATTAAAGTCAGGCATATGTTTACATCTCCTGCTTAATTGGCTTTGTGAAGAAGCCAGTAAGTTATTCTTGTCCAAGCAGCCACAGAAGAAGCTGTAACACCCAGTGTGGGCAAATACACACAAAGCACAGAAGGGTAGCGTAGGGATCAGACTCCAAATGCCCATGCTACTCTTGCAAGCAGCTGGAAATCAAATATGCCCTTGGCTACAGGTGAAGTCAGAAAGGACATGCTGGCTGTCCCATCCCTGGAGCTTCAGAGCACAGCAGAGGAGTTGCCTTTTCTGCATTGTGGAGTCTGGCATAAGAGCTGGTGGCAACCTGAAGCTCACCCTGGGTCTGTGCAGTGGCATACCTCCATCAAGATACATATTCACACTGCAGAGTTTAAACTTAGGACAGCAATCTACACTCAGCTCTTGCGTTACTTGGTGTTACCATGTGTCCTGGAGGGTATAGGGCAAGGAAGTCCACAGTGCCAGACTCCCATCTTTTTACTGTGTTAACTGAGAGCTCTGGAGAACATAAACCACTCTTCGGTGTCTTGGTGAGGTCTGAGCTACAGTTAAAGGGAAAAGAAAGCAGATTTCTGCCCTTCCCACTGAACTTCAAGGAGTTAGACTCAAGAATTATTTTTTTTCCTGCTGGAAATTTGAGCGAAGAGCAGGTGAGAAAGGACACTTAAAGTCAGGATATTTAGTTCCTGCCCCCTGTAAGATCCCTGTGCTCACCTCCTGTTTCCATGCCTTGATGATATTACTCCCCCTCCTGCACTTTGTCTCCCTGCCACCCTCCAAAGCACCAGCTCATGTTAATCTTCTCTCTCCTTGCTGAGTTGCGAAGTGCTTAAAGGCAAGGGCTCCATTTTCCTGCCCTGATAAAGTCCCCTGTGCTCTAATGGCGCCATGCAAATAAATACATGATAATAAGCAGTAGCCTCTCATCCACACTGCTCCCAGGGCCACAGAGAGCCTGGGGCTTACCCCAGAGTTTGCAGGAGTGCCAAGGAGAAGTTATGTTCCCCTTGCCCTGTGAGGCTCCGTCCTCCTCCGTCTGTTCTCCTCACTACCTCGCTGTGCTCCTCCCTGGTCCCCTAGTATTGCCTTCATGTCTCCAAGTTTCTACTTGTCATAGCCCCGTGTCCCTCTATTCACTACCACCATGGACCTCCCAGCACTGCAGTTCTGTTCACAGCCTCAGTTCGCCTCTAAAGCAAGCCTGAGGAAGAAAAGAAAATGGAAAGGAAGTACTTTCCTTGAAGCAAGAAGATAACCAGCGTGAGCCAGGTAAAAGTTGTTGATTTTGTCAATATTCGAGGAACTGTATCTACTAAGACATGTAGGCTGCCATCGGAGGCGGAGAGCTGAGCTGGCTGGATTTTAACTTGCCACTGCCATCTGCGGGGCTGTTGTTGCTAGTAGCAAAGCCAGGCCATCTCAGGAGGATACTGATCTATGTTACAGTAATTATCCTCTTCCCCAAGGAAGTTTGCAGTCCCTTTTCCCTCCCTCACCCTGTTGCTGGAGCAGTGTCAGTGTAGCTGCCAGGCAGAGTAGTGGCAGCAAGAGACAAGTGTAGCAAACAGTATTTGACAGTGTGTTTTGGATGCATTTCAGGTGAAAGCACAAAAAACCCAAGCGTGTTTGATCCTGGCTGTACCTGCCTTCCATATTCATGTTTGTGCGCCTCCATGTCATTATGAGATTAAAGCATCATTAAGCACACAACGAAAGCCTTTGATAACACTCTGCCCCGTGCTCCTCCTTGCCTTTCTTTTTTGCATTTCTCCCGCCCGTCCTATTTCTTTTTTTTTTTTTTTCCCTAGTCTTTTTCCCCCTTCCTTCTTTCTTCTCCCCAGTCATTTCAGGGATGCTTTGGAGTAATACCTCACTGAGATACGATACAGTTGAAAGGACTGTATTCTGACTATCCTTTATACCAGTGTGTATATCAGTTTTAGCGTAACAGACTGGAGGCAGTGGCATCCAGTGCAAATCTGTGCCGCTGTATCCAGGTCCACAGAGGCTCTGCCAGCCTGGGAGAGCAGAGGACATGCTGCAGCTAAGTTGGTGCAAAGAGGGTGGGGAACACAACCAGGTCCCCAGTGTAGAGTTCTGGTGTAAATCCAGGAGTTACGCAACTGACATTGGGGAAGCTGGTTCAGATTTACACCAGGGTATTAGTGATCAGTATCTGGTATTCAGCACCTGCTTTGCAACCCTGCTACTGAGAGCTGCAGAGTTTCAAGCAGCCGCTGTAGAATGCTAGTAGTATTTTTAATAAGGGTGCTGAGACCAATCTACTCCTGTATGGCAAACGTGACAGCAATTTAGATTGAAAGCCTCTGTTTTCCAGGCAGACGCTCAGCCAGTTAGTGCAAACAAAAAGGCACTTGTAACTCCAGTTCTTTAATCTTACTCTTTGCTTCATGATAGATAAGGCGTCTTGACATCAAATTGCACTAATGCGGTCCTCTGAAGATTAGCACTGTGGACAATGCTTGTCGTCTGGCTTTCCCTGATATGTTTTCTGAGTGTAGCAAGGTCCAGTGGTCAAAGCAGGGATGCTGGTATGGAAAATGGGCTGTTCTCGTACTCTCCCTGCCTCTGACTTCTAGTCTGCCAGCAGCTGACCTTGCCTCTTGGTTTTTGCAGTTGTAAAATGGGCATAATAGAGACTAATTGCTGATGGATGGGGGGGTGGGGCAGGGCTGGGAGAGCTGGTTGGGGGATGGCTAATGATTATTGGCTTGAAAATTACAGAGGAGAGAGGGGAAGAAACAGAAGGAAGGTTTTGCAGTGAGTGTGGGATGCAGGAGCTGCTTCTCTAGAGATCTCAGAGCTTTTTTCTACAGATGGTCTCATTCCTCTCATTTGAACAAAGGGGCAAAAAAATAAAAGGTCAAGCAGTTTGCCCAAGGTCATATGAGAAGTCTGGGAATGAACCCAAGTGTTGCAGGTGCTGCCAGCCTGCTGTAACCAGTGGGTTGTGTTGCCTGTTCACAGGCTGTAAAAGCTGTTGATGCAGACAGAAACCCCACCATGTGTTTCAGTTCCCAGTACCATGCATTGGGCAGAGTTGGGAGTCACTTCAGCAGACCCAGAGAAGCATTTGAGGGGGATGCAATGGCTGCACAGCAGCTCTGGTTCTGTGTATTATCCAGTGTAATTATCCAAGGACCATAACGCCTGGGCTAAATTCTGTTGCTAGTTTCTCTCCAAGTAAAGCCAGAGCAGCCTGTGGGGGGGGGATGCAGACTTGCTGGGATGGGTGTGAGAAAATGACAGGAGCCTGGAGCCACTGTGATCCTCCCAGGCTCTGCAGCAGGAAAGAGTCCACCTTCCTAAGGACTCTTTCAAGTACCCCAGGCATAAAAAACAGCCTGAAGTCCACCTGGATCTGCCATGAGTCTGTGGTTGAACCTCTGCTGAGCCCAAAGCCCTGGGCTTTGCTTTTGTTGGTCACTCACACCACCGGAACAAAGTGGTTGGGCTCAGCCCTCACCCTGAATGGGGCTGCATGAGTGCTCCTCCGTCCCATGGCTCACATCCACCCTCCAGAGAAGCTTCACTGCTTCCACGGAGGTGGGCCTGTCCTAGTACATCAACCCACCTGCTTGGCATTGAGTGATTTAGCACTGAAAATGAAGGGGACTCACCTGGACTGTCCTGCAGCTCCCAAACATCCCATGCTGTGCATGGTGCCGCAGAGTCTCCCTTCTGCTCGGTGCAGAGGGACCGTACCCTGACCGCACTGCTGGGCCAAAATGCAGCATCAGGGAGGGGCAGGTATGAGTACTGCTCTGACACCACACTGCAGTCATCCATGACTCCATCAGCACCAGAGGAGATGGGACATGCGGGAGCAATGTCAGCCCAGCAGGGAGCTCACAGCAGCCTCTCTGAGATCAAACTGTAGAAGACTGGGTAAAATGGACAGGAGAACAGAAGAAAGGAGGAAGATGTCTCAAGTCAATTGCACCAAGAAAAACTCTGCATGAGGTGAAGGAACTTCACAGCAGAGCCAAGGCAGAACAGGCAGCTGAAGTCGAGAAGCAAATTTGAGCCCTGAGGCCAGGAGCAGCAACCAGCCCTGCATGAGCAGCCACAAAAGGAAGGTCCCATCAAGTGGTGCCCTGCCACGGAGAGGTGGGGAAGGCAGTGGGTTAAACATGCAGGCCTGGGACCGTGCTGCAGGTGTTAGATCCTGACAGTTCCCTGCTGTGGCTTCCTCTGGAGAGGCCTTGCTCAGCCAGCTCTTGGTGGATGAAAACAGCAGTGGATAGACAGTGAGGGCTCAGTAGCCTCACAGGTACTGCTGCTTACCCAGCAGCAAAGACTGCTGGATAAAACACCTCTGAAGTGAGGAACCTCTCTGCACACTGCGGATGCAGGGAGCTCAGAGGTGTCTTTTAGACTGACTATGTCCTGAAAGTTTGCAGTTATTAATTCTTTGCCTGGGCAATGCAGGCAGGCCACAGACTGGGGCAGCTGTAGCCAAATCCTCATTGCCCTGACTGGGGCAAATCCCCAGTGCCCTGGCGTTGATAGCTTTGTGTGTGAGTGAGGGCAGTCTGGGGCCAGGCCCTGCTTGCCCCTCTCCCTGGCTGCCAGGCTTCCAGGGACGGGAGCAGCTCTGTTCCTGCCTGCAGGGACCATCTGTGGGCATGTAGCTATTGCCAGGCAGGCGGTACCAAAGGATTCCTGTGCTAGCAAGAGTCTTTTGTTGCTGTTGTTTCAAAGTCTTTGAAATGCATGTTTTGTTTCCTTGTTCTGACATGACAAAGGACTATTTTAATTGCTGTGTATTAAATCTGTTCATGGGGGAAAAAATGAAGGACTGCTTTAGCCTGCTGTTCTTGGGGAGCTGGTCTGTTATCAATAGCCTCTTTCTACCAGAGTTCAGCAGGCGATGGCTTCAGCCTCGTCAGAGTCAGTGGTGGCATATTCCCCAGCCTATATTCCCTGGGTGTGGATGTTCAGCCTCAAAGGAGGATATATAGCAATGCAAAGGGCTGATTCTTCCCTCCTGTCCCTCCCCTCCTCCTGACAGCTTGAAGATCCCTGACTTAGGGTACTTCCCTTTCAAATATTTTCATGCCAATATAAACAGAGCTGCCCAGCTCCTGGTATTCTGGTGTGCAGGACCCTTGTGCCAGGCTACAAAGCAGGACAGGCCAGTGACACCAAGCTGTCCCTGGGAAACGTGGTTTTGCAGCACTTTCCCTTGGCTACGACAGAGCTCTAGCTCTGTCCGACGCTGGGACTGCCCACACCTGATCGAGCTGGCCGGAAGATTGCAGGGGCAGGGAGAGAGGTGGGTGTTGCGGTGGAGCTTGCGAGGCAAGGGACCAAGAGAGTGACTCAATATGTGAAACCTGACAGCTCTGTGTCAAGGTCTGGCCACAGCACAGAGCCACGGAGGGGAACGAGGCTCATCAAATTGAGCCTGGGAAGGTTTCCAAAACCTTGTCTTCACAAGCCAACAGTGTGCAGGTTTGCATAAATATCTCTAAAATTCATCAAACAGTTCAAATGAAATACACTAAGGAAGGAACTATTTCTGCATTTAAATCCACACACAGTTACTCCTCTGTCTTTGAAATCCAGCGATGCCCGCCCCTCCATCAGCCTAGGAGCAAGGTACATTCCAGATGGTTCCCCCATCCTAAAAAACTGCACTGCACAGCCGATTAAATTCTGCTTGTTGTAATTAAGCCTGACACAATTAGCTGTCAAGCAGGGCACTCATCTGTTTTATGTTGCAATCTCTTCAACAGGCGAGGCTGCTAGACAAGATTGTCACTTTTCGAAAAGATTTTCATTAGTTACCCTGGGCTCTGTGTCAGGCTATGAAATATAAAAATGTGCTCTGTAGCCAAGTCAGGGAAATTCTCATTTAATGGTCCACACAGTATTATGAAAGTAATGTACTCTGAAAATGAATGCATTTTGGAACATTTCGGAAGAAATGTAATTTGTCTGCTAAGTAATAACTGCATGTTCATGAATTTACTGATTTTTTTCAATATGCCTTTCGTAAAGTTGAAAAGACTTGTTCTGACCTAAAATGAGAGGAAGAGAAACTGTTGATTTTAATGTTACTCCTTCCTCCCTCCCTCTCCCCCTCCCTCTTTCTTTCATTCTTTCTTTGTTTTCCATCACTTCCGTGCACCCTCAGTATAAGAACCAGGCACTGTCTGATAAAAGTGGAAGCTTGGCAGAGAAGAAATACGCAGCCAAAATGGAAAAGACAGAAAATAATTGCGGTCGGTGAGGAATGAGGGAGCTCCATCTTTCTGTGTCTTTAAGAACAAAGAGCAAGAAATCCCCTGTTGCTCCTCACAGTTCAACAACCAGCATCTGTCAGTGGAGATGCAATTACAGTTTTCCTGTTTTGGTGGGACTTTGAATTTTCTGCATTGCTAAGTCAGAGGCTAAGGGGGGGTCAAACACACAGAGTTGCGGGTGCTTCTCGCCACCAAAATTCAGACTTGCAATCAGAAAATAAGGAAGAATTCCAGGCTGGCAGAGCCTTCTCCTTTCCTTATAAATACATCTGGACTGTAGGACAAATGCTTTGACCCTCTCTGTCTGGTGCATTGCCTCTCTCTGCTCCAGTTCACTCCAGTGCTGAAGCATTCGTGACTCTGGGTTCAGATGTGATGGTCTAAACTGGGGATCATGCACAGCCAGGGAGATGGGGGCAGAGCTGAACGGCCATGGAAATGCTGCCTGAGCTTTCCATCAGAAGAGAAGTGGTGTTGAGTTACTGGGTTGAATCAGGCAGGAATTTGGTAGGGGGCAGAGAGGAAAATGAAAAACCAGATAAGTGGAAACCAAGTTGGGAAAAAAAGAGGAAAATAGGTGAGGAATTACAGTGAGAATTGGGACTGTAGTCACAACTGGCATGAGTGAGCTCAGCAAGCTTCTGCATTTACTTAAGATGTGATTTTGATGGTTGCAGGATGACACGGTCCAGACCTGGGTGAAGCTGAAGCAGTGTTGTCACTGCATCCTGCCAAGCCATGGTTAGAAATTATTCTCCTCTGATCTGTTATTACCCCCACACTTGTGTATTTACGTGGCCCTGTGTGGCCTTGAACAGGAACAAGTAAAGAGTGGCATATATTACTGTCTTGATATATCTGTACAAATTGGGCTTGTCAGTTTATACGTTGAGATGAAATATAGTTTTCAGATCATAAGAAGTTATGTGCTGAAGTCTGAACCCTGCTGCGACAAGCATTACCCAGCTTTGTTTGCTGCCTGTTACTGGCCATTAACTCCCCAGGCAGACTCTCTTATTCAGAATTCAAGTGAATTTAATCAGGCTTCGTTTACCCTCCTTGGGAAGGAATAAAGTTCATCCAAATTAACACCACTTATCTCCAAATAGAAGCACCCCTACATGAGGTTCAGTGTGCATTTCAATGATTTGTCTTTTATGGCACACCTTCTCCACACTCAGATTTCCTTTGCAGTCAGACCTTTTCTTGAAAAAGGCTCTCACTTTCCCAGAGCAGTTCTGGAAGTTGTCTCATTCCTTCCCTGGGTGTCTGCACAGGGCTGGGAGCTTGGGGCTGAAGTGGAGCCTGGTCCATTAGCATTCCACCACAGAAGGAGGTCAAGAAAAACTCATCCAGAAGCATGAGGAAGGAGCAAATAAAAGCAGAGCGGGTGAGCTGAAAAAATTGTCTCTTAATTGAGCTGGGTGAGAAGGACTAGTGGTGATTGCAAGGCTTGTAGGTCTTTGTTTATGAGAGCTGCCTTCCTGCGATCTGTCTCCATGGGATAGAAGCATCCAAGCTACCTTGAGAGAGCGTCATGCAGGGAGGAGCTGAACCAGAGTGGCTGTATGCAAAACATGTGGGGTGCATGGCTGTGTGCGCGCTGCTCCAGTGCTGTTTCCAAACACTGCCAGCACTTTTGGTCCAAAAAGCAGAGTACTAGGGCTTTTCCTCTCCAGCATGTTCCCTTCCTTCAGCCAGGGCAGGATCACCATGGAGTAGCACAGAACAAAGGGAGAGCTTGCCCTCATACCCCAGATGCTGATTTTTAAAGATGGTCACATACACCATAGTGTGCATGGATGGGGCAGAGCAATGTGGAGTCACAGATCGTTTGCCATGATGACAACCTTCATAAACAGAGTAAATCTAACATGTCTGAGATAGGAGAGACCCAGGGTGTCTGTGCTGGAGAGCTCAGCTGCATGTGCATGGGAGCTGTTTGACCAGGTCTCTGGACATCTGCTCTCCACCCTGAGCTACTGCTCCAGCCCAGCTGCCAAAGCTTTACCATCCCAGAGAAATGGCTAGCATCCTTTTTTATGCTGGGATGAAATGCCTGGGCAGAAAGAGAGGGTCTGTGCAAGAGACACAGATGGATAGCAGCTCTGCTCCAAGTCCTCTAGCTATCTCTTGAGCAAGCGGTGATCAGTCTGGCGGATGCTGCCCTCAGCACCCAGCTTCCCCCGCAAGCTGCTTGCTCCATGTAGGTCCGGGGCTCGCCGTGTGGCTTGGCTGACGCGGGCACCCAGGGGGATGCTGGCTTTGCTGCTGCAAGTGGCCAGCACGTAGTGGGTACATGCTAGCAGGGGCTCTTGGCTTGCTGCAACTCGCTGCTTTATTGCAAATAGCTTTGGCTGTAGCTGCTGTGATAACAGTAAAACCCAACCCCCCAAAATCCCTTCCTGCTCCATTCTCTAGCTGTATCTGCTGCTGGCAGAAGCTGTGCCAGCACCAGGTGCAAGGGGCTGCTCAATGAAGGGTACAATGAACCCCAGGTCTGATTTTTTTGTGTCTGTTTAACACTTTCCTCCCTCCATTACTATTTGTCAGTGGGAATCCCTCCCTTCCTGGGTCATCAAAGTGAGGGGTATTTTCCCATTTTGTGAGTGTCTTAACGCTGGGACAAGAGTCAGGAAGAGGTCAATGAACGAAAAAGGTCCCCAGGTGCCTCCCTTTTCCCCACACCGCTGCTGCTCACCACAGGCTGGGATGAACAGGCAGCTCCATTTAGGTTCGTGCTTGCATTTGGTTTGGGACATCACATAAGTGGAGGCCTCAGCATTTACACCTGTGCTTGAGTTGAAGCCCATGTGTAAGGAGACTCACAGCCTTTTTTGTTCCTCCTCAGCATCTGTCTGATGAGAGCCAAAGAGTCCTGCCAGTCTCATCCAGTTTGTCGCACTGAGCTGTTGACCGCTGCACATCTCTGCGCTGGTCACAACTCCCTGATGCATTCAGAGCCTTCATTAGGTTTCACCGAAACCCCACATTGGCAAAGGTTTTTCTGGAGCGACCTCCTACACATCACAAACCACAGGTATCACCCCAGTTCTCCAAAAATAACCTGAAGGGATGGAAGAGAAGCTCTCTGTTGTCTTTCAGGTAAGTGAATTTAAATACATAACTCTGACAGTTTCAATTATTATTCTTTTAACCGCACTACAAGAGAAGAAAAAAAAAGAGATTTATCACAAAAGATTGTTTGGGGGGAAAGGGGGGTAGGACGGGGGAACTCTAGAATGTTTTATTTATGGGAAAACTGCAAATTACCTTAATCAATTCCTTTACTAAGCTGTGTCAGCTACTAAAACATTGTTCTTTGTGGGTGAATAACTTTTAATTTGAGTGTTCTAGTATTCAGCAGAGTGAGGTAATGGATTAGCAATTGCCTGTATTGTAAATGTCATCTTGGCATAATTAGGGTGATTATTGTTAACCAGTGGAGTTTAGTATTTATCTGTCACTGGGTGAGAGAATATAACAAAGCCCCAATTAGTTATAAATGGTGGTGGGTGGCGGGAATGGAACACAGCCTCTGAAACGCTATTTTTGTTTTAAATTTGTTTCAGTGGTGTTTATTTGGTTTTAACATCCACATTAAAGTGATCTCCCCCTGACAAGAGGGATAGTAAATCACGTGCACACGTAGGTGCCATGTGTGTCAGGGCAGGAATTACAGCAGAGAAGGCAACGTGAGCAGGAGCACCACTCCAGTTTACTGCACAAAGCACAGGTTGCTGCCTGCCTGTTCTGAAGCAGGTAAATTGTCTTCCACTGTGCCCAGCTGGGAATACGTGCGATCCCTGAATCTGTCTGGTATTGCAGGCTCAAGAAAGCGAAAAAAGATGTGAGAAAAGCTTTTTTAACTGACTCCATCCTGATTTCTCCTTTCCTGATCCACTCACCTTTGTCCCTTTGCCCTCAGAGTTGTATTTGCCCTTTAAATGGGCCAAGTGAATGTTTGATCTGTGGTAACAGTCACTCCCTGAGAAATGGGAGCAGAGGAGTAGTAGAAGTTCACATCAGTAGAAAAGGGATGCTAAGTTGCTGGCAGATAAACATTCCTCCAGGTGACAGCTGTCTCTGACTGTGGTGCTTCTGCTAGCTCCAGTTCCCAAACATGTGCACCCCTTGGTTGCAGTGCAGTTTAGGTGGCCTTTCCAAATCCAGCAGTGCAGTCAGTAAGCACCTGACTGGACTGCACCCGCTGTGTCATCTCTGAAGGACACCAGCATACCCAGACTCAGCACCAATGTCAAGTTTTAAGTCTTAATTCCCATTTAGGCTCCTCGCTGCCCATTCATTTCTAACAGCACCCTGTTTCTGATAGTCAAATGGGTACTTTAAGGGGAAGTGGTCTGAGTTCAGCTCTGCAAGGGAAGGGATGCAAAACCTTATTACAGGCAGCTATGGAACAATGTCCGCACTGGAAGCATCATCTCCTTTCCCCCCAGGGCAGTCGCAGCTGGCTCAAGGCACCAGGGTTAATGTCCTTTGCGAATACTTATCCAGCCTAATAGAACTGGGGATATTGCTATCACTCACAGATATTTCAAATCCTTCCTCTTAATCCTGACAAGCTCTTGCCCTTAATAACTTCAGTGGGACTTTTGCCAGAGCAAAGACTGTCAAGTCAGATTCTCAAATTAAATGAAAAGAAAAGCAGGAAGGGAAGTTCAAGGTGAGGGTTTTTTCCTTGGTGCTCTTTATGGATGTTCATAGCTGGAAACTTTTTCTTTTCCCCTTCTGATTATCTAAATGATGGATGAGTCAAACGTCCTGAGAAATATTTCCAGATCCAGACACAAATGACAGAGGATGAACTGAGCAAAGCCATCAGGGGCTGAGAAAAGACAGAGAAAGAAGTCTTAGAGAGCTGATAGGGAAATAAAACTCAGTGGAAAGAAAGAGGTTTCGGAGGAAAGCAGGGATCACGTATACTTTATGAAGCTTGCACATGGAAAGAGTTTATGTGTTTTTAAATAATGGATATTTAGGTATATTTAGGTACATTGTAATCATTCATTGGTTTAGGCTATCTCGGACAACAGGTTGCTTGTGGCCACAGTGTACTACATGGTAGTTTTCAAATTCTTTGGAAACCTTTTGCAGTGCTCCATCTCCTGTGACACAGATTATCTCAGCTTTCTTTAAAAATGAGAGGAACATTTCTATGCTCTCTGTGGCAGAAAACCTAGAAAACGTGAAGCTGAGAGCCACAAAGCAAATAAAGATCCAGTTCTTGTTTTAAGACATTCTCTGATTGCTGGAGACACTCCTACTCTAGGGAGGGAAGAGGCTTGATCGATGGTTTGTGGGGTTTAGGGCAGGTGGTGTTGATAAGTGATGAGCTTTTGTCAGGGTATGAGCCACAGGAGACAATGAGCAGCAAGAACAGAAGATTTGAGCTGCTCTTAGGAAGAGCTGGCATTTTCCTGCACCTTTTAAAAGTAGGCACAAGATGCCATGGGATCCCTCCATGCACCAGCTGAGCAACAGGACAGACCTTTCTCTGCCCAGCATAGCCTTGTCTAGCCCAGCACCATGTGAAGTTTGGCAAACTAATATCCCTCTGGGGAGGTAGTATCCCTCCAGGTCCAACCTCACCCTGAACAGTTTGTTTTCCCCCAGTGTGCAGAGACTCACCTTTTCACCCAGGGAAGGAACTGATGTCGCCACCTGAAAATCTGCAACATCTCTGGGAGGATCTGTGAGCCTGTGGCCGCAGCAGGGCACGACTGCAGCAGCCAGAAGCTTGCCAGTAAAAATAGGTTTTGACCTGGTTTTGGAGTGGGTGCGACCTGGATTTACGTATTGCTTCCATTGTAAACTATATAAAGCTGGTAAATACTCCATAAGCCTAACTTAGATCCTGATTGTACCTGAAACGAGCCCATAAATCCAATGTACTTTTTTGCAAATGCAGCCAAATTTCTGCTATTATTTATTTAGATGCATCTGGGAGCTTACAAATTTGCAAAGATTTGCCAGCACAAATATTTTTCAAAAAAGCATTTCCCCACTTCTTTGTAAATATTCTGCCTCCAGCCTTTGTGGGAAAAAAGATGTTTTGGCCAAAGTAGGAAAAAATAAAAATCT
The DNA here is from genome assembly GCF_015220075.1 of Falco rusticolus. NCBI lineage: Eukaryota > Metazoa > Chordata > Aves > Falconiformes > Falconidae > Falco > Falco rusticolus. The sequence continues at coordinate 49,627,997 of NC_051190.1, forward strand.
ATAAGCATTTTATAGAACTTGTCAAATACAATTTTAGTTTAGTTTTACAGAGGAGCAGGACTTCCTATTCTCTTCAGCGTCAATGGGAAGGTCAATATTACTTCTATAAAACCTTCAGCAGCAAGGCTTCTTACATGGGTATGTCCACTTTCCATGGAGAGTCAATAGATATGCTCACAGCAATTCATGAACAGAATAGGAGGGATCAAAAGGGAATTTTTGAGAGGTTGAGTTCGCTTGTATGAACTGAAGCAGAAACTGATTCCTTAAAGGCTTGATCCAGCCCCTACTGGGAGATACGAAATTGCTTCAACAGAAGCAGGACCTGACCTTCACCAAGAGACAAGCCAGGACCTGAAGGAGCCCTAACGGCTTAACACAGGCACCGACATGCCAGCAGCCACCTCCTCACCCTGCCTTTGGATTGCAGTCAGTCCCTGGGAGAAAATAGAAATTCATCATAATGAACAGATCAGGGAAGCTCAGCTCAGTAGCACTATTTAACACCTGATAATCCCTCATCCCAATTTGCTCCAGTTTATTAGACATCCCTGGAAACAAGCGTGATGGAAATACCATGGAAAGATGACAGCAAGCAGAGCTGTCAATTCATGGCCTCTCCATCAATGGATTCTTCATGGAGAACAAAGCTGGCACCTCCCTCTCCTCTTCCCAGCTTCATGTCAAGAGAATGGAGGCATCCCCATGCTGCAGCCAAGAGGGGCACTTCTTGATCAGGTCTGGAAACAAAATCAAGCCAGCCATGTCCACAAGTGTCAGCGCCAACAATCCTCCCGTAGTAACGGGAAAAATCCCAGTATGGGCGGAAAAGGGCAGATTAAACTGGCTGAACTAAGCTGCTTGTATCTGAAGACACCAGAGGGAAGTGTTACTTCCCTCCCCCCAGCCCTTATGCTTCAGCATTGCCACTTGGCTCAGATAATTTACTTTTAATAGTCTAGTTACAAATGAGATTACAAAGGAAGCACGTGACTCAGAACAGGGATTTCTGAGTCACATTCCCATTTCCCCCTCATGCCTCCTAGGCCTCTAATAAACTACAAAGAGACATTAAGAAAACACTAAGAACTCTTCATCTGCTGAGATTCGGGAACTGGTACAGTGAGCAGGCAATAATGGATTCCGTGTATTTGTAATATGTCCCTGCGGCAGCAACTAAACAAGGGAGACGGGAAGTTCAAGTGCTCAGGACAGAGGCTGCCCAATCAGCTGGCCAGCTGTGGGTAGAAAGCAGATGAGCAGTGTCTGAGGCTGGGTGAACACGCCTTTCCCAGACAGTCTTTCAGGAGGCTTTCACCTGTACCCGTGCCTCACTCCCTGGGAAGCCCAAGGGGAATGAAGTAGTTGTCATCTGTGCTTTGAGACATTTTCTGCATCACCCCCCAACATGTACTGTATCGCTTGAGCCAGGTTAAATCACACCATGCAAATGGGAAGAGAAAAGGGGCCACGTCCTATCTCTGCCTGTGACGTCCCTGACTGTAACACCAGTTCAGCAGACAACTGCAGGTAATGGGAAAATCAAGCAGAGGTTAAAAACATATACATAGAACTAATTACAGAAAGAGAGCTAAGCCCAGGGTGGATGAGAGCCCTTGATAAAGGAAATGGCTTCACCAGGTAAATGGAGCAGTTGGCCTCAATGGCTTGGGTTATTTTTTTTTTTTTCTTCATGTAGGTCAGATGTCTTCCCGAGGGGGTTTCTCTTAACCTCCCTCTTAGGATCTCAATTACACACTCAACACAGATTAACAACAACAACAGTTAGAGCAAAAGAAACCTCAGTGGAAAACACAGTGCACTTAGACCAGAACAAATAGCAAAGGGTTCACGGGGAAGGAAAATCAATGTGGCTGATATTTATTACACTCTTTATGAAGGTAGATGGGACTCAACCAGAGTCCTTTTAGAGTTCTGTTCTGCTTGGGTTTTGCCATAAACAAAAATGATGAGTCCAGCCCTTCATTACAGCTTTGTGCCCAGCACATTTTAATTAGGATTAGGAAAACAGACAGGGAGGGAAAAAAAGCAGGAGAAAAATAAAGAAAAAGAAAAGAGGTGAGGAAAAGCTCAAGCTAATTCATAGTTTTGTATCAGTTCTGTTCAGGCTTCTCTTGGATCTTCCAAAAGCAACATCCCTTTTCATTCAGCTTGGATAGTTGCTGTTCAAACAGGCTTTTGAACACCACACATGAAGAGAAAATAAACAACCATGAGCAGGGAGGGGAAAGGGGGAAAAAAAGAAGGCAAACAATGCAATATGTGTAGAATCTAACACAACACAGCATTCCACACTGGGAGGCAAAGACCAGTGATGGTGACTGTAATTCAGCACGAGTGGGAACAAAGTAGAAAAAGGGCAGAGGAAAAGCATGTTGTGAGTAATCAACAACTTGCTTTCACCCACTTGCCTCTCAGCATACACACACACAGAGCGAGGTGTGCACAGACACGCTTAGGGTAGGAGCACACAGGAATGCTCCTCTGCGTGTGCACTCACACTTGCAGAGCCATAGCCATGATCTGTGTGAGGGATTGCATGGCCGAGACCATGGCAAGGGGCACAGGAGCGCGCACCAGGTTGGCTGATGGAAGCAGTTTCTCACTTACTCTGCCCCATGCTGGCCTGCTTGCACACAAAGTCCAATATGTGTGTGTTTGTGCGCAGGTGTCTGTGGAGACCCACAAAATGTGTTCTCCCTGCTTGATCCATCCTATTACATGACTGACGGTGCTCGGACATGGTGGAGATTGATAGCATTGAGATCGGACTCTGGTCAAGGAATTTGAAATCTGATTTGAGGTGAGTCCTGCTTCAGGTATAGCTCAAAAATCAAATTATTTTAGTTGTGGCAGGGAGGGGGAAGAGAAACAGAGTAGGTGAAATAATAGCTAGTGTCTAGCTAAGATAAGCCAGGCAAGACAAAATATTAATTCTGATTCTGTTAGCACACCAAACAGAGAGACACGTAATTCCATCCACCTGTCCAAATCAGAGAAAATTGCTGTCACCAGTGGTGCATAAATCAGGGATGATAAATCATTAAAACCAAGTAGAAATGGTAACGTCCCACCGTTTGATGCCATTGATAATAAACCTGTCTGGGAAAGGGAGATCCTCTGAGTTTAGGGGCTCACATTTATTTGCAAATGAAGGCACAGGTAGGCTTTGAAGCTCTCCTAAGGTTCACAAGCCTCACTGATAGCAGAGGGCATGTCCAATCCAGACTGTATGTTGACATCTTGTATTACTCCATCGCACAGGCATAACACCAGGCTGAATTTGAGCCATCTCCTCAAGCTCATGGCTCTGTCCATCCACTTGCTCCAAAGGGTGGATGGGATGACTTCAGACCTGGAGGAGACCTGAAGATAAAGCCCTGCCCTGCTGTGCTCTGCTTGCTCCCAGCTCTGCCAGTGATATGCTGTGTCATCTTGAGCAGTCACTATGGCTAGACACATCCCCTTCCATATCAGATGGCTCATACAGGTGTCCTCATTAACCTCGTTAACTACTGAGCCAAAAGGATCACACATGTCTGCTGATGAGATTCACTTTGAGTCTTGGAGTGTGTGTATTGCTCCATCAGCCCACAGTATTCCATCCAACATGATCAAAAGTCTCTTTCCAACATTTGCCAGCACAGCAGGGGTAAAAAGGGATTGAACTGGGTTCAGTGCTTGCAAGAGAGAGGTGTTGCAGTTGAGGCACAGTGAGTTCAAGTCAGGATTGCGAGGAAACTATTCCCTACTCTGTGAAATTAGTGCATCTCAGAAAAAGGGCACAGCCAGTTTATGGAGCATCCTTGGTTTGACATTTTCCCTGCTGCTGCAATCACTTTGGGCTACCGTGGAGGAGTAGGGCTGTAACCACCGCCACACACAAAACAAAGACAGGAGAAAAATCTCCTGGTTTAGGGAAGTAGGGAAACCTTTGGCTCAAGCTGCGTCTTTGCAGGAGCTGGCAAAAGCTGCAGCTTTCTGCAGCCACCTGGAGCTTAATTGCCACTTAAAGGAATTATCTTCTGCCTTCATCCCTAAGAAAAGCAACTGTTTGTATGGAGCAGACAGACAGATAGGGAAGGACACTGGAAACTGTTTTGTAGACCTGCTTCCTCTCCTTTCCCCATGTTCAGTGTGAAAGAAAATAGAAACAAAATTCAGCCAACAGCGAGAGAAAGCAGAAGAGGTGCTGGGCAGAGTGTGAGCCTCCAGACGCTGGAATAAGAGAGAACAGACACCTCCAAGCATCCCCGGTCTTGTTTTCCTCCCTCAAGCAACTGCCGTTGGTGGCTGGAACACATTCCTGCTGGACTGGTGGACTGGCCCTGTGTCTCGCCAAAGACTCCCTTCTTATGTCACACCTCAGCATAGCTTTTGCTGCTTTTGGCATTACTGTAATTCATGTTTTTAGGGAGTTCTCCCAGCATTTGATAACCCAATGCTTTCACTGGGATTTTGTCAGGAAGACTATTTCTTCTCTCCTTAAAGGAAAAAAAGAACCCCTTTTTTCTTTCATATATACCAGGAATAACTCCTTGCTGAAATAAGCTACTCACTATGGGGAGAAAGGCACTGCACTGACAGACTTTAAAACTGACAACTTACTATTAAACTACAAAAAAAGTCACCACCCCAGTGATGATGGAGGCTTAGCAGCAGGAGACTCTTTCAGCATCCTTTTGCTGTGCTAAAAGCTTCAGGGGAAGTTACAAGAAACCAGAACTGGGCAGGTCTAGCCTCATGCACCCAGAGCTTAAACTAGCCCTGGCTTAAACCCTGAATTGTCGCTTTTTTTACCCTCTTAATTGTCATACAGTCTTGCCTCATAACGTTATGTCCAGACTCCTTTCTGAACATCTCTCTGAGCACTTGGTACTGAGGCATCCAGGCCTTTCTACCACGCTGCAGCTGTGGATAACTGGCTAGCTGAAAAAGTTCACATAGACATAGCCAGCTGGCTGGACAAAAATGCACATCGCTCTCAGCTTATCTGAAGTAAAGCAAAAATACACTATCCCTGGCTGTTCTTGTTACACAGTAACAGGAAGATTGTGGTGGAAAAAGAATGTTGCAGGTGGGAACAGATAACTACAGAAGAGAAACTAGGGGCGGGCTTGGTATTTAGGCAACTAACCAATAATGAGCTTAACTTTTGTAATATGTATGAGCTAATTATAACAAGGCATAAAAGGTGACTGTAAGGTACAATAAACGAAGTCTGCTGATCACTCATATTGAGCGACTGTGTCTTCCCTCCGTCGCGACATGCAGCGATCTGGAAGGATGCCCCACATTCTTCCTTTTTTTCTTCTTTTGTTCCTAATATTAATGTCTCATTAGTCTATGGGTGTTTCTGCTTGCTCAGAGCTCTAGCCCACATCTACATTATATCCCTGTCTCTTTGTTTTCACGCAAGCATCTCTGTATGCATCAATCCAGGTACGTTACCTGTTGCATCCTCAGCATTTGGCTTTCAAGCACTTGGTTTTAGCAGCACTAAAATAATCCAGACCCTCTCCCATACCACCACGTTCTCCAGTTTGCAATCAGGAAGTATTGCCAAAGGCTTTATATTTTAAAAATCTGTTGTGCCTTTTTTCACAATGAAATATTTTAACCTCAAACCATCCAGCATTACCTGCACATACCCTGAGGGGCAGAGTAGACAGTGGGAAAGTCCTCAAACTATTAGCATAAAAAGGGATTGATTGAAGGACAGCACTGGGTCAGTAAGACATGTCCTAGGCATTCATATCCCAAACAGGTAAGGCTGTCAATTTGGAAGAATCAGTCTTTTAGGAAATAATACATTTCCTGGAGTAACTGCTTCCCTGGTCAAAAAGCTTCATACCTAGTAGTTTCTTGCTTTCATTTTCTTGTCCCTGATCATCAGCTCACATATATTTTCATCTCTTTACAGGAGTCAATAGAGATACACGTGCTTATGTGAGCTAAAGATCTGGTCCAAGTCTTGGTCTGTATTACAAACAAGTTTCAAAGAGATTCTTGGCAAATGAAGAAGGAAAATAAGTCTTTTTGTACTCTGAAATTTCCCAGAAATAAAACAAATGCACAGTCAAAACTATTCAAATGACATTTCAGGAGATCAGTCATAGAATCTATTAATGCATTTCTTTTTAAACAGATGGAGTTTGCAAATTTACTTTGAGCTTATAGGCTAACCCGTTCTATTGCTATCATGGCCAAACCTGATTTCTGACATAAAACCCAGCTCTGTGTTCCTAAGAGTCTCCAAGCTGAAATGGATAGGATTCTGCCCAATATAGGTAGGGTTTAATTAGAAGAATAACTTAATGACAATCTTATCAAGGTTGTATCAGCTTTTGAAGCCACGTCACATGCATATTCAAGTAAGTCAGACATATATCCACTGAAAATGGCTCAATTTTCTGGAAGATCAGAATCAAGTGTAGGGTCTCACATCTATACTCACATAAAGCAGTGCCAAACCCTGGGGAAAGCTGTTCTGAAATCAGTGTGACTACTCGCTCAGTAAAGCTCTGCACAGTCCAGTCCACAGCAGTTATAGCTAAAGGTTGTAGCTACAAGCTTGGGCCTGATGCCCCACTGCATAGTGTGAATGGTAAATGACAATTATTCCCACTGATAAGGCTCTTGCCTAAAGAATTTTATTCTTCTAAAAACAAATAACTGCCCCCCATCTTCTTGTATTGCTAGAGCAGAAAATGTCTCTGCAGTTGTGATTCTCTCTTGACTCTGTATTTGGTGGCCCTGTTACACCCACCTCAACACAGGCTTTATTCTCGGGTGCATTGGGATCATTTGCAGGCAGTGAGTAAAGAGCAGTGATGCTGCTGAGACTCTCCAAGGAGCTTGACAAATTAACTTTAGCTGGTTCCCTAGGATTACATATACTTTGCAGTCCAGTGCTGCTCATGACTGCATATAGTGCATTCTTGCAGAGAGCTGGGGTTGGGCTGGGACCCAGTTACTTCTCATTTCTGCTTTCTCTTTGCTTCCAAGCTCACCCATGCCAAATTCATTGACATGGATGAAATAAGCCTGCGGTACATGGCAGACACAGTTACGGAGGCTGTGAGCAATGAGTAAGCCGGAGCTTTTGTTTGTGTATCAACAGCACAACTGTCAAGTGCATCCTGGCTGCAGGCATTTATTCCAGGTGATGCTGTAAAGAACAGAAACAAGACAGCAAGACGTTGCATGCCACATAGGGTCTGCAGTGCCAGTGATGAGAAAGCTCTCACAAATTAAGCACAGCTGACCTGCCGGAATAAGCCTAAGCAAGAATAGGCCATAATAATTACAGCTCTTTGAAAGCTTCTGTTTCATTAGAGAGACTTTAATAGCTTTATAAAATCAGGAAAGTATTTTAACAGTTTACAGATGGGAACATAAAGACTCTGATGGGTAGTGGCTGGCACATTCAGATGCTGGTTGAGATCCGCGCATGCTTTGTTGCTAATAATCCAGCAAAGGGTGATTGTGCATGTCTCAGGCTGAACATCTACAAGTTAAAGCAACCATAGACGGGGGCCACTTGTGAAAGTCTTGCCCAATTAACTTCCTGAGGATCCCACAGAAAATCAGTGGCAGAGAAATAGAAACCAGGGTTGCTGACCACACTGCTCCCCTAGCTCTTCTCCCCAGGAGACTGATTGCAGGCCAAGCTCTGTGGTATTCAGATGTCAGACTCTAGCGAGTCCCTTGAAAGAAAGGAGTAGAGACAAACAATTATCCAGCTTTGAGAAAACTCTCACCTTTGAAATGCTCTCCGTACATGTTATTACCATGTTTGCCTGGTTGCCAGCAAGATTTGTACTTGAATAATGGCTTTGCCCCCCTGCCCCCAAATCCCATTGACTTAAGGGTTTAGTTTGTGTCTTCTCCTCCTCCTCTTTGTTTTAATTAAGATGCATTTTGCTAATTATCCAAAGGGAAACATGAACAACAGATTAAAAACTGAATTATGTAAGAAGCAGGGGTAACTGAGATTTAAGGGAAGGGGCTGATGTGGCTGTGCTCTTATTCAGACATTGCACTTTTCCAGTGACTTTCATCCAGGGAGTCAAATTTGCTGCTCAGACATTAACTAACCCTCTCACTTTCCCCATGAAGAGTTTCCCATGAGCAACAGGCTCCCTTGGCCAGCTGCACAATGGCACAGAGCAGCTCAGAAACCTGCCTGCAGGAACAGAGCATGGCACAGTTTCCTATTAGATCCGTTGGGAAGGGTTATGGCTTCGTTCTGACCATCTGACTGAACACACCAAGAGTGGAAGTATGACAGTATTTTCCTTATCTACTGAAAGGTCTTCTGTGCATCCTAGGAAATATCTGGCCCTGACCACTGCTGGTGAGAAGGCAACAAATTTGACATACATCAGGGAAATCAGAATAGTTGTTGCTAAGGTCTGTCCTCCCATGCGCTCAATCCTGCTGCTGTACGTTGTGAACACAGAGAAACAGGAGCAAGTTTAAGTGACTCCAAAACCAGGCTTAGTACTTCATATTCATCATTTTGATTCTGAAAATGCTAGCGAGAGCAAGGCTCATTTGTTGATGTCTGTTTGATGGGGTTTATTTGTTTGAAAAGGCTAATCAGCTACCAGGATGCAGAGGCAATTGCTTAAATGTAAAGGAAAAGGAAGAAACTGTTCAAAGCTATTCAGATGAGGTTTGCGTTTTGATGTCGGTGTGCAGCCAGCTGACAAATGCTGAGCCACAGTCTGGTGTAAATCCAGATGAATTCCATTAGAATCAACAGACTTGCTTCCAATTTATTCTGATGTAACAGAGAGTATGATATTTCCATTCACGTTTACATTAGATTTGTTTCCTGTTTTCCATAATTCAGGCAGTTTCCATTGTGTACAAAACCAGCCTCGGCCAGATCTTGATCTCATTTGCATTGGATGAAAACAATTGTTTCAAATGGAGCTATGCTGGATTTATAATTGCATAAATGAGAGCAGAATCTGATCTATTCCAAGGGAGGATTTCCCAGGGTGTTGCCGTGTGAGAACACCCCTGCCATGGTGAAGTGATCAGGTGCTTTGCCATCGATTTTAATGGAGAATTTTCATCTAAGTTCTGGACTGGAGCCCTAAGCTTGACAGCTGCTGCTTCACCCACACCAAAGGTATAGAAGCCCCTCTTCCCTTCAGAAGATGATCTAACAAGCCAACACTTGCACCATCTCATGACCTAACATATGAATACCATGCGTTAGCTTAGAAGAAAGTCAGGAACAGAATGAGCTTAGCCCTGCCTGGCAGAAGTCTTCCTCAAAAGATACATTGGCCCTGATACATTTCATTTGTCACATACATTGTGTATAAACCCAAGTTCTCCATGTTGCCTTTTCCTTCCTACAGAGCTTCCTCCCTTGAGGCCCTTCCAACTCGCCTTGTTCAGTTGTAACTGGAAACATTAGGAGCAATACAATGGTTCTCTGGCACATGAGGCTGTCTGTTTTGGTGTTCATGCTGCTAGGAATAGATTGGGTTATTACTAATAAGTAATAAGAGGGTTATTCACAGCAACATGTGCAATCAAATGGATTTACTCCTCCCCATTGAAGCTGCTTATTTCACTGCTAGCAGGAAAATAAGGCTATTTAGAGTCATGTGTGGTAGTTGCAAAGGTTTTTCTGAGTAGATACACAAGCTATGTTGCCATAGCTTCTAGGAGGACTTTGAACTCACCTCATCCATCTGGCTTCACAACTTCTCACTCTTATTTCTTACTGTCTTCTAGAAGCCACCATTGCGATGGGATATGAACAGACGTTGCTGACTCTGGATCTTACAAGGTACTGTACAAGCTCAGCCAACCCTTAAAACACTGGCCTCCTAACTGCCAGCTGTAACACTTTATAAACATGGATATTCCACCCCAGTTCTCAACGATAAGTTTTGCTGTGAAAACATGCAGTTTGATTCTTTGTTACCCAAGGCCTGGGGAAGTGCAAAGCTGATACGCAGTAAAAAAAGCTCCATCACCATCATATTATTTTACATTGGTATGACTTGCCATTTTAAATGAAGACATACCTCTTCCATTTGCATTTGCAGAACTCCTGTGTGTTTAATTCCACAGTAACTTTAGATTCCTTCACAAATTTAAATATTTCTCTCAATTTACAATTCAGCACCAAACATGGGAAGACAACAATGACAAGAGTAACAACAATGAACACCAATGACAACACTACACTTGCAAGGCTATCAGTATTAGGAGCACATTATGTGGCAGATTGAAATTTCAGCATCTCTATGCTTCTCTCACCACGTCATCTCAGCCCTATGCAGAGAGACTGGAAATTACCCCACAGGTTTGGCCTGCAGTATATAAAACAGAGCCTTGAAAAAACAAGGCAGTCATCAAATTTCCAGTGTAGGCGGCAATCTGTCTGTTAGGTTTGCACACATACACATTATCAGGGCATGCGAGTGCCTAAAGGCAGTCTTACACAGAGCAGCTCGGCAGCTCATGCCTATAAAACACAAAGGCACACCAGGTTCTCTTCTGTCTGATGCTTCACAGCAAGCAGTAACTGAGCAGGACCCATCATGTGGTAACAAAGGCTGACATAAATACTTATTTGTGATTTTGTTCCCCACGTTTTTTATTCCACCATGCAATTTGCATTACAACTGGATCCTAATTGTCCATTTTAGCAGGCAAAGAGCAATCTGATACAGATTATAATACACAAGGTAAAGCAGCAGTGTCACAAAATAGGTGCTACCAGCCAAAGACAGCCTTCCTGTCTCCCCGGGGTTTTGACACCAGCTGATTAAGCAACTGGGCAGCACTGTCTGGAATTAACATGAGCTCAAAAAAAAGTAGGACGGTGGGAGCCTGCTTAACCAAAGCAAAAGTGCCAGAAACCCTTTCATCAAGGCTTTCTGACAGCCCTGAGTGTCTGAGGCAACGTAGTCTTGAAAGCACCTTTGAGGTGACATGGTGCTGCTGTCTTCACTGAAGGGACACACCACAGGACCAGTGTGGCATGATGGCCTGGCCTGAAGGCCCTGCGAGGGAACGTCAGCACAGCTGCCTTGGGAAAGGAGCCCCTGCGAAGCACCACTGGTCCCGCAGTGATGCTGGGAGCCCCTGAGAGGTAATGAGACACATTTGGCCCCAGCAGTCTGTCTGAGGTAGCATGGCAGAGCCGCCATGGAGACATGTGGCCCTGAAAAGAAAGCCATGTGGCTGAAAACCAGGAACACCTGGAAGGAGAACACTTCCAGGAGGGAATGCCACACAGCCGGCCAGACTAAGAGAGGCTACCGTGGCACAGCTGCCCTGTGCCAACGGGCCCCTGTAAGGAAATGTGGTACAGCTGCCATGGATTGGAGACTGTGTGCAAGTGCTTCTGAGGGAGAGAAAGCCATAATGAAGCAGCCTCAAAGGAGACATGACACAGCCTCCTTGAGACCCTGAGAGCTCAGCTAGCGCAACCACTGCGTTGAATTCTGTATATGGAAAAACCTCTGTATTCCCAGGGCCACTAGTGTAGAGTCATTGATTAGAAGGCAGGGCAGGAAATTAAATGAGGCAGGTGAATTAAAGCCAGACTTCACAGGCTGCATCTGTTCCTCCATTCCCTTGGGTACAACACTGATGTAACTTTAAAAAGTAAATTTAGCGCTGAGGAAAGCTGCCAGGCTGATGGCCCTGTAAACTGAAACACTTGATGCATCCACAACTTGGGTACAGGAGAAGCACAGAAGAGCTGCTGAAACATGCCTCAGCCTGAGCTGCCTTGCTGCAGCGCAGCAGCTGTGGAGATGGCCTGCCTGGGCTTGTCGTCTGCTCACGAAGCTCAAGAGAAGGAACTGGCTGGGAAGGCTTGACTGCAGCTCCAAGGTGGAGGTGAATCAGCAGCAAACAGCAGTGCTTTTGGTGATCAGGCTGTGATGCCCCATCAATAGCAGGATCACAAAGACAAACACTCCTGACAAGAAGAAATCCCATCCATGGTGCAGCATGCAAGGCTGTAGACATACCCGTCTTGCAATATACCCAGGCTGGCACGCAGACAGGAGCTGGTACACCTTTCAGCTTTGGTCCTTGGTCTTGTCCACACCTGTGTTCACAGAGAGCAAGGGAAACATCCACTTCAGAGCAGTTCTTACTATCAGCATCTTTCCTGGTATTTAGACATACAACAATAGCCCTGTACTCTGCAGTCTAAAGAGGCTGTCTGTCTTTTGATGGACCTATATATATATGAGTGAGGAGAGACAGGACATCTCAAGCAAGAGACCTATTTTGCCACCTAAGTGCATATCCAGAAGAGGATTCGAAGCATGCCTCTGGCCATTGGGAGACCCGACCTTCTTCTTGGCCAGACTCAGGTAAACCCCAAATGTCTAAATTACATGGTAAAGTGGCTGTCACCTCTTCTGAGAGCAGCTGAGTAGAGTGATCCCAGCATTTAGCAAGCATTAAGAATACCTGAAACTAAGGAGTAAGACCAGAGTGGAGAGGACAGGTGGTAGAAGAGGCAGTGTAAAACAAGTGAGTAAAAGAGATTGTCCCACTGACTTCCCAGTGCTGTTGTCACTGGAGGGTTGCACAGTCCTATGCAAAGCATTAAAAAAATCTATTGAAGGAAAACAACATAATGAACGGTCAAAGAAAGCAAGCAAGCAGTCAGCTCTTGTTCCTCAGAGAATAGCCTCTATTCTCACATATCTTGCATTGGATTATGGCATAGAGGGAAAAAACAGAAATACCTCAAATAGATCCAGTTAGTTTTACCTCTTTTTATGCTGTACCTGTGGCTGTTTCCAGGTGGTTTGGTGGGTTTTGTTTTCCTTTTCCCATGTGATAAGATCCATCATTTGAAGGACAGCAACCAAACCAGCTCTTCCTGCTCTGAAGAAGGGCAGCAACTGCACTTAGAATAAAAGATTGTCAGGCAGATCTGAAGTGTCAATCAGAGCCTATCTCTGAAAAAAACATTAGTCCAGGCAGCTCCCCACACCATCACAGTTAATTTACTCTTTCCAGCTATCCCCCTGAGCTGCAAAAAGCCTTCCAGAGCTGACCAGAGCTGCCAGCTACAGACATGAGGTGTTAGAGTAGATATTAGACCTAATTCAACTCAGGTCACTTTGCCTTCTGCAGAGCAAAAGACTGTGATTATCGGGTCCAGAGAAGCAAATACTGGTCTCCCAGGCTTTGTGAGCCAAACTGTACCTTTTACCAGAAGAGGGGCATAGATTTAGGACTCTGTTGCTGAGTGTGTCCCATCTTCAGTGGCATGTCTCCACTTGAATATTATTATTATCATTTAAAATATTATTTATGACTGCACCTAGGGCTGTGCGAGGCACTTTCCAAGCACTCAGGGAAGTACTGGCTCTGCTCCAAGAAACTCATTATTTCAGGACAGACAGACACGCAGAGGCGCCGCATGGTCAAGTGGCAGAAATGCTGACCCAACAGCACCAGCACACTCTCCACTGTGTGCCTGGCTGGTTGGTTGACCTTGGGAAAAGTCACATTCCTTCTCCCCACGCTTAATCCCATCCCACTCTTTGTCCGTCTCAGTTTCTTGGACTGGAAGATCTTCAGCTGTGACTATGTTCACGTCTTTGTCTGTCTTAGACTTTTTTTCTGTCCAAAGTCCAAGGAAGCACTTGGGGAAGTATTTTTATTCCTAGGAGGAAAAAAAAGGAAAACTGGAAAATAAGAAGCTCCATTTTCAATAGAATTTCTTCAAACACTTCTGCTGAAAAAAAAGAATCAAATGTTTTCTCATTGCCAAACAAGTCCAGAAAGGTGAGTTTTTCAGTTGAGAAACAGAAAATGCAGGTTTGGGAGGTTTGGTGAGACAGTTTCCAGTCACTGAGATTTTCTGGGAAAAGTACTGTAATGGTTAGAGAAACATCCATTTTGTCCTGAAAATAAGTTTGAACATAAAAATCAAGTTGTTCTGTGAACAGGAAAGTGCCAAAACCAATTCTCCTTCTGATTTGTGTATTACAACCGCTTTTTCTTTCTCCCTTTCTTGGTGCTCCCAGCACACTGTAATATCCCCAGGGCACCCTTATCCCCTCCAGACCTCCCCGGCAAAGTCCTCATCTCTTCTAACAGCTTCTCACTTTACAGGCAAGGGGCAGCAAGTGCAGGAGCTGGCTTGAAGCTAGGCAAGTGCTGATTGACCTGCCGGTATCTAAATGCCAGCTGGTCACCTGGCCACTGCATCTTAAAACAGGTAGGGAGCAAGAGGTGTAATTACCTTTCCTTCAGTAGGATATTAACTTGAAATGTCTGCCTTCTTTCCAGCTGCTTTTTTTCATGAAAACTGCAGGAATCTTGGGTCTGTAAGACCTTTTCTTTCCATTGAGCTGGGTTGAATCAGGACAGCTGATTCAGAAGTTATTGGAGCTGGGGGGGTACTGGTACACAGGTGAAAGAACAACACAAGAAGGCTCATTGCATCATAAACCCAGGCTCAAATATAAGGCAGTTTTGATGTAACAGTGGGTCTCTAATGTCAGGTGAGATAGTCGCTGTAGCAGCGACCAACCAGTCTCTGTCCTTTGGATATATAAAGGCTGTCAAGCTCCAGGACTGTCCATAGTGCACTTACCGCTTCCTTGCTGTACAGAGCCTTCAACTTAGAAATCAGGGCCCCATTTTATAGAAGCTGCTCAGAAGCCCAGACAGTCCCTAACCGGGGTCACTTATAGCTGGATTGACAAAGAGTAGAAGAAAGGGAAGAATAAATTATCTCAGACTTAAATGTAGGCCAAGATCACCGATTTACTGAGGAATCCTGTGAGAATTGGAAGGAGGCTCAAATGTCCAATGTCCCCATCTAGGGCCCTAAGCAAAGTCGACCTCAGCTCCTTCTTGCTTCATCACCCAGGCAGAAGTCACCCTTTCATGGGCATTTCACTCTGATTCGCTGCCCTCAGGAGCTGAATCAGTCTTACCCATACTTCTCCTTTGGCAGTTGAGACCGCATGGCATGCTGATGAGGCAACGTTATTTGTTGTTTTGTTTGGGTTAATTATTCATGAGCACTGTGCTGAAAACACTAGGAGCTGCTTTCTGAACAGTCCTTGAGCTGGCATGCAGGGAGGGACTTACCAAACACTGGTGGCTGGGCTGCCTTTCCACAGCCAAGCTCTCTTCCATCTGCTTCCCTTCAGCCCTTGTCACACTCCCCATCCCTCATGGCTTTGGCTGTGCTCTTTGGCATTACCTAAATAAGAAAGAGGCATATACTTGGAGCACTGTAGACATGCAATCAAAAATGGCATTTGACCAGGGAGGCAACTGACCCTGACATGGGGAGAATATACACCTGGTCCTCTGTTTTGTTTTTTCAGTCATGCTGTATAGCTGAGGATAAGCCACTTGCAGGATTTCAGACCTGTTTATCCTTCCGCAAAAGATGCTTTCACCCTTCTTCAGATAATCTGCAACTGTCTGGAAGCCTTTTTCCATAAGCAAGGCTCTGCCTCTTTAGTGCATGCTCCTGGAAATGCGTTTTTCATCTTAGGACAAGGGCAGCCTGTAGCTTTAGGAGCACTTTGAGGATGTTTACAGTAAGACAGAGCTTGAATTGCTATAAACACTCTCACTCCCATGCATTAGCACTAAACAGTGGTTTTCTGGGGTTACAGCTCCATAAATATTTTCTGATGGGGGTACAGATCCTGTATAGAAGACTTAAACTTAGCAAAAAGTATGATTACTTTCTCAGTTACTCCTCTGAAGACCCTTAGAAATCATCTAGGGCTGCCCCCTGGAGTCTCCAGAACAGAGGCTGAAGCTCTTGCAAGTTTCTAGGGGTACCTCTTCAGGGCTAGCATTTGCTTAGAGAGCTCATTATCACGGCTTGGACTGCAACCAAAATACTCATGGCCCGTAGGCAGCCGCCTTACCAGGCAGCCACCCCACCCAGCCAAGCTGGGTCTTTTGACTCCTGTGAATTGCTCTTTGCAATTATGCAGACAAGAAACTGAGCCTGTGCTGCAAACATTTCATCAGGACTTTAGAGAAGTTTAGACTTTATGGGGTCTTCCCTTGGGTCCTAGCAAAGGACACTGCAAGTGTACTTAGGCTGATTATCAATCACTGGTTGGGTTTTCTGCAGAACCCAGAACAGGATTCATGTTCCAGCACATGCTTCCTCACTGGAAATTTCAGGGGACTGTAATAGCCAAGGATTTGCTGTGAGCCCACCCTGTAGCACATCTGCCCCATAAAACACCAGGACACAGGAGAGGGTCTTTATCCCAACTGGGCAAAATCCTCACCTGGTATAAATCAGCACAGCTACAAATAAGTCCAGGAAGCTGTGTCATATCACACCAGAAAAGAACCTAGTTTTAGGATATGCTTTCCATTCATTAATTCTTTGCCTAGAGCCAAGACAGACTCCCCATGGGATATATTAGCTCAGTTTCATCTCCTGCAATCCCATGCAACTGCACAGGGGAAGAATTCAGAACCTATGGACCATGTTCTCCACTGATGCAGCCCTCTGATTTTGTTAAATGAGCTTCTTGGACTTAACAGTAAGTAACTGAGCTAAATATGGATGTGATTTTCTGGCCTGTACACTGCAAGAGGTCAGCAGAGAGAACTGCACTGGTGCTTTCGGAACTTAAAAATCACTTAACTGATTTCAAGGAGTTTACACCAGCAGAGAGCTTGGCCCATGATTAATACACAGAAATACTACCTTCAGCTGCAGAGATGAAGTCAGTCTCCCACCTGGCTGTTGCCTAAGTAACACATCTCTAGGAGAATATTTTTTAAGCCAGTGTTATTTATCCGGTAGATGGAAGCAGGCCTGTTAAGGCCATACCAGGTCAACATATGTCTAAGCATGTACTGAAGAACTTAATTAGTTCTCCCTGAGAAGAGAGACTCCCAGTGCTATTTAAAGGATCGTTATCCTACTGTGAGATGCCTTGGAGCCTGCTGCTAGGCCTAAGCTTAACAGGGCAAGTCTGTAGTAGTTGGATGGGAGCGAAAAGTCTCCTGCCCATGCTGAGGAGTAATTGCTGAGCAACCCCAGGAGTTGGAGGGTCAGCACAAGGAGCAGGCATCACAAAATCACACTGAAACCCAGTGTAAGGGACTTAATTCATGTCTGGGCTGTAATGTCAGCTTTCAGGGTCAAACCATAGATCCCATTATTTTTCTGGTTTTTCTTTCTAGAGAGTCAACATCATCTGCTGTGCTTCGTTACTGCTTCTTATGGGGCAATTCCAGTGGGAGTGAGAAAGGGTGACAGGATAGTGGAGTAATATAAGCCTGCAGTGAGCCACTACCACATGTCTATGTCAAACACCAATCCTTACGTCATCACAGGAGTCAAATGTAGGCAGTAGTTTCTTAGTATCAGCTAAACTGGACCTTATGCAAGTAGCTCAGTCATAGTTTTCATTTATGAGGCCAAAAATTAGAGACTGTAAATGGAATGCCAATAAAGGAGTTAGCCAGGTTCCCCAAAGATGGATGGTTTTGTAATTCTGCCAGGAGGTAGCCCCTTGAGTGGGTGGACCTCTGGAAAACTAGGCTGAACAGCCTCTGAAGGATAAAACAGGGTCCCAAGCATAATAAAGCATGTATAAGCACTGGCACTCATCAGGGACACTGAGGCTGGATTGCAGAAGAGGGAGGATCCTGAGCGTGCTTATCTTGACCTAAGAGTGGCTTATATACCACGTGGGACCTTGGTCTGTTCTTTGAGCTGTC
Source organism: Falco rusticolus (assembly GCF_015220075.1). NCBI lineage: Eukaryota > Metazoa > Chordata > Aves > Falconiformes > Falconidae > Falco > Falco rusticolus. The sequence continues at coordinate 49,645,763 of NC_051190.1, forward strand.
AGGAGTTGTTCCTAGATGAGTTGTTATGGTAACTGAGCTAATGCCCCGAGATAGATGTTTTCAGGTGGCTTCAGGCCAGAAAATCAACACCAATAGATTCTAGATAATAGACTTCTGCTAAACTCAGTGCCGGCATCTACTTTATTTAACCTATTCACCAATGACTTACTGAACTCCATTCTCTGGGCAAGCCGTATATGATAACAATAGCTGCTTGGCCTCAGTGAACCTCAGCTTCCAAAAGACTAAGGGGCTCCCGTGTACTGTGGCTGAGTCTATGCCAGTAAATTAAACGTGCCTGAGATTTTCCTCTGTATCAAGAAGACAGCTGGCACAGAACGGCCAGTGTTTTCATATTAAATTCTTACCCTCCAAAGCTGCATGGTCACATCCAGACAGCCCATAAAGAACAGTCCCTGGCCCGTGCTGTCTTCTGAAATGCAGTTGGACTGGGCCAGTGCTGCAGTGCAATACTCCAGCAGCAGTCCAGGCACTGGTTAATTTATTAGTACAGACCTTGTCTGACTGACTGCTAGAGGTGACTGCGCAAGAAAGGAGCCTGAAACCAAGTGCAAAGGCTCTGTTGGTGTGCTTGTGCTTATACCACATCCACATCCAGCTGGAGCCATACATCCTTAGGAGCGGTCAGTGACAGGCACACAGCACATCTAGGAATCATGCTCGATCACCCATTTACATCCTCTGTTTGGAATAGCTCATGGGTTAAGCGGTGGATTTACCAGTTGGAGACAAGAACCCTCCACCTAACATGGAACAAATCAAGATGCAGCCAACAAATTACCAACAATGAGCAGCTAATGCCATATGCCTGCTATCCAGCACTGCTGCTGACTACACCGTGGGAGGTCTCTTTGATTGGTGCTCCACAGCATGCAGTCGGACGGTTCACTGTGGCAGACAAAATTTGGGAAGAGTCATGCCAGTTTCAGGAACTCCCACATCACCACCAGACCAGCCAAGCAACTTCCTGGCTCTGGGGCCCTGCACCACCTCCAGAGCGAGCCAAACAGGTTCTGCTGTGGTGTGGTCCACAGTGCCAGGACTGATCATGCCTTGGGCATTTGGAACAGCCTGCTGCGTGCCCTTGTGGATGCTCTTGCATCTGTGCTGGATGGCTACTTTTTTGATGTCAAGACTCGCTGGTGGTCTGCTTGCGTTGGGCACCAATGACTTGAACACCACAGGCTGGCCCAAGGCCACTGAGCAGGGGGGGTTCTCTCTCTACTTGTTCGTTCACATTTCAAGTCTTGCTTTGCTTGTTTTACCCATTTACAAACCATGTTATTGTAATCTGTAGCTCTCTAGGGCAGAAAATGGTTTTCTGCATGTTCTTTGCTCGGCTTCTGCTGCAACAGGATTGCAATCTCAGTCAGTGCAGCAATAATGTGATTAACAAGCTCTGCACAAGGAGGAATTGCATCCTCAGTGGATGTGATATCCCCAGATCTGGCCTGCCAGTGTGTTTTCCCAAGGCAAGAGGTCATGTTGACTGAACTCCAAATTGGCTTGCTCGAACTTTTAAACACTAAGGTCCAAATAAATTTTCAGCAGTAGCTGGTATGCTGATCCCTTTCCTGCCAAGCTACAGACTTAAGTGAATTTTTATGACTAAGTTATAAACCCCAGAAAACACGAGCGAGAAGTGGAAATGCTGACTTGGCCTTTGCTAAATGCCAATTATCTACAAAGGTGTTAAGAACTGGGGGTGGGGGGGGTGGGGGGGGTGGACACGACAGACGGACACACCTGATAAATAGGGTCGTTTTCATGTTTTCTCTGGTTCAAAGTAAACTGTCCCGTGAGCCCCTTGTAGGAGCACATAGCATGCAGAGTGACCATAATATTTATAGGCATGACACTGAGCTGCAGACCTTGGCAATCAGAGCAACTCCACTTTTGGAATAAATATACCTCTGCTTGGCTGGCATCTCAGTACAAAAGAGTAAGTAGGAGACACCAAGATTTTCTGGGAGAACTTAAGAAGCAGATGCTGACCTTTGATGTCCATACTTTACTGAATCAGTGGAGTACTAAAACCAACTTTTAAATCCTCAGGGCTGCTAGCCAAACTCAGCACCATGTTCTCTATTCCTCTCTTCTCCTGTGGCTCCTCGACAGTCCCAACACTGCATAGGCTACTCTCCTCATATTCCCCAAGGTTGCACAGTGTCACCCAGCTGATGCAGACCAGCGTATCTCCACAGACACTGTTGGAGCAACATGGGGGTTGGTTAATAATACCTAAAGATCTGGCCAAATAATCTTAAGGCTCAAAATGATGCTGTAATCTCAGTTGCAATGCAGTATCTTCCTTCTCCCACTCTATTTCCTAACTCCCGATTGAAGTCTTAAAGCCGTCTAAAAACCAGCCCTCTGCGTGCTGGGGATCCAGCGTGGTGCTGAGTCACAGAGGCTGCACTCAGCCCAGGACTATGTACTGAGCAGGGTGATAACTGCCAAGCCACATGCAAGCACATCTCAGAAGTATCTAGGGGGACTGTGCTACAACAATAGCTCAGTCACCCCCATGAGCTTCTAGAGAAATGTATCCCCAATACCTGGGCAGTTAACACTCATGCCACACAAAATACTTTGGGAATGGCTGAGGTTATCCTTCATGTCCATGAACTCGAGGAGAGATGTGACTTCAGGGAGAAGCTGTCCAACCCCCACAACGCACCCAGCTCCAGGAGAAGAAATAAGAGATTAGCCAAAGGTGCTTATTTAGCAGCCAGGAAGGTTTTGATGAAATTCAAGGAAAAGAATATTAGAAATCCCACTCCCTTTTTCATGTACTCACAAAAATGGAGCAGGGACTTTCAGCAACAGGCTCTAAATTTTCAAAAACAGCTAGTGACTTCAGGTGAGCATCCTGAACTCCACACACCAGTGACAGGATCTCCTGGTGATTTTTGCATTGCTGCAGTTACACCCTGCTTTTGCAGCATCTGGGAAGGTGCATGGCATGTTACGGAAATCGAGCATCTGTCAAAGTGTCAATATGTGCACTCCATCAACTGAGTCCCTCTGACACCTTTTTTGCTTTCAAAAATTCAGACTGTACAATTTAGGAAAATAAACACTAGAAACAACAACAAGTAGAAATGCTCCTGCTGTTAGAAACAAGGTGAAAAGGAGGAGCTGAGCCAAGTTAATCAGTGAGCTGAAATGAGATGTTGGAGAAAGGGGCCGTGGGTGACTTGGCGTTTGCAGTTAGCTGAGTGACGTGAAATCTCTTGTGTCTGGCTGAGCTCTGAAAGGAAATGCTTTATTAAATCTTCTTTGTGTGAGATTTCAAGCCGCCTCTGGACTGGAAAATAGGACCATTCCAGTATGTGGCATGTAATCAGGAACTGAAGTCTTTAGTGCATGTTTTTCTGCAGGGGAAACTGATCAACATAGACAAATAACTCAGAGGGCTCAGGATTTAGAAAGCTGAATTAGACACAGTACACCCATGCTTTGCTCTGCACCTCTTCTACCAAGTATCCCCAAAACGCTTCACAGAACTAATCTGGTTGCTGGTAGCAACCACCAGGCATTACGAGAAACAGCACAAGTGGGCATAAATTCACCCCACTGAATATAAACGATCATGTGAGCCAGTGGGTCTCAGGACCATTAGCCCAGCTTTCAGTCCCACTGGAAAATAATACTTGCCCTGATCGATCTTCTTTGCACTGGCTGCCCTGGGTGTCTCTAGTGTCACCGTCCATTCTGCTGTGATCTGGCCACATTTTGGGAAGCTGCAGCTTCTTGCCATGTCTGTCCAGACTCATTGTGCTTTGCTGTAAGCTGGCAGCTCACAGCTCTTCCCTGTCAAAGCAGGACTGCGCCACCCTGAAATACTTGTAGAAAGTATGTACTAAAAAGAAAGTAAGAGAGCCAGACACAATGAGAAAGAATGAGGCTGAAAGGCTCCCAGAGCACTCCCTCATGTCACACAATCTCCCTTGCCCTTTGCACATCTGATCTCTCCCTCTATGCTTGGCCACATAGTCAGGAAAGTGAGACCTGATCAGAGACAGGACAGGCAGCATCAACCAGATTTCCTCCTCCTCTTACCGCTCGTATGTACCCAGCATGTCTGGATATGAAAAGCCTTGAATCTTAGTCTGCCTGCTGGAAACTCCCAAGGTTTGAGTTCCTGATTTGCTTTCTGCAAAACCTAACAGGAGAGTGTCCCGAGGGGCTGAGATACACAGAGCATTCCCCTTCCTTTGCACCACCCCTGCTGCCTACCTTTTGTTGCTGACAAGAAGCAGGACAGAGCCATTCTGGATATTGGCTTCTTTGAGAGTCTCGTGCTCCTCGAGCTGCCTGGAGTTGTAATAAAATGTCTTCTTCCAGGAAGTGACACCCTCCCGTACTAAGTGAGCCCGTAGGTCCATCACTGTGTCTCTGGGCTTGACTGTCAAGGGCATCATCAGGTCCTCATCAGCCAGGTGCACCTTAATGTGGTACCTCTTCCAGCGAGAGAGGCTCCTTCGCAGTGTGTCCATCCTCTCCAGCTCACCCAGGCCAGTGTGGCAGAGCGGAGCATCCAGCTGGGAGGTTGGTAAAGCAGGGATGTGGCTCTGAAGAGGCTGTCTGCCGTGAACAACTTAAAATGTCCTGCCAAACCTGTTCCTCCCAGTTGCTGCGCTGCATGCTTCACATTCCAGGGAAGAGCTCACCTGGCTCGAGGAGCCTGCTGGCTGGGAAACTTCTCCGTGAATCATTTCCACACACCCCTAAATCCCATAATAATTACAATGTCTTCACAAAGTGCTCTTCATTCCAGTAGCTCTCAGAGGACTTTAAAGCTGGATCTCCATAGCCATTAGAAATGTGGGTACATGTGAGAGATGAATGGGGTTTAGTAACCTCATGTCTCCTGTTCTAAAAAGCTGCCAGCTGTGGAGTAGACCAGTTCAACAAAGTACGTGTTGAGGAACCTCACAGCTATTTAATGTGGATGAAGAAAAGCACTCTGCATAGTGAAAAATTCCTCATGGGGGAGAGCCAGAGCCAGGCTGATCATTAGTGCAGGGCAGTTTCCCCCTAGGAGAGCTATATAGTTCTTGTAGGCATACAGACTGGACCCTGCAGAAGGGGTAGGACTCATTCATTGCTTGTGATACCATCAGATATCTAATATTGGCTCACACGTGCTCCTCACTGGTTCATCATCTTGATTTCCTCTTCGTTTCATATCCCTGCCTAATTGAAGGGCTGATCGTATCCTGCCCTACCACGTGAGTGGGACCAGCATCACGGGGCTGCAGGCACATCATGCAAACAGGCAGCAACAGAGGCCTCAGAATACCAAGAGGAACAAGCAATACTTCGGTAAATACGATACCTCCAAATGGAAGGAAGTGATTCCAGCCATGAGAGCCAGCTGTAATTGAATGATCCTGCAAGGCAGACTCTGGCAGTCACAAGATGATACTTCAGAGCAAACATCAAGATAAGGAAGTCTTTTCTTTCTTTTTCTCAAAAAGATCAAGTCACCTTCTTATCTTATAGGTAATTTCCTGAAGCCCTATAGGAATTAATTCCCTTGTCCATTCTTCTCACCACAGTCCGGTATTTTCAGACCAATGTACTGCAAGATAGTTGACTTCAGAGTCTGCTCTTCACTAAAAAGGGGCTGCTTTTGGCCATTAGATAACAAAACAGTCAGATTTTTCAGATACAGCAGCAGTCAGCTCCCATTGAGAACAAGAGAGGTGTCCACTCTTCCACTGGGAAACAAGGAGGTTTCCACCCTATCTTCGCACCTCCCTTCTTTTTTCCTCCCCAGCACATTACATCTCTGCCAAGAACAGCAGCAGGTATCTTCAGTTACACCACAGGCAGTGATTTCCCTGTGCACTTGAGAAGGACTGAAGCTTCTGCTAGCAAGATTTTCTTTCCAGATTCAGTCACTGTAAAGGTATGATTGCTTTGGTGGGGACTAGAATTCTTGGCCACTCACTCTGCTACTGAGTTGCTGCAAAGGCTTAAGGTGAGTAATGTCATGCCTTTGTGTTTCTTTTTGCTTATCTCATGACTGCTGCATGGGATAACGTGTCCATTAAGCGCCTTGTGGGAATTAGGAACAGCTTTTAGCACAGTAGTTAGTCTGGAAGCATTTAAAAATGCCTGGGTGTACAGATACATCAGTGATCTTCTTGAAGACAGGACACCACCACCTCAGAAAGAGAAACTGAGACATAGAGTGGTGTAAGGCTGTTATAACAAAAAATGTTACAGGTTAGCCTCCAGTTCCCGTATCTAGGCATCTCAGTGAGAGGTCTCATTTTCAGAGACCTACAGAAACTTTGAAGCCTGGGGCCTGGTGTATCCTTCTCTACTGGGGTGACATTCACTTGGAGAGCCAAAATTCATCCCTGGTGTAAAGCAAGGGTCTGATCCAATTCCCACTGCCATCCAAGGGCAGACTCTTCATTGACGGCAGCCAGAACTGGAGCAAGCCCCAGACGCACTGAGGTCTGATGGCTCCGGCCAACAGAATTTGCCCAGTGAGTGCCAAGGGAAGCATAAGGCATTCTCATTTCAGCAGAGCCCGTCTGGTGTCAGCAAGTCCATCAGCTCCATCCTTCTAGCATACGTGACAGCCTGACAGCTGCCAGATACCTCCCTCAGACACCTTTCAGACAGCTCCTGTTTATTTTTAGGACAGCTCTTTCCAGTCAAGGCTCAGATGCTTATCGTTACATAGAAAGGGGGGACGGTGGCAGAAGAAAAACACACAGCTATCATTTTTATTTCTTTGCCTATAATGTGGTTGCAAACTTTTCTCACATACCCCTATCTGCCCATATCGAGAGCCTTCATTTTGTGAAAAGAGATGATATTCTAGCCTATGAAATCCAAGGTAAGGAGAAGCATAGTAGTGAAGTCAGCTTATGAAATATTGAAGCAGTGAAGACCTCCCTGGAACATGTGAATGTCTAATGCCAGTTCCAATTAATTTTGAATTTTTCATTAAACCATTATTAAAAGGAAGAGGACAGCAGAAATAAGGGAAATTGACATGGGCAGTATATTAAGTACCTTAGTTTTGCTGGAGGATGTTTTATTACCTGTCCAGAGCAATTATTTCATCAGCTTCTGATGGTTTGTGGGCTAAACAGAGGTACAGGATAAAGTTCTAGATGGTCTTTCCTCAAAGTTATTTTAATCTCCATCCCCTACCCTGCACCTTGCCAGCCTACGTGGATGATGTCTCTGGCATGTCATATCTGGAGGACAAGACATGGAGTCAGAGTTCTGAGGATCTGTGATAATGTGTCACTCTGGCATTATTTACAAATCAAATAAAAACTTACTGACCTAGGCTTTTGCCCATATTGAGGGCAAACGGAAGACATGCAGACATTCAGAGAAGCATTCATTAAGGAAGCCTGAAAAGCAATTTAGAACCCAGGTAGGCTATTATTTTTTTAGAGGGGGGAAGAAATAAAGCAACAGCATTTATAAAACATTGTCTCCTTTTTTGTTCTCAAAGCTGCCTTACTCCATTGACTAGAGCAAAAGAGAAACACCTGCCTAAATTAGGTGCTTCATTAATATGTCTCAAGGTGGTTGAGATCAACCTGGGCCTTATATGGTCTCCTTATAATGCCAGAATACAGACACTCATTTCTTAGATATTGGGGGGTTTTTTGTTGGGTTTGCTTGGCAGTGGCTGTGTTTTGCTACTTGTGCTGCTCTCCTTGCAGAGGACAACAGAGGAGAAGTGGGATGATGCTCTATAAGGAAATAAAGGTTTCTTTATTTCCTGGTAGCAATTGTAGGGAAATTGCAATATGTGGGGAAAATTTGACCCTGATTTCTCTGGCAGAGACTGTAAGTCTTTGAGGAAACCACTCTGATAGTGCTCGTCTTTCTGTTTAAGGAAGATACTTTGCTGTTTTCTGTAGCTCTGTGATTGCAGGGCTTGCAGTCAGTAATGCTGAACACTGAGGATTTTCCTCTGATGTTTGTTTGGGGTGAGTTTGTGTTTGAGAGCAGATAGACCACAAGGGATGAAGTGTGAGAGATGACTGCCCTTGTCAGGTTGATCATGCTTACGCCTGCAACTGTGCAACACTGGGTACTGGAGAGAGGCTTTTTGTTAAGCTCCCCTAAGAACACAGTTCTGCCGGTGGGCACATTCTCTACCCCATGATTTTCCTCCTGCTCCATTAACTGATGGTACAGAGGGAAGGCTGCAGCATCGTGAGCTCTGAGACCCGCACTAGGTGCTGGGGAGCACAGGGCTGGGAAGTGAATGACCATGCAGGACAAATTGCGAAGCTTGGCAGTGATAACTTAAGGTTAGAAATCTCCAGCCCAATATGCATCTTGTCACCTAATTCATTCAGCGTCCCAGATATCTTGGGTGATGGGGCAGCTTAAGGCACTAGTATTTATATTCCTGAAGTACCCAGAGGCCCCCACTAGAGCTGTACCACTATGTGCAGGGATGAGTAAGGCCTTTCCTGTCACCCAGCGCTTTCCTCAGATGTGCTTGGTTATTAAATGGCTGGGCTCACATTATATGTCAAGTTAAATCTACAGCAAACTAACAAAGCACTCATAAATTATTAATAAATGCTCTGAGAAATGGGTAATTAAATGCAAAAGCTTTTTAGAGTCCAACGGATAAGCACAAAATATGTAAGCCCAAGCGATAACACTTTCTCCTGATATAACTTATCTACAGCATACTGCTCACATCTGCAAGAATACTTAGGAATATTGTTAACTTCTTGCACACCAGGAATAAAGAGAGCCTTTCTATGATGGAGGAGCACTTCTCCTGGAGATTAGGGCAAAAATCTTCATTGTTTAGACCATTGAAAATCCAGAAAAGCTGAAAGGTGCTTATATTAAGGTATACGGGAGGTGTGAGTGATGAGGGAAGGTGACAGTTTCTGCACTGACCCTGCCCTGTCATCTGCTTGTCAAGCTACAGGGTCCTGTGTTCCCAGGCCAAATGGCCTCTGTTCCACTGAGTACCCAGCCACAATCTCCCACCCTTGCCTGGCACAGGGGAAAACATCCCTGTCATCCTGCCCTGTTCTAGACCACAATCAGGAGCTCTCCATCTGCTCTGGCAGTATAACAGATTTTTTTTAAAAAAAGATCTCACAAAAAGGGGGATTGATGCTAGTTTCATTGGTTTGGGTACAAGTGAGGATTTCTGCCACTAACAAAGCTGAAGTTACCAAGTCAGACGGATCCTGCTGCAGTGTCCAAACCAGACTCCAAAAGGCCCTGCAACTTCCCTGGCTAGCTGCCCAGCATCAATATTGCATTACTGGGAGCCGGTGGACTCTGTTTGGCCTAGGATTGAACTTAAACAGGCTGCAGAGTAAAGCTATGTATATTCTGCTTTGAAGGAGCATACTTGCCTGGTTTTGGAACACAAATGAACCTGCAAGTTTTCTGAGCAAAAGCTGGATGTGAGTTGGTGTCATTTTCTGGTGGAAAAGGAAATGTGAAGGGAAAAAACCCAGTAACGCACATGTTAAATGAACCAGTCAAGTGCAGACAATGGGAAAGCTGAAAAATGGATATGGAGGAAAGCATTTTGCGGTGGTAGTTATTTCTCACTGCAGTTCTTTATAACTTCCCAGATGGGAGATTCATGACCCTAGGAAGTCTGTATCCTCCAGGGTTTGGCCTGCAGCAGCCCATGACTCACTTGCCTGCCAGGTTTGGCAATAAGCTGAGAAACAAGCAAGACAGCAAAACGCTTGTGGAAAAAGCAAAACAAGAGACAAATGAATTAATCTCTGGAAGAATAAAAAAAGACCTCTGTGCACTAAGGAGGGCCTTAGATGGAGAGAGAGTGAGTGCTCATGCCACTGAGGACTCCAGAGGAGCTGGCATCCCAGGCAGCCAGCTCTATTCGTTTGCAGGCAAAACAAATTCAGGATCCCTCAGTCTTAAAAGGTGAGGTGGGTGGAAATAGAAGATTTGAGGCTCTACCAGCCATTCCACCAGCAGCAGGATGATTTTCCAGGGGCTCAAGGAAGAAAGAGGATTTGTGGATCTACATTGCCATCTAATGGCAAGGAAGTACTTAAAGCTGTCACTGTGGCCCAGAAATGGACTGTAATAGCAAAGTAACCAAAGAGGGGGTAGTCTAAAGGCAAATCCTTCTCTGCGACTGTATAGGTCTCGCCAGTGAAGGCAATACAACCAGCCCAGAGAAGGGAAGGGTAGCAAAAGTCTTTGGATAGAGGCTGGTGATCCTCCTAACATCCTTTCCACTCCATTCTGTATTAGCCAGGAACGTTAACATGGATATAGGATGGGATTTGCTTTCTCCTGGTGTACCAGATGCTGGCAGTAAGACAGGCTTCCCAAGCAGGTGCATGTTTCAGGTACTGAGTGAATTCTGCCATCCTATTCAAAACTGTCAATTCAGCATCTCGGGTGTTCAAGACCCTGTTGGAAAATTCAGATAACCAGGATTATTTAAGAAAGGAGGTAAACTCCCGTCAGATCTAAGCATGGGAAGAGTAGATCTACCATTTTGGTCACACCTAGCCCAGTACCATGTCCTCCTCCATGGTGAGTAATGGATACTTGATAAGAAAGTATTGGGAAAAGGGTATTACAGATTGTTTCTGCTCTGCCATACCCTTAACGCTGGGAGACAGCCCTGCAGGGAGAACCCACAAAGAAAAGATATCCAGTGAGATGTGAGAAAGAAATTCAGTGAGATATGAGGGTTTACAGATTTTGTCATTTAAAAGGAAACGCCAGGAAGAGACAAGTTTGATGTTCATTCTGGTGCCACCTTTGCTACAGTGCGCTGCTAGTGATAGATCGTATTATATGGTTTGTAGAACAGAAAATTTACAAGAGTAGTCTATTGGGAGATACTTACATTAAGAAACTGGAGGAAACTGGGTAAAGGATTCTTTCTTCTGCTTGGAAACGTTTCTAGCCTTGACACATGCAGTTTTGCATATGAGGAGGAGTTGGAGCTTGGTCAGTGTGAAAGAGGGGAAGGTGATGTTTTGTGACCGGGAGTTTAGAACAGAGGAGGAGCTGGGGAGGAAAACGGGGATATAAAGTATCTACTTTTCCCAGATAGTGAAATGGGATATGGTGTGTGTCCCAGCTAACTTCTGCACAATAAAAAAGGAGTAAGAAGTGAGAACATAGAAAATTTTGAGACCTGCCAGACTTCAGGCCACAGGTCCAAGCACCCCCGAGCCTGTTCAAATGCCTGCTGCAACACACTTCCCATGCAGCGTGCTGCCAAAGAAATGAGCATGGTCTCCAACAATCCCACTTTACAGCTTCATTTCCTTCTGGTATCCTCTCATATTTACACACCCAACCTTGCCAAGCCCTGCCTAGGCCCAAACAATCCCTCTAACAAAAGGGAAAACAAAGGAATTCCTACAGCCTGTAAAGTGCCTTCCCACCTGCCCAAAAGAGGAAAAGGTCTGGAGGGCTCTTCTTCCTCTCTTGGTCGCTCATGTTTCCCAAGCTAATGAAAGCCAGAGGCTGTGTGAGTGACAGGATTATCATTACTGCAGGAGCAAAGTGAATTCTTCAGGTATTTCTCTCCAGTTAGCGAAGCAGGGAGGGGAAGAAGGGAATGTACCTGGTTGAAGGGCTACACAGGGTGACATGTTCCTTGATATTCTTTTCTAAATGTGACCCAGAGTCATGCAGTGGGGTTGATGAGAAAAATTATCTTCCTGCAGTAGAAATACAAAGTCAAAAGGGTTTTGTTTAGTGATTGCTTCCCCAGCCCCGATTCTGAGCCTGCCCCAGCCTGTAGCAGGAGAGGAGCTGGTGAGCTGGCTGGAAAGCCACTTCTGCTCCTCTCAGCAATCAGAAATTATAAAGAGGCTGCGAGAGCAGCCACAGGAACGGCTCGAAACACGCACTGAAGGATACACACAGCTGTAGTCCCAGGGAGGGGCGTGCATGGCTTTGCATCTGCCTCCATCACACGAGTTCCTACACATGCTGGCTCAGACATGGCTAACGCCGCCCTTCCCCACTCCCCTTCCTCCCTGACTGGATGTGGCTCTAAAGCTGCACCCCACAACCGGCTCCTTACAGACAGGGCCTGTGGCACATCCACCCCTCATGGAGTGCGGGTGGGTGCCACGGGCACAGCCCTGGGGGTCCACACTGGCAGGTGCGATGGAAGGTAGCCCCGGAGGAGCCATAAAACACGGCCAGCTGGTTTGAACTCCACAGGAGCAGCGTGCGAGCTGGACCGCTGGGTTGCAGCCAGCAGAAGAAACTTGTTAAAGGTGTATATTGCCATGAAGAAAGCGAGTGGGCATCATCACGGCTGTGCTGCGCCAGCTGACCCAAGAGCCGTGGCGGTCCCTGCCTCAGCAGCCAGGCTTTCACCTCAGCCACAGCCCCCCCAGCAGGGCTGAGCCAACAGGCTCCCAGGGGAGGGGGGCATGGGGAGATGCAGGCCATGATGCTGATTAATATGGTTTATTTGTTTTTAATGGCGTTTCTGCTGGTGCAGCCACACTGTTAATGTACTGCCTCCTCACCTCTACTCCTTAACCTGTTCGCAGGCTTGAAACCTGTGTGGTTTTCCTCTCAGAATTAGACAAAAAATGCCGGGGGGTGGGGGGGGGCAGGAAAGGGGAGGCAAATATGGCGATTTCTAGGAGAAAAAGCGCGTTTCTATCGTATGAGGTGTGCCGAGGCGCACACAGGCTCGGGAAGAGCCAGCATTGGTTTCCCTGTTAAAAATTCCAAGCGTTGTTTTATATACGGGGCGGGGCGGGGCGGGGCGGGGCGGGGCGGGGGGGGGGGGGGGGGGGGCGGGGGGAGAAGCCCGGGATCATTTAATTGCCGTTAACGAGGGTCTGTGGAGGGGCTGGTGCTGTCGGGAAAGGGCGGGCGGACAGACGCACGCACGCACGCACGCACGCACGCACACAGCCCGCTGGGAGGGGTAGTCCTTGCTCGCGTCGCCATCTTGGTGTCGCCACGGCAGCTCCTCGGGGCGTTGCTGGCAGCCATCTTGGGAGGGGGAGGCGGTGGGGGGCCCCCGCGGGCAGCGGGGTTGGATTTAGTAGTCGTGTGCGCGGTGGTTTTGTTTTGAATAGCAACACCAGTAAATGGGTGGTAAAAGGCAGCCTGAGCACCGTAGCAAGTGCGCTGATAAGCCTTGTGGTGCTTTGGGGATGGTTTGTGGGGCTCTCACTTTGTTTGTAGGTGGTGTGCTGATACTGGCTTCAGGCCCATTCTACTGTCATGTTTAGCTAAATAAAAGGCAATTTTTCCTTTGAAATCATTCCTGAAGGCCTTTCAGTGCCATGCCAGCTTGCTCCAGGGGATGAGGGATTCCAAATCTTGTGCTGAGTCTTTTGGTACCCCACGTGGCTGGGGATGCTGTGAACACTTCTGAGGGAAGACCTGACAGGGTTTGTGAGGTTGTGCAGTGAGTTGGGCTGTGTGTGGCCTGGCAGGGAGCTACAAGGCTGTGGAGAGCAGAGCAGGTCAGAATAGGGAAGGAAAGGATCATGGGGTGGTTAACGGGACCCGAACGTGGGGAAGAATTGGGGGAAATATGAGGGCATGTGGGTCACTGTACCAAAGTCAACAAGCATTTTCAGTCAGCTCTGGGAAGTGGAGTAAGCCCTTGATGCAGTCGGGACAAAGCAGGTCATGCAAAGGGATGGGAGAGGGCAGCTGGGGGGATGGTAATGTGTTTAATAGGACTGTGAAATGAAACAAGGCTCATGCTGGGGCTGTTGGATGTTCTTGATGTCCTCAGTGGAACTGCTCCTGATATTCCTCCCAGAGCCTGTTCTTGCCGTGCCTGACAGAGAGAAGGTGACTCCTTCATACAGCGGAAGTAATTTACAGTGCTCATCAGACTGCGACTTCAGGTATATTGTTCAGTTCCCTAAGTATTTAATGAGTGAAATTTCAAAGACAAGCACTCAGACTCACTCAATGCCTTTCAGCCTGAACTTGGTATCTAAATACAACCTCTATTATATATTATACTATTACAGATTATAGCTAGCTCTTTAACACCAGTGCTTATTTTCACAGAAAAAAACCCTAACCTGCTGTCTCATAACATGTCCTGCATCTTTTTATAACATAAATTTAGCTACCATTTAAGTGTAGATATTTTTAATTTATGCATGGATTTATTTTGGAGTATTCCAAAAAGATCCTTTTCTCCATTAGTCTTATGCCATTATTATAAGAAGCCAAGCCATCCCCGTAGATCTGTCGGGCTGTTTAATTGCTCTGCAAACACGAAGGGGTGCTAATAAGCTTTCTTTCAAGCATGTGTTCATATGTCAACACTTTTGCTTCTGTCAGAAGCTTAAAAATGGAAACAGTTTTCTCTTTAAGAAAACAGGAGCCAAATAAGGAGATGATGGAGCGGTGAAGATTCCTCTAGTGAATCTGTTCCAGCTCATTCCTTAGAAAGGCTCTCTATGAAAGATCAGAGAAGAGGCCAATAGATCTGGGTTTTGTCCAGCGGTCTCTGGGTTTAAAGCTCTCTACAACCACTTGAGCTCATTTTCCCTGTGACGGCTGGGTACAGCTTATTTCTCTGCCCAAGCTGTTAAAAATCTAAACCTTTACTCTTTGTAATTCTTTCAGTTGTGTGACAGATCCAACCTATCCTTTAGCAAAAATGGAAGCTATCAAGAAAAAGATGCAGATGTTGAAGTTAGACAAAGAGAATGCCATTGACAGAGCAGAGCAGGCTGAAACAGATAAGAAGGCAGCTGAGGACAAATGTAAACAGGTAAGTAGAAATAAATGCACTGATTGTGCATGTGCTGTGGAAATAACAGAATACTATGTCACAACTTTTTGATTCAGAAAGGGAAGTAACTGGAAGCTGGGTTTTCTGTTAATCTTCTTGAAGTCTTTTTGCCTTGTTGTGATGTTATACTCATATAGCCAGGGCTAGGTATTAACTTCTCCTTTCAGCTGTCTGAGTCTTTGCAAAATTGGCACTATCCACAGATTATTAAGAGTACTTTGCCTAAGTTTTCTTGAATCTTACATAATTGCCTTAATTTTTGTGTGCTTATGATTCGATGGAAAAGGCCTTACATACTCAAAATCAAAGCTGTGTACCTTGAACACATGTAGCACTAGTATTAATACCTCCTGAAGAGTCAGCTGTGTCTAAACATTAATTGAGCCTCTCCTTGAAGTGAATTAATAAAGTTCACTTGACTAATCCTTGGTATAGAGAGTGCCCTTAGAGGCACCAGCTGTGACTCAACAGTAGATATGTTGTGTTGGTTTTTTTTAAGAATAACCAGAAATACCTTCATTTGAAAGCTCTTCTTTTAACTGAATTTTAGTGTTAGCATTTTCATATTCTTTTGCTTTTCAATGTTCTTTATTCTGGGTGTCTATCTCATTTGAGCTGTGCTGTTTTCAGAATGATCTTGAAATGTAAGTTGACGACACTCGAGTTTCTTATTGCACTTCCTGTAAAATAACTGTGTTTTTTCCTTCCACATTCTTTAAATGTGGCTGCTTCTCCTATGTCTTCCAGACTTCTATAATATGTTATTAACATTCAATTGGCCAAATACTTCTTATGTTCAAGTTCAGTTTGAGATCCTGGATGATATGAGACCAAAGTTTCAACAGATCATCCGTTTGGCTAAAGCAACAGGAAAAGTTTCCAAAAGGGTCAGCTGCTGCTGTTTTCCCCCTCTGCCCCCAATGCAAGGAAAACCACTTGTCTCTTCTGTGTCATTACAGCAGGCTTCTACAAGCTGTATGCATCACCCTATGTGTGTAGTCCCAATTTCTTTCCTAGCCTCAGAGGTGTTGGTCAGGTGCCATTCTGCTGGGCCACAGTCTCTTCAGCTCATCTTTCTGTACTCTGCAACAGCCACAGCAGATTGTTCCTCAGAGTGGTTAATGGGGATTAAATGCTTAGCCTTCCTTTATGTTTAGTTATCAAAGGTGATTTCCTACAGAATGATAAACTCTACGCTTATAGGAATTTTCAAGTATCTGTATGAGGGTTATTCACAGTAAAAAGCTAAAAGAAAAAAAATCTTTGCTCTCTTTTCTAAGTTGTGTCAAATTTTTCAGCGTTTTTTTTTTTTTTATAACATGGGCATGGTACTTGAGTAGCAATTTTAACATCATACACAAAGTGAGCATCGCCTTCATTCTGCTTACTGTCCCTCTGTTAAAGCATCCAAGCAAGCATATTCAGTTCTCTCGCACTATCTGGTTACTCAGAGCAGAAATGTAGCAACATAACATTCAAGAATAACACACTACCAAAAATGTTGTTAAAGCTATCTTTGAAGCTAGAGTGAAGAAAGTCAAGTGTACTAAAACACAAACTTATTTTGATAGACGGAATTTATGTGCAGGTGGAGCTAAATGGTTGCGTCGGTTGCTCTACAGACAGAACTGTTTTGTATTGCAGATGACATGATGGAGCAGTTGAGTTTGCAGGCACACTCTTATCAGCAGCAAGCCTCCTGATAATGTAAATTCTTCTGGGAGCACGAGACAGTTCATCATTAAACAGTCTCCCAGCAGGTTATAAATAGTACCATTCTAGTGTACAATATGGATTTATATGGTATGGAGGAGAGAGGCTGAGCCTTGTGGATGGAGCATACCTTGTTGGGCCACAACTGGAGAATAATTCAGGTGGGAAGAGACCTCCGCAACTCCCACCTCCTGCTTATGGCAGGGGCTGTCGCAGAGCAGAGCTGTTCCTTCCTGCTTCCAGAGTCTTGCGTGGGGTTTGAAGTGTCTCCAACGACACACAAAAGATGACTCGGGAACAACTGCTTTTTTTTTCTAGCTATACAGGAACTGAAGAGTTTCCCAATAAATCATCAGGACATTAAAACTTTTATGCTGTAGAATTAACTGCTGAAGGGCATTGCAGAGTCCAAAACGGAAATGAGGTGGAAAAGGGTTTATACCCAGTTATGTATTAAACCAGATCCCGTGTGTGCAGTGGCAGGGAATGTTGTCCTAAGGATATGTGTTTAATCATCTTTCCCTGGCAACTGCTACCAGTCATTCTCAGACTCCTTGCCCCAGCAGAACTTCGATCTGGTCTTTTCTGACTCTTTGTATGTTGTGTTAGGCTAAAACTAATAGTAAAGAGACATTTTAACATTATTAAACTGTAACTGATAATGCTGACTTTATTTTTTTCTCTTTTGAAAGGTAGAGGATGAGCTGGTAGCTCTGCAGAAGAAGTTGAAAGGAACTGAAGATGAGCTGGATAAGTACTCGGAGGCTCTCAAAGATGCCCAGGAAAAACTGGAGCAGGCTGAAAAGAAGGCCACTGATGTACGTACCTACAGCTAATACTCACCTGTTACTGTGCTCTGTATATTTTGCAGTAAGTAGGTAGTAACACTGATTATAGGAATCACTGAGGACTTTTGTGTTGCAGTCTTTTGACGGGCGGGGTGGGGAAGGCAGTGTTGAACTTCAGGTACACAAGTCTGTGCCCTCTCCCAGAAGGAGCTGGGGGCTGCAGTTCCGCACCGGGACGTGGCACCCGCGGCTGCCCGGGGGACACTGTGCCACTTGGGCCTTTAACGGGTACCAGAGGTACGCGTAGCACTGCACCTCAGGTTCCTGAACCGGGGGGGAGGGGGAGTGGGCGGGGATTCTTTAGGAAAGTGAAATCTCCTTTAATCGAAGTAAACAAGGTGTTGATCTTTCAGGGGAGCTGGGCTGTGAGGATGCTGTTGGGTGCAGCCCCCCGCAGGCGTGACGCCCAGCCCCGGCTCCTCTCCGGCAGTACCACACCGGAGGGCAGGACCCGGCAGCACGGTGCCGAGCCCTACCTTTTGGGGGCCTCAGGGTGGCGGGGGAGCCCCGCAGCGCTGCAGCTGGGCGCGGCGCAGCGGGTTGCGCAGCCCGGGGCGGGGCGGCCCCGGAGCTGGGTGGGCGCTCTCGGGGACCCCGCCGGGGAGCGGGGCTGGGGGCGGGGCGGCCCCGGAGCTGGGTGGGCGCTCTGGGGGACCCCGCCGGGGAGCGGGGCTGGGGGCGGGGCGGCCCCGGTGCGCCGCTGTCCCAGCGCTGCCTGCGCCGGCTCCTCTCTGTGCTACGTCACCGCCCCCACCTCCACCTCCAGCCGCGTGACGTCATCGGCCCATTGAAAGGCGCGGGGCCGCGCGCCGCCACGTGCAGCACCCCCGCGCCCTGCCCGTCGCCAGCGCCGCGCCCATGGCCGCGCCGAGCTCCCTGGAAGCGGTGAAGAGGAAGATCCAGTGCCTGCAGCAACAGGCGGATGAGGCGGAGGATCGCGCCCAGGTCCTCCAGCGGGAGCTGGACCTGGAACGGGACCTGCGGGAGAAAGTGAGACCGCCCGGGCTGCCTGCTCGCCTCTCTCGGTCGCTCTCTCCCGGGCTGCCCTGCTCCTTCCTTCCTGTCTCTGGCTCTCTCTCGCTGGGGCGCGCCCGGCTCTCCCCTGCTCCGGGAGGACGGCTCGGCCGCCGGCTGCCTTCATTCCTCAGCTGTCCCCCTCGCTGCTCCGCTCCGCAGACTCCCTGCGGAAGCCGCTGGCGCTGCCGCAGCGCCTGGCCCGCATCGGCCTGCGGGGCGCCGGGCGCGGCGGCGGTGGCTGCTGCGAGGCGCCCGCTGCTTATCGCGCTTTCCCCTCGGAAACGGCGTTGCGAGCCCCCATTGGCATCGGGGAGCGGTTACGAGTTTTGTAGGAAATGGCAGTTTAGGAAAAAGCACTGCATGACAACGAGCGGGGAGTTCCCGCCTCTCGGCGCCGCACCACTGGCTTCAGCACAGCTGGGAAATGTCCGAACTGCTGAAAAATCACTTTCCCTCCTGGTTTTCACAGAGAAACGAGAACTCTCCACTAGTGTGCGGCTCTCCCGGGGCTGGACAGCTGGTTTCACTTAGGTTTGTGTGTGATCAGCCTTCCCGGCATCTTCCTGCTATTTTATCACATGTCAGCGAGTTAGCCCGCAGTCCTTATACGGTAAAACTGCTTCTGGGAGAGGTGGAGCCAGACTAACTCCAGCTTCCCAGTGGCCCTGTCTCCATAGCTTTGGAATCTTGCTTAATTAAAATGTGACTTAAAAGTGGCCGGCCTAGTGGAAGGGGTTGCAGACTAGCACCTAACAGACACCAGTTTTCCACATGATCGATGGCTTGTGTGTAAATCGAGAAAGTTAAACACACAGCGCTGGGTAGAAAACAAATGAAATGCTGGGTAATTTATGACTAGAGGAGTCCAGGGTCAGCTGCCATTTGGATTGGTCACTGAAATCCTTTCTAAGATGGTACAACTATGAATGAAACCACTTCCTCCAGCTTAGGAGGAGCGGTCAGTAACCAGATTTGCAAAGCTGCAGCAAAACAATTATATCTTCAAAGTGTTTAACATAAAGCAAAACCCAATTGCCTTCCCAGGATCTATACCCTGTCTTTTTTTTTTTTTTTTTAAATAAAAAATCTTGTATATGGCAATCATGCTTAGATTTGGGGACAATTAAGCATGCAAACCTGGCAGTTATTAAAGTAGGGCTTTATTTTCCTTGAAATAACAAGCAATTAAAGGAACCGTATCTGAATAAACACAATGTATTAATCAACACTGATTTGTTCATGTTGTCTATATGCAAGCGTTTCTCCCAATGACCTTTCCATTTATTATCTAGTCTGTTTTTTAAATGTTAATAGCGTTTCAAATTACTGTGCAGTTTATTCAACAATATATAAAGAGACATTATTAAGAAGTGCTTTCTGTCTAATTCCTTAAGTACCACAGGAACAAATGAAAAAGTGAACTGATTTTAAGAACATATCTAATTTTGCCCTGTTTATGTTACAAAGACCGACTCTCCCATGCTGAGGCAAACTGTATCTGCCCAACTGACTGCATAAAGATTATAAAGCAGTGGCAGGCTCAGGAGCCCATAACGGATAATGAAATGGCTTTAACTTCAGCAGCGTGCTGTGGTAGGTATTGCTTTGAGCTGTGATGGAACTAGGAACAGAGAGGTGAACTGTGAGGTTTTGGGAACAAGCATGATGGAAACAGTTCCGTTTTTAACTTTGCAATCCTACGGGGAGATCCAGCCCTGTGAAATGATCTGAAAATACTCCAATGCTAGCAATCAGTGTCAAGCCCTTTTTGTATGGCAGGAATGTGAAGTACCATTAAAAAAGAAAGAAGCACATACTCCATACCTAGAAATTTCTGAGATGCCACAGTTGAAACAAAAAGCAGAGGCAGAAGGCTTCCTGGAGCTTCTGCTGCCTATACCAAGGGGAAGCCTTTGCAGTTGTAAGGAAACCCATCAGCTGAGATTTTGCACATAACCTCAGTTCTGGGTGCTTGTGTTTTGTGTAGGCTGAAGGTGAGGTGGCAGCTCTGAACAGACGTATCCAGCTAGTGGAAGAGGAGTTGGATCGTGCCCAAGAACGGCTGGCCACTGCCTTGCAGAAACTGGAGGAGGCTGAGAAAGCAGCGGATGAGAGTGAGAGGTACATTTCCTTTTTTCTTTCTTTCTTTTTTTGGGGTAAAAAATTGAATATATATGAATAAAATACTCCTTTCTAATTTAGTATCTGCATGTGCTAATGTGGATTGTGGGTCAGAGATTTGGAACTTTTTTCAGGCTGGAATGAGTACTTCTGTTAGCCTTGAGGAACATGACAGTATTGTCATAACGGGCTACTTTTTGGTTACAAGTATGGAATTCCAGTTTGGGATTTTTGAGATAGTAGTGCTAAAATGTTTCTATGTTAAACACCCCTGTTTTGACTTCTGCAGAGGAATGAAGGTTATTGAGAACAGAGCAATGAAAGATGAAGAGAAAATGGAAATTCAGGAAATGCAACTGAAGGAGGCCAAGCATATTGCTGAAGAAGCTGACCGCAAATACGAAGAGGTAAAAGGGATAAGGAAACAATTAAACATGAGGGAGAACCATGAACAACTTCGTTACGCTTCAGTTTAGTCAGCCTTTGCAGGCTTCTCACTGTGTGGCAATTGAACTTTGGAACATTCCCAGAAAGGGGTAATTTTAATAGTGACTTGCAGCATCTTAGATATTTAATGCTAACAACACTGCAAAATCCAACTTATTTGGGGAAAAAAACCAGCCGTATCTGTGCATGGATGTTCTAATCTAATCTCATTATTCAGGAAAGCTCAAACGTAGTGCTGTGAGAGAAAGGGGTAAGAACTTACAGGGTGGCTTGATGCAGCTGTTGTCTCTTCACAGGTTGCTCGTAAACTGGTTATTTTGGAGGGTGAACTGGAAAGAGCTGAAGAGCGTGCAGAAGTGTCTGAAGTGTGAGTAACTCCATACACACAGGAGCAGTTCACAATACATTAAAGGTCAAAGCTGTATTTCATTAGAAGAATCTGCTACTGGTAGGCAGGCATGTGGTATGGGTAGAAAAGCTTTTTTATACCCCGTATACCAAATTTTCTTCTTTCAGACTCAATCATTCCTTCCTTCCTTGGATTTTTAGACCTCTTGAAAATTAAACTAACTGATAACAGGGACAGTAGTAATTTATACTTTTGGTTTTTTTCCTATAGTAAATGCAGCGACCTTGAAGAGGAGTTAAAGAATGTCACTAACAACCTGAAGTCTTTGGAAGCTCAGTCTGAAAAGGTTGGTTCTTGCAGTAAACTGAAGGATAGGGGCAAAGCCAAAACTTGAAAATAAAGTTAATAGAAATAAATCAGAAATTGAAGGGGTTTAGCTGACTGCCTGTTTAACAGAGACTGTTGATAATGCTGAATGGGTTCTGCTCAGACCCAAGTCAGTGATATAATAATTACCTGCAACAGCCAGGCCCTACAGCGCCGTTTCTCACATCTGCTGACCACTCTCGATTTTCCAGTCTTGCTCTTTTTGTGGTATTTTTTGCCCTCAATAAAGAAAATTGTTAAACCTCTTGATTTCATTAAACAGTTGGTTCTGGCTAGTCTAAATCGGTATGGAAGGCTTCACATTCTCTTGCACATTCAGCTATTTTTGTGCTGCGCAAGAAAGTAAGCCTGTTAAGGTGTGCGATGACGCACAGAGGAACTCAGACATCCTGAGTCTTCAAATGATGTTTTATGATGAACCAGAGTCTGAAGTGGAGAAGAGGTGAAGAGGAGAAAAGTATGGAAGGGGCGTTTGCAACTGCTGTAGAAGGAAAAGTGGTTGTAAATAGGTTGCGGTTTCATAAACATTATTGTAGCTACAACTTCCCTTAAACAGTGTTTATTGTTTGTTTTCACAGTACTCAGAAAAAGAAGATAAATACGAAGAAGAAATTAAGATTCTCTCTGACAAGCTTAAAGAGGTAAGTGTCCACTTCCAATTGTTATTTTGGCATCACTTTTTTAACAAGCATCCACTCAACTCTCTTTGATTTTTTTTAGGCTGAAACCCGTGCTGAATTTGCGGAGAGAACAGTTGCCAAACTGGAAAAGTCTATTGATGACCTGGAAGGTATGAAATCTCTCGAGTTTCATTTAGTGTTCAGTTTCAAATCAGGAAATAAACTTCTCGGAGTGGGTATTGGATTTGGCTGGTAAGGTCAGGCGCACTGGTGTGTGTCTGTGTGTGATGTATCTGCTGCCCAGAGTGGCCCCTCCTGGCTGGAGGAAGTTTCCCTGAAAGGGGTTTTTTTTTCAGAAAGTTGGTAACAACGACCTGATTTTGGCCAACTCGCAGATACATGGGCTCAAGGACACTTTCTATTAATACAAAATCATGACCCTGCTTAATCTGGTGACTGAAAAATAATTATCTGAGGTGTAAAGAAAAGGAAAGGTAGACAAAGCTCCTGACCTGGCAGCAGTGGATTTTTTTTTTTCATACCGATGCTCAGTTATACATCTGTTTTCTTCTTTTGTTTTCCTTCCCGACTGCTTTGGCTGCTGCCTTCCGACTGTCCTGTCTCCTGTGCGCCTCTTCTCTGGGCTGTTTCTCTGCATCTCTTGCTGAAATGTGCCTTCTGTCCCTGTGACCGATAGACGAGTTGTACGCTCAGAAGCTGAAGTACAAAGCAATCAGTGAGGAGCTTGACCATGCTCTCAATGACATGACCTCCTTGTGATCCACACCCCAGGGGCGCGGGGGCCGCTCTCGCTCGCTGCATTTCTTACGCTTTTCTTGCCTGTGAAACCTGTCACTTCTGTGCAACTTCCACAAGCGATCTTTCCGTCTCCTCTGTAAGGACGGAGCTCAATAAAAACACGATACCTCTGCCTTTCAGCTTTTGGGCTTTATTTCCTTAAAACTCACTTAAAATACAATAGGAACGACACTGAAAATGCGTTTGGCTCCTCAGGCTGGGGAGAGGCGGATGGAGGCAGCTCAGCTGCCCCTGTCAGCTAAATGTCAGGGTGCCCAGGGACGCGTGGGGCAGCCAGGAGCTCCGAGTGCGCTGGGTGTTGGGTGCATCCTTGTGTTGTTCCCCCTGCCCACTTAAAACCTCTCGGGACAAGGACATCCCCGGAGGATGTGTCCTGTCAGTGTTAAGATATGTCCAGACCCCTCACTAGCTGAGAGCAGTTACCAAGACTTGGCCCCGTTTTGTGGACACAGTGCTGGTGTCCTGGGCGTGCAGGAAGCGACCGTGGGGGTGTAAGTAACGTGGGTTCAGGCTGGTTTTTCTTCTTTCTCACCAGAAAAGCTCGCCCAAGCCAAAGAGGAGAACCTGGGTTTGCACCAGACACTGGACCAGACGCTGAACGAGCTGAACTGTATATGACACGGGAGGCACCGGGACGCCGGCACCGCCCCCCGCCGCCAGCGCGGCCGTAGCGACCCCCCGCGGCTCCTCCCCCCCTTCCCCCCCCCCCCCCCAGCCCCGCATTAAACGGTCTCCCGCTGCCCGGGCCGCCTCCCGCCCCTTCTGTAGCGCTGGGGGGGGGGGTGACGCCACGCGCCCGCGCGCCACGTCTAGTGGGAGACGTGACGTCACTGCCCAGCCGGGCAGCCCCGCTGCTGCACGCGCTTTCCGCCCGCAGCAAGAAGTGACGTATCGGCCGGGCAGCCGCGGGGGGGGGGAGGGGGGGCGGGGCAGCCGCCAATCGCGCCAATGGGGCGCCGGCTCAGCCCTCTCCGCGGCCAGTGCGGTGACGTGCTGCGGGCTCGGCCAATAGGCGCGCGGCGGGCCGTGACGGGCGGCGGGCGCGGGCCGTGAGAGGCCGCGGGGGGCGGGCGCGACCGAGGGGCGGCGCCCGCGAACATGGCGAAGACGTACGACTATCTCTTCAAGCTGCTGCTCATCGGCGACTCGGGCGTGGGCAAGACCTGCGCGCTCTTCCGCTTCTCCGAGGACGCCTTCAACGCCACCTTCATCTCCACCATCGGTGAGGGCGGCCGGGCCCGGCGCCGCCCGCTCTAACCGGGGGGGTGGCGGGCGGGTGGAGGCCCCGCCGGAGCTGAGTGTGCCGCGCGGGCTCGGCCCGGGGGTCTGGGGGCTCGGTCCTGGGTGCTTGGCCCCAGGGTGTGGGTGCTTGGCCCCGGGGGGGCTGGGGGCTCGGCCGGGGCTGCCCGGAGCCCGGGAAGCGGGGCTGGGGGGGGCAGAGCAGAGCGCCGGGTGCCGGCGGGAGCGGGGGGTCACCGCGCTGCTCCGCGTTGCAGGTATCGACTTCAAAATCCGGACGATCGAGCTGGACGGGAAGAGGATCAAACTACAGATCTGGTAGGGCTTCCTCCGAAGCGAGCGCCGGGTGCCCACTGCCCCTGCCCCGCCGGCAGGTTTCCCTTTAGTTTTTATACCCGTTATTCAGCAATTTACGAAACCTTAAAAACCTAGAAGGCAGCTGTAGCGCACCAAAGACTGGTTCCGTTTAATTAAAACTTTTGGTGGCTTTAACTTGAGCGTGGTGGTGCGGATGTTTGCAAGAGCCCCATGTCCTGTCTGTTGCAGGGACACCGCCGGGCAGGAGCGATTTCGAACCATCACAACCGCCTACTACAGGGGAGCAATGGTAGGAGCCGTGCGGGTCGCGCTGAACCGAGACCAGGCCGTGCAGCCCTTGCAGTCAGATCCGCCGGGGTTGGCGTGGAGCACGCGGACCTGTCTGGTTTCTGACACGTGAGCGCCGACAGCTGCTGCTTCCAGCGGTGCTGGGGCAGCGCGGGAATACGTGTATCCCATGAGCCAGATCTGGCAAGGCACAAACTGTGATTAAATGCTAAATGGAGCTGTGAACCGGCTGTTTTTAAAATTGTCTTTGTTAAATTGTTCGTTTCTGCTATGGATGAGTCTTAACTCTTGTGATAGCTGAAACAATCTGTCTCCTTCTTCATCTTTAGGGCATTATGTTAGTCTATGACATCACCAATGAAAAATCTTTTGAAAATATTCGGAACTGGGTCAGGAATATTGAAGAGGTAATTTCTTTATTTACTTACTGAACATTAAAGATGCTGTTTCTTCCTCCAAAAGTAGTTGAAACTGAATTGCTTCAGCAGCATCAAGTTTATTCTAAATTCATGTGCTGGAGGGAACGTGGAAAATAAATTGAAGGAAAACCAGTAATAATAACACCTGTAACCTTGTGGTTAACACTACTTGGTCGTGCTGGCACACGAGAGCCAGCTAGGGGACTGGACCCCCTTCGGTGCTGAGGTGACCTAAGAGATGATGTTTTGCAGCCACCAGAAGTGATCTGAGAGCTGTCATGGTGCAGGATGCGCTGGGTGGCTGGGAGGAGGGGGTTGGGGAGCCTGTACATCCACAGACAATGCTTAGCACAGGTGTTTCTGTTAGGTACTCGATGTGTGTCTGCTCTTTTGTACAATATTTATCTACAAAAAACCCCAAGCCCAAGTCTTTGATTTGTTTCTATCTCAGCATGCCTCTCCAGATGTTGAAAAAATGATCCTTGGGAACAAATGTGATGCAAATGACAAAAGACAAGTTTCTAGAGAGCAAGGGGAGAAGGTAAGGGCTCTAGCTTTAACGTATTTCAGCTTACACTTTTCACAGTATAAAAATGGCATTTGTCGCTGTCTGTATGCTGCTTTGGTACAGCGGTATTTCTAAGCAGAACTATTGGATGTTTCCCAGGCTGTGGTTGCAATACGTTTCCCCATTCTGATAAAAAGATGAGTCTGTGTTAAGAATTGTCAGTTATCTGGTAAATGAGCTGGATTTCTTCTTAGAAAAAGGAAGAAAAAGTGAGTTAGTGTTTGGCAGTGAGGAAATGTCTCTCTCTGGCTGAAAGCCCCTTAGACAAGCAGGCAGCATTGTCTTTGCAGGCATCAGATGTTACTTAGTCAAAGTGGAGAAGGTATGTCTGGGCGCTGCCAATGTTATGGGATTGACATGTCTATGCAAGAAAGAAAAAAAAAGACAAAGGAGCAGAATAAAATGTGCGCAGCGTGTAAAACAGCAGAACAAGTCCCGGGCAGAATAGATGCTACTAGCAGGGAGATTCAGTTCCTGGTTTTTGCAAATTGTTCTGCTTGAGTAAATCCCAAGTTCCTCTGAATTGCGCCAGGAGGGGCAGATCTGGCGCAGGTGGTTGTACTTAGAGCAGTTCCTGCAAGTACCCAACTGACATGAAACCTTCTTTTGTTCAGCTTGCTGCAAGTTTTGGAATTAAATTTATGGAGACCAGTGCAAAAGCAAATATAAACATAGAGAATGTAAGTACCGTAACCTTTCTCCTGTATTTATTGTCGTCTTTGTGCAAACGAGCTGGGAGAGCGCTTGCCCATCCCGGTTGGATGCAAAACATGGTGGTCTGATACCACGGCTGGGTTATGAAGTTGTTGTCTAAGATTATGCTAATTTATTTAGGTTGAACGTGGTGTTGAGAGCGTAACACAAGGGTGTTAGAGCAGCACACTGGACAGCTTGGCTTCTGTCTTTGCAACCAGCGATGTGATTGATAAAGGCCAATATTTTCACACCATGCTGCCCTGGGTGGTGCTGCAGTGTTGTGTACTGTTGTGGTTTTCGGGCTTGGAAGGGAGGTGATGGGGTTGGATAGGGGCTGTTAGAGCCTGGAGGGGGGAAAAAAACCTGAAAATGTGCCATTCTTCAGTTCAGTATGCAGAGAAACTCGGGGCAGCAGCTTATTGCTGAACAAAAGTGTTAGAATGTATTTTACTCACCATGTAACAATTGTTTTACTTGTCACAGGCGTTTTTCACTCTTGCGAGAGATATCAAAGCAAAAATGGACAAGAAGTTGGTAAGTGACTTTTATTCCATCTGCGCTGTATTTAAACAGGGGGAAAAACCCCACCAATGGCAAGTACTGTTTCACAGTATATAACAAATACTTTGTGGTCTCTTTTATGGGGGGGTGCACTGAAGGTTACAGAAACTTGGTTTTGGTTTTGTCAAGCTGCTGTCTGACCTTGGCTAATAAACAATTGTCTCTGCATTTTGGGAATTGGCTGCAGTGGTTGAGGGTTTCCAAATAAAATTACCTTTTATTTGTTTTATGAGAAGTCAAGTGAGTGGTAGGGCAATTTAATGATATTTCTTGCTCATGCAGGCTAAAAAATGGAACTATATGAATTCACAGAGGAGGCCCGCTTTGTACTTCAGGGCAGTCTTCAAACCAGTATGTTTAAAAATAGGTGAACAAATTTTTTTTTGTAACTTCTGTGAAAGTGTCCTGAGAAACGATTGGGTTATCTTTTGTGCCATAAGTGAACACACATTGATGTCAGGCTACTCCGTAGGAAATGAAGCTAACAAAGGTTCCTTCTACTTTTACAAAGCATTCCACCTTAATGTGACTGGACGTGCCCTTGTTGGGTCTTGCTGATGATCTGAACTGCTTCAGCAAGAGCCAAACATGTCCTGTAATTAAAGCTCGGGTGACTGAGTGCAACCTGCTGTTGACTTTAATAGTGGGGTTTGGATATGGCAGGCTTGAGTCAATAAAATGAACAGATGAAGAAGCTGTTCAGTATCAGTAAGTAACTTAATATTCTTTGCATCTTCAGGAAGGCAATAGCCCGCAAGGCAGCAACCAGGGAGTCAAAATCACACCAGACCAGCAAAAGAAAAGCAGCTTTTTCCGATGTGTTCTTCTGTGAGGGACACTGCCTTAACCTGAGCTTCTGCTCAACGGAACTGGACTGTGCCTGTTCTGAGTGAGATTTCCTCTGTCTGCAGACTTAGCTTTTTCAACATACCTTGTCACTTTGTGACCATCTGAATAAGAAATCGTTTATTTTAGTAATTGTCTGACTCTTCAATTTTGGAGATGAAACAAGTTTATTTTTGTCAGATTGCCACTGGGCATGCGTATTGTCTAGCAGAGGGAGTACAGATCGGACGTGACCTGTGACATAGCGCCTTTGCTGACAGGCTTCAATCTTGTCGTTCATATCCGTAATGTATCCAAATTAGAAAGATTAAGTTATGATCCAAATAAGGAACTGAAATGCCAATATTAATGAAGTGCAGGTGTGCGTACATGATACATGTGCATATCCGTGTCTGTAGATGCATATACAACAATGCATCAGAACATCAAATAAATGCACTTAGGTGAGCAGTACAGGCCTATACCTTTTTTCAGAAGGTAGAAGGAAACTTTCTGCATCTCCACCACTTTGCTACTACAGAGAAAATCCTTTACCTGTCTGTTCCTTATTCAGTTGCATTACTCCAGACAATCCGCAAGTACGATTGAAGTTTTAACAAAAAAAAAAATCCTCCTCAAAGGAATCTCTATTTTTTTTAAAAAACCAAAGTGTGCTGTAAATATAATGGATCCTCACCATCAGGAATTACTTTATCTATGTGAGACTTGACCGTGCTTAATTCAGTACTCCAGACATTTAACAGGAGATGATTGCTACAGTGAGGCCCGTGCAAATGATCTGTCATCTGTTCTTAGAGAAACAGACAACGCGGTTCAGGTAGGGACACTTGCTCAAAACTTGTGACGTTACAGTGGGCGGCTTTTCCTTCTCCAGTTGAGAATGACACCGGATCTGTTGTGATGTAGTAGCTCATTTTAAATTGTGACAAGAAAATGTATTGCACTGCTTCCAGTCGTGTGTTCTCATGCACACTCACTCACATATGCAAATAAACGTTGCACATACGAACACTTTCTGAAAACAAACTTTTTAAAACTGAGTTTTGCCTTGCTGCTTTGTATTGATCATTTCAGATTTCAAGCAGCAACAAACCTGTTAATAGCATGCATCAATGCAAATGATGTCTAGTACTCAGTGGAAATATTCTATGTATTTATTCCTATAAACACAGTCTATTACATTCCAATATCTAAAATGTAACGGCCAAGTGAAGCTCCTAGGTATTTAATTGCTCTCAGTTCAGAGGCTGCAAGCCTGGCTCTTAATGAGACTTAATTAGAATAAGGAGCCAATAAGAGCCATGTATTTCAAAGTCTGCTGTCAAGCGATTGCCATTATGGTGTATTTAATTCGAGTGAACGTATCAGCTGTGTCCTGCGAGTCACTGGAATTGTTAACATGCTTTGTTTACATTGACAACTTCACTTGAGGGTGAAATTAAAGCTGATTTTAAAGTTCATGAATTTACTCACCAGTTTTGTTTTCTTCAAGTTTGTGGTATTGTATTCTGGCCTGAAAATAGCACTCCTAAGCATTACTGTAGTTAAAGATCTATCAGATTCATACTTAAACTCTATAAATCTGCAGCATGCAATTGGGCTCAACAGGAATATTGGCTGTTTTTCTAAAATGGAAAAAGGAAATTTTACTGTGTAAGTTACTGGTTTATAAAAATTCATTTTATATGCTACCAATATTTTTATTTTTAATAGCTAGCAGATTACAGTGAGCTCTGTTCAAGATTAAAATCATACCTAAAGCTTTCCCCTAGCCAGAACCTTATGATGTTTTGTTTGTTTGTTTGTTTACTTGTGGCTTTTTAGCATGAGGACTTTGTGAACGTGCACCATAGTGGATTTACACGAAGGTGTATTTCTAGGATAAAATCATGTTAAGCTACTGAAGAGCCTTCTAGTCATTATGTGCTTCAAAGTGTCATTAATACAGAGCTGTAGTTTGGACAAGCAATGCTTCCGTCTTGAGACAAGGATGCTTTTAAAGAAAGACTCTGTGCTTCAAGAAGTTCCTGAGGCGGAATTGGGCAGGTGATTAAGGCATGGTCTGAATGTTGTTTTCCTGCACAAAACTGCTCTGTTTGATGGCTTGTTGCTGGCTTAGTAGTAAATGTGGATTGTCTCGCATCCATCCTTCTACTTCAGTATAGCCAGATGTTGCAGCCAGACTTATTTTTCAAAGTGACTGGAAAAATAAGTGGTTACTCTAATTTGGTATCGTGGGCTGTCCACCGTGATACTGGGTATTGCCAGTTGACAGTATCTAAATCAGTAACTCATCTTGAGATGAGAAAACAAACCATATTAATTCACAAGTGGATAAATTTTGAAGGATGAGATTGTGTTTTCTCATTCCTCGTTCTCTAAATCTTAAGTTACTCTTTTGCATTCAAAGCAAACTCTTTGTATGTGAATACTTTTTGTTTAAACTTATGCTGGTTGTTGCAAGTGTCTGTAGCTAATTTATAGCATGATTTCCTTTTATGAAATGATTGGATTTACTTGATGAACAACTGCATTATTGCCTGATCTCAGGAAGCTTCATACAGTTACTGTGACTACAGTCATCACTGTACGTCTAGGGTATACAGACTCTACACAGAAATTAAATCAGTGTAAGCAATATGAAAGCTAAAATGCAAATGTAAGGCAGAAAAAGACACTGCAGTTGCACGTATGCTTGGCTGTGCGCTGCTAAATACGGACATCACATCTTGGAGAAGTACAATATGTAGTTGATGCTTCCATTGCGGAATTAAATTACTGTGCTTTTTAAGTATGAATGTTATGGGAAACGATCAAAAGAGGTACTACGTAAATACAGATGGTAATGTATTTATATCTAAGCTTTCTTTTACCTAAGGAGGAGAAAGTCTGAAATTGGATGCAAAATTTGTAAAACAGGAATTTAAGTAGATCTAAAAAACTAACCATGTGCTTACTATGCACTCCTGGTGTCTAAATGCCACTAAAATTTCAGGTAATTGATTAACACTTGGTTTGTGGAGAAACAAACCCGTTTTTGAGCATGTTCTCAAATTCCCTGACTTTAATGAGTATCATAGAATTCTGTGGTTGACTTTTATCTGGGGCTGGTTTCAGTACTTTGGATAGTCTTCACCCCTTCAGGTGTAGACCTGTCAGTAAAGGGTGGAACTGCTGTTCTAACACTTGGCCGTTTTAACACTGACATTGTCTGTGTCCCTTGCTGATGGGCACATTGAATGTTCCTTGACATCACAGCCTTACACCAGCATCAGACTTTCAGCCTCAGATTTATAAATCCTATGGATTATTGTAAGTCTCTTTGCTGCTGAAAATTAATTGGTCTTCTCCCTTCACGCAAGATGCTAATCATCTTGCTGACAATTAAGAGTTTTATTGTTGTGGTGGCAGTGTCATTGGCTGAATGATCATGCTCAAAAGCTACCCTGATTTCTTGTTCTCTTGGACTTGAAACAGCTGGTGTTTATGCTGGAGAGGAAACAGGCAAACAGCTGCACAGAGGATGGTTTCCATTTGTACTAGAAGTTCATAGGGGTTGGGAAAGAATGATGATTAACTTCTGTCTTCATGTATAGATTAAATAAAGATCTGTTTAATTGAACGTTAATGGTGACGTGCAGTCTGATTATTTGAGGCTGCCTTGTTCTTTGACCCATCTCTTTTGCTGATTGTTGGGAGTTTTTGTTTCTGTATTTGATCCAGATTTAGCGGGCTGGTCTCTGTAGCCTTTCTGCAGGAATCATATGCTCTGCGTTGAACGCGAGTTGGGACTTACAACTTTGTTTTGAAGGGAACTTAATGCATCCCAAAATTTTTAAAAATAACTGTAAATTGTGTTTTTAGAATGACCACTTTTGGCTGCCACCCTTCCCATGTTACAGCTGCTTTCTTAAACACTTCTCATTGATTTTCATGTTTGTATTAAAAACAGAACTGTTGTTTATTACAGTATGTATGTTTTTACTCTGTTGTATAGGACCCTGAGCACTGCATAAATAAACTTATGAAAAGAGACTTTTACAAACTCAGTCAGTCAGTCCTGTTCCTTATTTGTACACGTGGATTCTAGTGTGAAAAACAGGGTATTTCTAGAAATAGAAGAGAGGGACAGGAATCTGGGGTAGGCTGTCTAGTCCTTTAAAGTACGTTGACTTTTCAGTATAAATTCTGAAATGGAGAGCTCTATATTCTCAGAACGTGTAGCAGTCTTCTGTGATACACTGGAAGAATGCTTTAGCAAATGGATTCACTGGACCATTTGTTAAGACTGTAGCTGATCAGAAGAGTTGCTTACACAATTTTGATTACCAGTAGTGTTTTTGAAACAATTGTAAAGGGTTTTGTACTGGTTAAGGCTTTTTTTTTTTTTTAAGCTGCAATTTGATACAAGTTCCTTTACTACCTGGTGGTATCTGAACTTTAAAAAAATATTTCTCATCTCGCTGTCGAGGCCAGATTTGCTCTAGCCGGGAAATGGGAATAGACACTTTGTTAAATTACAGGGAAATCTTGATGAAGAACTTAATAAATTGTTCCTTTAAAAGAGATAAGACAAGACTTCTCCAACTGGTTCAGTTACCAGAAGTTGTCCTCTTTGCTCCTCTCATTTTGCTCTCATGGACAGTAATCTCGGGTGAAGTAATGGTTGTTGAAGGTTCAAGAAGCACTTCCATCTACGTTTCACTAGTTTCAGATTCGAATGTGAAATGTGCTATTAAAAAGGAAGTAATGATCAGTCACATAGTGTTCTATTCAAAGGATTCACTACAATTAATCCTAAAACTGTGCTATAAGTTGGAAACTGTTCTATAAAGCACTTGCAAAGAATAGGATCATTAAATAAATGCAAGATTTGAGTGCTGCTTTGTGTAAGATGTGTGTCAGAATCCACATTAAGACAGTCATGCATTCAATGAGCTCATCTCATGTATTTATCAACAAAGCCTAAGTGCTCACATTAAATTTTTAAGTTACAAGGATGTTTTGTCATGTAAAAAGTAGATCAGAGGTTCAAAAAAGCAAGTCAAGAAGCCTCCACACTTTTTCAAGCATCTCTGCTCCCAGTCTTTGCAGTGGGCAGCATTACTAGAAACTGTCAGGGAAGCGTGGTGATCTGTAGTGTCTGAGGAGATGTAAAACACACACTTCAGAGACTTCTGACAATTAAACTAAGAGCAATTTTCTGTTAGAAATTAAAAGCAAATGTTACCTGAGGAAATCTGGAGCTCGTATTATCATACGCTGAAAGTCTTCCAAAGACAGCTTGCCATCGTTGTCCGCATCAGCTTCATAAATCACCTTTTCACATACAAGGCTAACTTCTTCTGGGGTAAGTTCATTTCGGGTTAATTTGTTAACAGTTTTCTCTAGATCTGATTTGCATATGTAATCATCATTGTTAAAATCTGTCAAAGGAAACAAAATTAATTCAAAGCGACAAAAGTCAGCATTTCACATGGTTGACTGCCAAGACCTAATAGGAAGCATTTGGTTCCCAGGCTGTAACGTATTTATGTAAGTAGAACTTTGAAGTCAGAAATGAAGTTACCGTATAGAAATTCAGTAACAAAATAAAAATCCTGGAGTAATTTCTCCTTATCATACATAAGGGTAGCCTAGCCATAATTAAATCATTCTAGCAAATCGCTACTACTGAACTAAATGCAAGAAATAGTATGAAGTTAAATGAAGAGAATGGACTGGTGCAGTTTTGGTGCAGGTTCACTTTTTTTAACATCTTTGCTGAATCATGTATAGTTTAAATCACACGAAAAGAGTTTGTTTGATATATTGTTTGGCTTTAGGTGATCATAAAGTAACTGAAAACAGTACTGTAAAAAAAAAAAAAATCTTTAAATTTGTCCTTGGAGAAAAATGCTAGAAGTGTGCTTCCCTGCCTCCCACCTCCCCTGCCAAAACCACCCTGCAGATTTATGGGCAGCCAAATTCCTGGTGCTGCACTTTTCCAAGCAGCCCCTCAGACACAATTATTTCTTAAATGTTTATCTGCTCTTGAAAACTGCAGATAATTTCAGGTTGTAAATTCTGTAGAAAATCCTAATCCCAGATAAATATGGGAAGTGGCAGAAGGATAAAGAAGAGCAGAAGTTTCTAGGAGAGAGAACAAACATTCAAATGCAATTAAAAGAAAGGCTGTATTTAAAATATACCGAGCTAGAAATCCTTTGTGGTGACAAAATGAGTATTTTGCACCCCTACATGAAGTTGCAGGATTTCCCCAAAGTTTACTTTTTTGCACATTTTGCTCACCATAAATTTTAAAAGCATAATACGCTTTCAAGTCTCTGGGAGCCATCTCACTCAGCACTGAAAACATGTCCAAAAAATCATCTAAAGTCATATTGCCACCTCCATCCTCAGAGAAAACCTCTGCTATCCGCTGGCGGAATGGATTGTCCTGGGAAACAGAACACAGGAGCAAAGGAAGGTCATCTTTACTAGCATTTATTTCAGCATACATAAGACAACTGCAGCAAGATGATTTTTGTTGTAACCCCTTTTTGGCAAATACTCTCCTTTCTGCTATTACGTTCTTGTCTAACATTATCAGCACTAGACGCAGCTGTAGCCTTCTTTAACCTTTGTGCAATTTCAGGGTGTTTTCATGGAATTGTTAGAAGCTTCCAGAAAGACTTTTCACTTCAATAGCTGAAATCTATTTGTATTTCAGCCTCCCAGCAATTAGTACTGGGTGAATTATTTAAAAAGGGTAAATTAAACTGAACTGTGTCACTCGATTCTAGCTGTGTTCCTTGCTCTGTACCTTCAGCTCTGGCATGCTGCCAATGAGTTCGTAGGGAAGTGTCACGTCTGGTTTATCTGTGTAGTCAAGTGGAACTAGCTGTGGGGCTAGATCTCGGTATCTATAAAACAGTCTGAAATAGAAAGAAAAGCTTGTTTAGGGAACATGTTATTTACACCTCTGAGAACAATGTGTTTGCCTTTTCTGTATTACTTTTCACACTTTGCATCCTTTACCAAGATGGATGATAGCGGTCACTAAAAAGCATTTAGTATGCTCTGTGCTTGGTGGTGGAAGAGACAGTATTAAAAAGAACACAGTTTAACTGGTGAAAAATACAAAGCCTTCATGCTTACAGAATAATTAGGATAATACATAGGTCAGGCAGCCAAACCACTAGATACCCTGTGTCTGAAAACAGATTTTTACAAAGTTTCAGATTTGCTTCTGTGTGGCCAGCAGTAGTATTCAGGCATGTAGCATAGCTATGATGTATGTGTTTATGACAACAAGGCAGAAGACCTTAAACCTGAAGGTCCACCTAACCAATTTCCAAATGCACAAACATTTGTGGCAAGGCAAAAGGGATCTCTTTTCCAAATCCACAGTGAATGTGACCAAAAATAACGGGCTTAAACTGGAGCGTGAAAGAATCCATCTAAATGTCAGAATAAAATCCTGAATGCAGGAAGAAAGATCTGGGACCAATTCTAGCAGGCTTTTATCGACCCCAAGTATCTACCTGTTTTTCCACAGAACTCAGGTTCAAGAGATAGCAGAGACGTATAATAATTTGAATATATTCACCACTTTATCAGCATGCTATTTGTTTCAGTGCTTATGCTAGAGTAAGAATCCCATTCACAGCTGTTATCAACAAAACAATAGGACAGAATTTTAAAAGGGATCCTTATCAATAATAAATGTCTTATTCATGATAGAGTTATGGTTCTGGCCTCTATCATGCCGAAAGGAGACAGATTCAGATTTCAATTATTACAGAACCATTCATATTTTATCCTGTATAGGATTCAGACACATGTATTGAGGTTCTAAAACAGGGACATGCTCTGTACAAAACTGTCATTTGTGCTCTGCCCTTCAGAGAAATTAGCAAAAAATGTGTGATGGCCCCTTGAGAGATGCAGAAACAGAACACTTCCCTTTCTGTTATCATGCATGATGGTTAGGAATGGCAAATGCAACTTCAACATTATGTATGCTACTACCTGGTAAGTATTTTTTATGAGAGGAGAACAAGTTCAGGTTTTATGTAAAGACTCTCAGTCCCACATCAACAGACTACTGAACCTGTCTTTATCAGATCCTATGGTTGGAGATTAAATGGAGTGTTTGATGAGGTGCATGAAGGCTCTGGGAAAAATGTACCTTAGAGTATCAGTCTTATTATTTACAAGGAGACGTGAAGAAAGATAAAATTTGACACAATCGTTCAGGTTTTCAGAAACCAGGCAAAGTATTCCAGAGAGTAACAGTATACTTTGAAGCATCTGTCACAAAACAAGGTGAGAGGAATGTGGAGAGGAGAGGATGGTAAAGTATGCACTAAATTAAAACCAGTTACATCTATTTCTGATAAAGAATCGTACCTTGTTACAAAATTTAGAAGTCTGTCTCAATTTAGGATAGATAACATAGGGGTTTTGTACATTAAAAAAGCAACATGAATGCTCAGGTTGCTCAAAGGTATCATCTTAAATTTGTGTAAATCCAATTTTAAATTATTTTTTAAATACTTCACCCTATGTGTAACCTGTCTTCATTGCATTTTCTGTCCTTTACCCACATGTACAAGATTTAACAATCAATCAATCAAACAATTGTACACAATATACAATTATATAATTGCATATACAAGACTCACCTCAGAATTTCTTTCCTTGTAAAGAATGTGCAGTCCTGTGAAATAAGAAAAGATGTAACAACAGTTTTTAGCATGCATCGCCTCAGACTTTTCCCATACAGTAACTTAAAGGAAGTTATATTGTAATATATATGGCCAAGTATTACAGTTCCTTCTTTCCAGCATATAATTAGGAGTATTTTATAACCCTTCTTGATGTAAGAATCAAACTATGTTACTGAAATCTTTGCTGTAATTTAGTACTACTACTAAATAATTTTTAAGAGATTTTTTTTAAAAAAAACTTCACCTTTATACAGCATTCAGCCTAAACAGCCATTTTTGTTTTATACCTGATATGCATCCAGTTGTTCTGGAGTGAAAATGGTTTGCTTGTTGCCCATTTCAAGCTCTGAATGCTGATTCTTGTCCCATCATTCTTCCCTCAAAGGCACCTTTATAGGAGGTCTGGATACTCAGTTATTAAAAGCTACAACAACAAGGTTCAGGTATAGCAGAGGATCAAGTAACCAGCTCCCCTACTCCACAGGCTGCAAAGTATCATAATAGGAGCATTTCAACAAATCTTTCATCTGGCTGCTTGAGGCTCTTATCCAGCATCACTCACCTGTCTCCTGTGTGCACAACAGACTCATGTTTCAGTATTTAGCCAAACAACTAGCTGCTGATTGTCTGTGCCTTTGAAGCAGCAGGTTGGCTTCATGGACCATGCGTCTTCATTCCCCCAGGGATGGGAAAGTAACCATAAAGTGCTAGGAATGCCTTTCTTCTTTAAGAATTAGCACTAAATCCTAGAAATCAGTAGCAGTAACGGGTAACCCCTCATCCTTCCTGCTTTTCTCTGTAATTTCTGTATGTTCACTGTGTTATAAACGATAACAACTAAAGCAATTTTATTTTGGGTTCAATCAATTCCGGTTGAGAAACAATAAGCAAAACAAGCGCTGGATGCACAGAGAACTCAATTAGTTCCACCACACGCACACCTGAGTCCTAAAAGCGGCATCTTTTATGCCCGGATCTCGACCAATCTCCTCTCGCCGGATGTTCGTCCCGCTCTTTCCCCACTGGGCCGTTAGCGTACGCCTTCTCCTCCTATTGGCTCTCCTGTGGCGCGCTTTTTCAAAGTCTCAGGGTCTTTGTCTCCTTTGGTGCGCTTTTCTAAGCAGCGATTGCCTCAGGGGAAGGGGGAGCTTTTACATTTTCTCACAGGGGAACCACACGTGCCCATTCATCACGGTTGTGGTACAGGTTTTAGATTTACACAGGGTACAACAATTACACTTAGCACACTACATTCTATTATTGACATGAATCATGACTGCGTTTATCACAACTGGACACGAATGCTAATCGTAGTTTGTACTGGAGGTAGTGTATATAAAGGCCTCTCTCCCTTTATTCTGCATAGTCTGCTAATATACCTTACCACTAATGATTATTAGTGTGCCATGCATATATACAGATACGTGTATGGCATTTACACTGAAAATACATGTGGGTATACAGTTCGTACTATGTTCATACATATATAGCATTTACACTGAAAATATGTGTGTGTAATAAGTAACTAAGGGTAATTTGCTGATCAAAGGGGTTTTTAACAAAAGGAATGATCTTGCTGCAACAGGTTTGAGAATGTTTTGTCTGGCAAGAAAAGAGTTAACTGTTAACCATGAGGTTGGAGATGTACCTTCTCAAGGCCAATGTTAAACCATAATCTCATGTTACTATGACAACCTTTGTCTTCGTCTAGACTTTAGTGTAAAAATAGATTAGTTTTGTAATATACAGCTTCTTGCTAGGGGACTGAGAGCATAACTGTTTGCTTAAACTAGCCTTGAAGTTGAGAATAAAAGGGCTGTGTTACTTGTCGGAATTTGCGAGCCTGGATGGAGCTGTGACTCCCCAGCTGCCCAGCTCACTGTTTTTGCTTTCCTGCCTTAATAAATACTTAAGTGAATTTATTTTGGACTCTAGTTATTTCAATTCAACTATAACATGTGGGTATACAATTCATACAGGCAGTATGAAATATGGAAAACAACTATGGGGAGTTGGGCCTGACTGCACAACTGCAGTGTGTGGCAAGCTGCCTCGTTTATTGTAAAACTGTAATCGGTCTTCATTACCAAGCGGCTGGGTAGGTGCGTGTGTCCATGGGCAGAGTCCCCTCAGCGAAGGCAGGCCGGCAGCCCCCCCGCCGCGCCCTCAGACAAGCACACGTTACTCAGCATGGGCCGCTGTGCATGGGACGAGGCGTGAGTGGGGGGCCGCGCCTGCACTGCTTCCTGGCGCTGCCTGGGGCTTCGGCCTTTTCCCTCAGGGCGGCTTCGGCGCGCGGCGGTGCCGCCTCAGCGCGGGAGAGGCGGGGCGGCGCGGCCGCCAGGGGGCGGGGCGGGGCGGGGCGGGGCGGGGCCGCGCGGCGCCATGGCGGACTATGAAGCGGTGCAGCGCGGGCCGCTGCGGCTGAAGGGCGGCGGCGGGGGCCTGGCGGGCGGCAAGCGGTGAGGGAGGGCCAGCAGGGGCACCTACACCGGGAGGGGTGGCACCCACACCGCGGCGTAACACCCCCACAGCGCGAGGGAGAACGGGACGGGACACCGGGGCCGGGGGGGACACGTCTATACCGGGGTGGGGACCGGGTCGGGGAATGGACCGGAGCCGGTGGGGGCACCCACACCGCGGGGGGGTGGCAGCTGGGGCTGGGCGCTGACCTCCCTCTGCCCTCAGGAAGAAGAAGAAGGCGAAGGATAAGGCCCAGATCCTGGAGCAGATCGTGAGCAGCAAGAAGCAGGAGGAGGAGAAGAAGCGCGGGCTGGACAAGCGGACCCCGGCACAGGTGGCCTACGAGAAGATGCAGGAGAAGCGGGTAGGGCTTTGAAAACCCCAATCGACCCCTTGGATGTGGCCCCTGAGGGGCTGCGAGTGCTGGGAGTAACCTCTCGTGTCTTCCTCCAGCAAATGGAGAGGATCCTGAAGAAAGCCTCAAAAACCCATAAGCAGAGAGTGGAGGTGAGCTAAATTATCCCACTTTGCCTGGCATGTGTTCATCACTCATGAGCTGGAGGGACTGGTTTGCCTCTGAAACACAGAAGCGGGGAAGCAGAGGGTCTTGGGGTTCAATGGTGGTGATGTCAGCACCCAATATTAAAGGTTTTCTTTCTCTCCCCTAGGACTTCAACAGGCACTTGGATACGCTGACTGAGCATTATGACATTCCTAAAGTCAGCTGGACTAAGTGAATGGGCTGCTTTTCAAGGCTCTGGATCAGCATTTGGGTTTTGGTTGTATTAAGCAAGGCTGCCATGTAAATCTGTGTATTCTCCATATTGACTATTTAATATATCTTCTGAACATTGATGACTTTGTACTGTCTTATTTCACTGTTTTGGTTTTTGTTTTTTAAAACCAAATATTCAACAAAGTCTTTCCTTGGCTGATGCACTCTGATTTCTGTAGGGGCAGAGGGCTATTTTTTTTTAGTGCTTAAAGTGAGATTAAGGCCAAAATCAACTGCTGCGAGCCAGCTGGAAAACATTCCTTTTGTTATTTTATACAACAGTTGTTCTTTTTGGAAGCAAAGAGGCTGACAGGCTCACATAGAAATTACACAAGAAGCTTATGCTATCTAGAGTTCTTGGCGAGGTGGGGGGGGTCTGCTGTAACTTGTAATTTTGGTGTAAGTTCTCATTAAATTGCTGCTTTCTTCCTCTTTTTGGTGCCAGCTTCTCTAAAATCAGGGGCTGTGCATGGAGTTTGCCAAGCGCCTTCCCTGCCTTCACTGTTCTTACTCCCTTTGAGAGATGATGCCCATCTTGACATTTAAAATCCTAATGCACCTCTTAAACCCCAATATTGATCTTAAACCCGAACACTCGCCCTCCGCTGCCACAGGCTGGGCCCTGGGTGCTCAGTGGCTGGCCCAGGCCCCCTCTGCAGCCCTGCTAAACCCCCGTGGGCCGCAGCCCCCGGCCCGCTGCTGTTCCCAGTGCTACGGAACATTTGCCCAGCGGAGAATGAGCTCCGGGACTATTTAACCGCCACTTCTCCCGTGAGTCAATGTATTCTTCCGCTGCCGCGGCGCAGGACTGCGCCTCTTCCTGCCCGTGGCGGCCGGGTCTCGTTTCGTCACTTCCTGCCGGAAGTGCTGTGCCGGAAGCGGAAGTCGGTGTGTCTGCGGCCGGGCGATACGGCGGTCCGGGCGGGAGGCGGCGGCGGGGCGATGTCGGCCAGCGCCGTCTACGTGCTGGACCTGAAGGGGAAGGTGAGGCCCGGGCCGCGGCGGGGCGCTCTGTGGGGCCGCAGCGGAGCGGCCTCCCTCGGCCCGGGCTGCTGCGGGAGTCGGGCACGCTGCAGTCTGGGCGGGGGGGCCCGCGGTGGCGGGGGGGCTCCCCGGCCTCGCTGAGGCCTGCGGGAGCCGTTTGCCCCTTCCTGGTGCCTCCTTGCCGCCAGCCCCGGTTTTACGTGGCGCTGCGGACCCGAGCTGTGGCAGGGCAGCCGTGGCCTGTGTCTCCTCAGTTAGATGCTGAGTGAGGCGGCTGCTGCGAGCACCTGTGCCCTCGGGCATCCCTCCTGGGGTAATTAATCTCTGCTGTAACTGGAGGTAATTTGTCTCAGAGGAGTTGCTGTGTTTTCCCATCTTAAGATTCCCATTAGGGCGCATGCAGCCATAGGTGAAGCATAACTGGAAAATATTACCACATGACTTTGCAATGGCAAATTAGTATCTGCATTCTAATCAGCGAGGTATTCTGGCATTGCGATTTGCGCTCACAGGATGCAGGGAAGCTAGAGCGAAGCTTGGCAACTTTAAAGTTGCTTAAAGAGGCCTTCCAAACATCTTGTGTATTGGTCTTGCATGGTAGCAACATCTCACGAAAGAGAAAAAAACCAGAAGGATTTTGTTGCTTTCCTTC
Organism: Falco rusticolus; assembly: GCF_015220075.1. Classification (NCBI taxonomy): domain Eukaryota; kingdom Metazoa; phylum Chordata; class Aves; order Falconiformes; family Falconidae; genus Falco; species Falco rusticolus. Next base: position 49,687,410 of record NC_051190.1, read on the forward strand.
TAGGTTCTCATCTGTCGGAATTACCGTGGAGATGTGGACATGTCAGAGGTGGAGCATTTCATGCCAATCCTTATGGAAAAGGAAGAAGAGGGGACACTTTCTCCTATTCTAGCACACGGAGGAGTTCGTTTTATGTGGATTAAACATAACAACCTGTATCGTATCCTTGATACTGCAGTTAGCTCACATATGCTGATACGCTAGGCGCTGCTGTGTTATATTCATTGTCTCTAAATGCAAAGCTAGAGAACGGGTGAAGTGACATAAGGAGGGTTTGTTAAAGGAAGTAATTTTCTGCTTTACATAATGTGCACCAGCAGCATAGGGTGCAGAAAAGTGTTTGTATTCATCTTACTCTGATAGATTATTTTCTGAATGTTTGTATTTGTATCTCATTAGACCAGAGGTACTGTTAACTCTTGGGTTTTTTTGGCCAACTCTACTTGCCTAAAGGCATTAAAAAATGCACTTACTAAACGTTTGTTTGAATGGTGATTTTGAATGTGTGTTCCTCAACATCCTTGATCAGTTGTTGCAACTTCTAAGAAAAATGCTTGTGTATCACTGGTGTTTTCATTTTTATATAAAGTAGTTCAGGTGAGTATGAAATTTCAAAAGTAACCTCTGCCTTCTTTTCAGTTCAGTCTAAGTCTGATCTAAATAGAAGCACATAAGAGTTTTCACAGCCTTAAAGAACTGTATGGTTAATAGCATTTTTACTTTATATTTGATTATTTTGTGGAACTATCTTCCTAACCACTAATAACAGAATTGATATTTTGTAGCTGAGTAGGCAAAGGATGTGACACAGTGCTGTAAGTAGTTGTACAAGACCTGAGAACACAGAGAATTGTGAACTTGATGCATGAGTAGCGACATATCATATAGATTCTGTGTTTGGTTCATCTGTACCTGGCATGAAAAATATTTTCTCCAGAATAAATATTTTTCATAATAGTTAAAAGAGTTGCTTCTAGGATCCTCTAGCTCTCTTTTAATTGAGGTGGGTTTCCTGAGGCTAATCTTCTGAACAGAATGCCGTTTGTGAATTACGGGGTTTGGTTTGGGGCTTTTGAAAAATCATCCTAAATAGAAGAATACATTCAGAATGTGCTGTGCTTTGTCCATTAATATCCTCTTTCCCTTCCCTTCTGTCATTTTGTTTCAGGTTTTTTCTGAATATTTCAAGGAGTTGGAAGAAGAGAGCATTAGGGATAATTTTGTTATTATTTATGAGTTGTTAGATGAGCTTATGGATTTTGGTTATCCACAAACCACTGACAGTAAAATTTTACAAGAGTAAGTATCATTCTGTGACAAACTCCTCGGAAAGCTGTGAGCCTTCTTCCTATGCAAACAAATGTTTTGGCTTGGTCTAATTATAAAAAAAAAATAATTTGCATTTTTTCCTGCCAATTCTGTGACTGTAAAGGTACATCACTCAGGAAGGTCACAAACTTGAAACTGGAGCTCCACGTCCACCTGCCACTGTTACGAATGCTGTTTCGTGGAGATCAGAAGGGATAAAATACAGGAAAAATGAAGTGTTCCTGGATGTTATAGAGTCTGTTAACCTTTTGGTGGGTACCTTTAACTTGTAATGAGAATTGTAATAGGAAGTGTGGAAAAGGGCTTACTGTCTGAAAACCTGCAAGGGTACGACAAAAAGTCGGCCTGACTGTGGCTAGTGTACTGTGATGCTCAAAGCAGTGTTGGTCATTAAGACAGAGTATCTGTGAGGACGTCCAGCATCAAGTCACGCTTTCCTTGGGTGTATTGCTCACTTCTGATCTGTCCTTTCCTCCTCTGTCTGTGCCTGTCACCTCTGTGATCTGATTCTACTCTACTGGATTAATTTCTCAGGAGGAAGACTTCCACGAAAACTTGGGACATGAGAATGGGGTGGGAGTGTTGTTTGATGTTGCAACATGTCACATAAGAGCAGTCTTACCTTCCTTTTTGTTTTTGTTCAGGTCAGTGCCAATGGAAACGTATTACGGAGTGAGATAGTTGGATCCATTAAAATGCGAGTCTTTCTCTCGGGAATGCCAGAGCTGCGCCTTGGTTTAAATGACAAAGTTCTCTTTGATAATACAGGACGTGAGTATGTTCATGATATCTTGATAATCATGAAGGATATTATCCAAAGTCTTAGGTTTTGGGATGCGTGAGGTTCAGCTGAAAGGATTTGTCCTAAGATGATAGAAATAGTCCCTTTAGGTCTCACATGACAGTACCAAGCAAAGATGGAATACCATGGTAACCATCTAGGCTTCCTCATCTCTTTTTTTTACCTTGGGGCTTCTGTAGTCCTGAAAGCCTGTAGCGAGGTACAGAAAGTATTGGCTAGAATGGAGGAATGTCAGCAGGCATCTGCTTTGCTGTGTAACTGCCTGGGATGAGACTTCAGACATAATTTGTGTAGCACCTTGAAATGTGTATTTTCTGCTAGGTGGCAAAAGTAAATCAGTAGAACTGGAGGATGTAAAGTTTCACCAGTGTGTTCGTCTCTCTCGCTTTGAAAACGACAGGACAATTTCTTTCATTCCGCCTGATGGAGAGTTTGAACTCATGTCATACCGTCTTAATACCCACGTAAGTCTGGATGTTTGGATTTTTTTATATGATCATGTTTTAGATTGTAGACAGAATTGCTAATGGATTTCCTGTAATGTTAGGGTGTTTTTTTTTCCTTAAAAGTATGGGCAGCATAGTAGTTTTCTAGTGAACTGTTAATAGCAAAGCTTTGTGCTCATTCTTTTTGGAGGAAGTAAGAATTAATTTAGAAGTAACTGGGCAATGGGTCTCAACTAGTATTCAAACTGCTCCTGAAATACTGTCCCTGTGATCACTGTTGTGGTGGTTTTTTTAAGCTATGTGATGAAATGTCAGTGTAGCAATTCATTGTGCTTGACAACAACAGTATTTATGTCACTTAATTTTATTAGAGTCTGTTAGCCACAGTGATAAGGATAGCTTTCCTTTCAAAGAAGGAAAACTTCAATATGCGGATGGTCTGTAATGTGCAGCTATGACAAGAGACAACAAATGAGAAGTTCAGTATTAATTTTTTATCTTCAGGGCAGCAGTTTGTATTAGTTATTTTTAGAGCTTGTCATAGTTCAGTTCCTAGTATGTTATCAAATGGAATACAAGTGTTTGTTATTAAGGATTAATTAGAGACAAATTTTTAAGCCTGTAATTCTTGTAACGCTTGGTGGTTGGTATTCCAGTACCTGCTCTTTTTTTTTTTTTTTTAATATTTTTTAAATAAAACACAACTTGTTTGTCATCTGGAACACCACAGGCTTTCTGTTTTCTGTGGGGTTCACATGTTGAGTGTAGCTTTATGGAGAAGCAACACTTTAATAAGCGTGTCAAAGTAAAACCTACAGCTGCTAAGTGTTTTTCCCCATTAGGTAAAACCACTGATCTGGATTGAGTCTGTGATTGAAAAACATTCCCACAGCCGCATCGAGTACATGATCAAGGTCAGAATTTTTTAAATAATTATGGCTATTTTTTAATTAAAAAATCTGTTTGATTTGTTTCCAAAGCTTGACCGGCAGCACATGCATTTTTATACGTTTTAGTTAGTATTTCTGTGGGACTTGGTTCTTATTGCAAAGTTCATTTCTAAGTTATGATCTCAGCATTGGAGTTCTGTTTCTCAGTTTGTAGGTTGGGGTGGAGTGGTATTGTGTGTGTCTCGGCTCCCTGAACTCGCTAGCATGATGAAAGTACTTAGAGGCCTGCTTTTCTGATATTTTTTTTTCCTTCTTCTTAGGCAAAAAGTCAATTTAAGCGTAGTCAACTGCCACAATGTGGAGATTCACATCCCGGTTCCAAATGATGCGGACTCACCAAAGTTTAAAACCACTGTTGGAAGTGTCAAATGGGTCCAGAGAACAGTGAAATTGTCTGGTCCATTAAATCTTTGTCCAGTAAGTGTTGTTTTTAGTCTTATCACTAGTAGTGTAATAATTAGTTAACTTCATATTTATGAATGTTCAGACTCTGCGTAAAGCAAATTCTAATAGTATCAGATAAGTAGGGCTGGACTCTTCCCTTTTGCCCTTGGATGAAGTATTGGAACTTGCTAATAGATGTTGAAGATACTGTTGTTTATGTTTAACTGGGATATTTTTTCAGAACTAGGTTAGAGAGCAGATTTTTGAGCGATGTCTGTGGATGGTGTAATCCCTTGGCCTAGATTTAGCAGCAGCTGTTTTAGTTTGTCAGACTTCGCTTCTTGGGTGGTTCCATTTCAAATGCTAATGGTGTGGTAGTACAGCTGTCTGTCACCATTCTGTCAGAATGGTCAGTGGCACCCTTGGCTTTTGAGTATGAGGCTGGAAGAAAATGAACTATGCCTCAGGCTGGTTCTAATTTGATCTGCATCTTTAAAAAAATTTTTTTAAAATAAAAACAAGTGCTCATTTTTAAGCCCTGGAGCACAGCTGAAATGAATAGTGGAGTTCAGCAGTTAGACATGAGGAAAACCACTTGTATTGTTGCAAGTTTTCAAGAAGAAAAAAAAGATCTGTCCCTTTTGGGTAGGGTGGAAAAGAATACCTGATGAGAGCCCACTTTGGACTTCCAAGTGTTGAAGCTGAAGATAAGGAAGGAAAACCTCCCATCAGTGTGAAGTTTGAGATTCCATATTTCACCACTTCAGGAATCCAGGTTAGTAGCTGAAAATAGAAGTACTGATAAGTTAATGATGTGCTGGATTCTTAACACACAAGTTTTTCCTTGTCTCTTGATAATTCCTGTTCAGTGTACACAATAAAAGAAATTTTGACCAAAACATTTTTTTTCCCCCTAAATGGTCTTTGGCTGACATGGGAGACTTTTTTTTTTTTTTTTTCCTTAACATATCTTTCTTTCCAGGTTCGCTACTTAAAGATAATTGAGAAGAGTGGCTATCAGGCTCTCCCGTGGGTTCGTTATATTACCCAGAATGGAGGTAAATGGAAGGCAGTAGACTGTAGACATCTCCAACTTGCATATTCTGTTTCTCCAGCATACACCTGCAAATTGAAACTCACAAAGCCAGTTTGCTCATATTCTTGAGTGTTAAACTATACGGTTTAGGTACATGTTAGATTAAGGTGTGCTGGTTTGCCCAGTCACCTTTTTTGGTAGCTTAATGAAAGATCCAATGGGACAGCTCAGTAACACTGTCCAAGTATTTTGTAATTCAGCTGGGATTCAGTGAGATCCTGGAATTGTAAATTTAAGGAGAAATTACTTGTATCATTCTGCCAGCTTTAAGATGTATAAGATGCTGTCTGCCAAAAGGTATTATTAGATTGTTAGCAAGTAAAAGTGGTGGGGTGGTTTGAATTTTTTATCTAACTTTTTCTGGCATGGAAGCACAACTGCCTCCAGATACCTTAATAGAGCTCATTATCATGGCCATTCTAAGCAAAAATCTGGTTTTATTTACATCACTTCATCCTGATTTGCTGATCTGCTTTACTCCTTTCAGTAAGACAATTTACTAAAACTCGTTTTGTTTTGTTTTTTTTTTTTCCCCCTTTACAGACTATCAGCTTCGAACACAGTAAAACACCCCGCAAGCACCACAGACAACAAAACTTCAGGCCTAGAATTTGTTTGCAGAAGCTTCTGTGGTACTGAGAGCTGTGAATGTTGTTGCCAAGGGTCTTGTTTCTGCAGTCTTGGATTGGCAGGGAGAAAGATTGGAAATTTACTGTTTTCAATAATGTGTTTGAGCATTTGAACATTAGTATTGATTGTGTGAATATTTATTTCATTCTTAGAACATGCTGATCTTGCTGCTAAATGCTAATTACGTTAGGAATAGCAGTTACCTTGAGGGGCCAGGAATACAGAATGAACCTTGAGAATGTCTTGTCGATGCCTTCTCCATTACATTCACAATGTTTCTAATACTTGTATTTTAGGATCTCTAAAGACATTGGCCGCATTAGACTACAAATTAGGGAGACGATTGTGCAATTAATGACTGCTGAACACTTAGTTGTATTTAGCCCAAGGTATTATTTTTTCTGGGCATATGAGTGCCTTAACCTCATTCAAAGCTCTGTTAACTTATAAAAATTTACGGAATATGAATTGAAACTCTGAAGTTGAAAAATACAGTTTAGTCTTTTTGCATGGGTTCAGACCATTAATCTGACAGAACAAGTGAATGGTTTGAAACAAAAATACAGGTTGGTTAAAGACTAGTTAACTGAGAACAAGAGATCACAGGAGAAAATGTCTGTGGGAACCATCTCTGTGGAAGCATGATGATTGCTAGGTATGTTAGTCGACATGCAGACTGAAGAGTTTCAACTCTGATACCCCTAGGGGCATGAAATCCCTATGCCAATTAACTATTACTTTTCTTAAAAAAAATACCTATTGTAAAAGAAGTTCAAAACTCTAATATGTAGGAATAAGATCTTAGATTAATTATTAAAAAACCCAACCAACGAACCAAGTTTGGAGGTGATGAAATTTGTAGGAAGATTGGGAGGTTGTTATTATTTTTTTTTCAGATAATAGTAATAATACGCCAACCTCTTCCTGAAAACTGCTTGTTGTTTCTGAAGAGGCTGATAAAATACAGTTGCCATCTTTCTTTCCAGCTTGCCTTTCTGTTAATTTAGGGCAAATACTTTCCCTTTTTCTGCTATAGTTTGCTAGAACTAACTTATTTGCCTGAAGGTGGGATGATTTCTTCTCAGTCTTTTCCATCTGTAAACAACTGTTATTGTAACTTCCTGGCAGAATGGATAACAGTTCAGAATGTTACACTTAAAGGTTGTTTTTTTTTACATGCAGTTTCATTTTTTTTCTGAGAAGCTAAGGTTGGCATGGGTGTACATAGTTATTTTGATTTTTCAGAACAATGTTGATTGTTATCAGTATTTTCTTTAAACAATTTTTAGAATGTTTGGTTTGAATTAGTACTCTTGACAGATGCTACATTTAAACCATCAAAATCTAAACAGGGGACCGCAAATGTGGTGTAATATACTGTGCGCAAAGTTCTCCACACCACTTTGTTGACAGTCCTTGACTCTCCTACAAGATTCAGAAGGTATTCAGTCATTCCCACCACTGAATACTCTTAGACTATATATGTAGATATACCTGTGTATACAGTATATTCTAGCAGCACAAAAATCGACTAAATTCAAACCTGAGATGCAGCTGCTGTACTATTACAGGAAGATCTGCCTCGGGGAAAGCCCGGTATCTGGAGTTATCCAGGCAATAACCAGACAGCTGGTTGGGCAGCAAGAGGTGTGGACATGTATATTCTGGAGTAAGATTTCTGTATTTGTCACCCAACAAGCTTGATGTCAAAACAAATTAGGATCATCTTGTCCAAGATTGCAGTTCCATTACTCGTTTTTCATTTGAACAATTAAGCTTATGACTGGACTAAACATTTTTATATTAAACTGTAACTGATTGACAGATCACTTTCTGATGGCTCTGTTCTTCAAAATGTTCACTATAATTATTTGCCTGTAAATGTGACTTTTACTTGCTTCATTTCGTTTTCCTGTTGAAGGTTATATCTTGCAGACCAGAACAGTGTTTTCTCATATTTTGTCGCAGTTTGCGTCTGTTTTGATGATGGGGCATCAGCCGTGCTTGTCCAGGAAGTAATAAAGGGCAAAAAGTCCTCTCTGAATCAGTTGCACTTCACTTACTCTTTTTTTCAGTTTGATCTGCAGCAAGTTGTAGCCTCTGATCTTGGTGTACCCTCAGCTGTCCTAATATGAGGCCTGGGATATATGGAACTGAACTTCAGAAAAGCTGAAAGAATTCATAGTCCTGATCTGTCTATTGAATGCTGCCAAAACCTTTGCTTTTCTGTTGTTCTCTGCAAAATTCACCCATGCATCATAAAATTAGCACTTGTTAGCACCCTCTCTTTCAGAAAGCAAAACCCCCTCACCTCTTCATCTATTCATTGTCAAAATGTAGGGTCCCTGGGTATTTAGATGGGCGTAAAGTCAGAAACAAAGAGATGTGATACTATTCCAGCACTAGCTCCTTGCTCAAGGAGGTAAAACTTTTTTTTTTTTTTGCCAAGTTTTTCTTCTTAGAGCAACTGCTAAATCTTTCTTGTCTTGGTGCCTTCTGTTCTCTGCCTGTTGTGGAAAAATGTAGATTTGATGGTCGGCCTCTATGTTACAGGTAAGTGCGTCATACAAAATACTTTTAAAAGACAATTTGCAGAGTTCAGATAAGCAGTGAAGTGTCTCTTGTGTGTGTCCAGCTTGATGTGGTTTCATAGCTTTATTACCCAGAATTTGGAATGTTTAAAGACTAAACTGAAAGGCTCTGAAAGCACATCTGTTCCCATATTAAGCCAGCAATGTCTGAATGTTTCCACAGTCTTGTTGTTGTTGCAATAAGCAGGGAAACAGGTGATTTTTTTCTCTTTTTCCTCATCAAGCTTGAAGTGTGTTTCTCCTTCTTTATCCTTCGGACTGCTGACTCAGAATATTTCAACAGCAGGAAGCATTCCCCCTTTCGCTTCCCTAGCACACAAAACTGTAACCTCATCTACCCATTATTTAATTGCTAACTGATTAGATAGCTGTTTCTCAAGGTGCGTCGGTGGCGCTGCCCCGCTGGGGTGAAGAGGTAGTTTCGCTTCCTGTAGCGGTGTGTACGCCTATCTGACGGCTTGGCTTTCTGAGAATGAAAGGTTGCGGCTGCAACTTTTGTTCCTCCTTTCCCTGGCTCGTTGCGCCGGTAGGTGGCGCTCTGAGCACACCGCAGGCTGCCGTTAATTGCCAGAGAGACCCACAAACGCTGTGTACAAAATGTGTCCTTTGATTGGGAAGGTACAGCTATTTTAGTACCTCTGAGTTTATTAAAAAAAAAAAACAAAACCCAAACCCAAAAAAACCCACCCAAAACTGTAATTACATTATTTTTTTAGCATGATTTTTGGTGTTTGGTAACTTCTGGATTTAGTTTGACAGTTCTTTCTTAACGTTCCTATTTCCGTTACTGACAGGGCCAGTGATGGTAAAACTGCGACACAGAGTAAAGGGCATCGGCACAAAGGGAAGGGGAAGCGGCTCTGCCATGCCACAGCAGCAGCCACTCGGAGCTGTCTGTTGGTGATGGACATCGCTGGTCACAAATTGTGACTCAGCTGGTGGTCTGAAAGCTTCTCTTTGACCCAACATACAAGAAAGAGTGTCTTCCCACTCACCCCTGCTTGATTACCTCTAGAGAAAACTGGGTTTGTCCCAATAAAAGAAGCCAGAACCTACCTCCCAATCAAGGAAAATGGGTGCATTAGAAAAGTTTCATTCTACCTCTGTCTTCCAGCTGGAGTGATTCTTCTGTTGGTTCTCTTTTATGTGTTTCTGCTCTTCCTTCTTGCCATCCTTTTGTGCCTGTATCCTATTTGGACTGCTTATATTTGCGTCCCGACTCTTAATCTGGGCTGGTTTTGCCTATAAAGCATTCTTACACGTAAAACAGAGACAATAAGACTTCATCCGTAGTGGGTTTGTCTCATGGTTGAGAGATGCACCTGTTTATTTCTGACTTTACATTCTGTGACAAGAAAATAGGCTAAACTTTGGCACCTTATCTTTATCTTGTGCCAAATGCAATGTGTTGCAATTCTTCAGCGATGTGGTTGTTTTGTTTTTTTTTCCCTCTGTGTTGACACCCACTCTGTTTGTAATTTCAGCACAGCCCGGCACCACGAGGGTTGATAGCCTTGCAGAAAATGAGTGTCAGAGAGCAAAGGTAGGGGACAACTGAATAATCTTAATTGCTATGGGTACTTAATTTATACAACAATGTAAGTTATTACTACAGAAGTACTGAGATCATGAACGAACGTAAACCTTTCTCCACTGAATTTTTGTGCAATCCAGAAGTGTCTGCCAGTCATGCCCTCTTTACGCACAGATAAAACTTGTTTCTCTTGTAGTTACTGCACATTGGTCTTGACTCACACGCGTTATGAAAGCATTGTAGTCACATCTCGATTTGCAGCAGTCAGATGCAGGATGTTCCCTTTGTAGTTCCTTCACTTTGTCCAATTAGCGCATTAGTTAAAGACTTTGGTTCTTCTGTATTTCCTCCCTTTCTGGGGCTGGGAACTGGGCTGTAAACACTTCGATCTCTCTGGCTTTGGCAGCACGGGGTCTGGTGTGTGGGTCGCAGCCAGCTCTGGGCGCAGGCTCTTTATGACGTGCCCATTGCTCTGGGCAGCAGCACCTCCAGCTCTTCTTGCACACCTGTTCCTAACAGAGAAACATACTGTGTTTTTAAAGATAGGAGTTGTAGCTAAACTCAGTTCTGGGTTTGTCCTGAAAATGAAGGATTCTTTGTTGGGATGTGTTTGGAGAGAAGTTCCCAGGAACTTGGTGCAAACAGCAATCTGAAATTGAGATTTGTCAGTAGCCCTGCAGAATCAATGGCTCACGCAGGAAGGTTAAAGCCCCATTTCCCACCTCAGCTGTTCCGTCACAGTGGTTGTTGGCAGAGCAGTTGAACCAGAGGATTTGGATAGTTTTGAGTCTATATCAGAACTATGCCCAGCTTAACCTTATGACCTCCCTTTCCTTCCTCTTCCCCCATCAAGCCGCTAGCATCTCTTTGTGTTCATTCTGCTCTTGTTGATTCCCCTGGCGCTGCAGCATGCACTGATGCAGCTCCATTTTGCTGTAGTGGAATTACTTTAGGTTATTCTTAAAAAAAATTATGTACTAGAACCTGGAGCCTCCAAGTTCATTTGCAGGCTGATGGTCAAATAAATAAGCAGAAACAGGCCTGAAGCAAGTGATCAGCAATGTGAAGAACAAGATGCTCCCAAAGTCAGTGTGCTGGGCTACAGCCCATTCTGGAGAGGTTTGTGGGCTTAGTTCAAATCTTGGCTGTGGATTTGTACCTTGGATCAAAGTTTTGTTGCAGGCCCTTCTCCAATATAAAGCAAAGAAACGTAAAACAACAAATATCTAGTGAAATCCAAACACAATTTGCTCTATGTTATGCTACAAAAATGAATGAACTCTGCTTCCCACCCTCTCCCACTGTGACTTGCTGTGAATAAGCACTGCTCAAAGGAAACTATCGCAAGAAGTTCTGCCTCTTTCCAGCAGGAATAACAATTGAGCAAGGAAAAACACAGGCTAGTTTTATCTCTGCTCTTCCAGCTGGGCAGGTATAGGTGAAGAGTGGATGGGGTGTTTTAAGCAGCATTGAAAGGATTTGCCCTTAGCACAGAACTAAAACCCAAATATTCAATTATAGGCTTTAAAAGTTTTTTGTTAAGAAAAACTCCTTTTCTCCTTAATAAGGAGCATCCTATACCTCATTTGAGGCTTTCTTAAACCATCTGAAGCAGCATGGCTTGGTGCACCATGGATTTTAAAAGGATAAAAGAGTATCTAGGGAAATCGGGCAGACCAGGCTAGAGCCATAAACGTGTTATTTGTAAATCTTCAAGCCAGTGGGCTACAAGTCACTGATGTCCCTGTCGGGCGGCGAGGAAAGCTCCATGGAGTGATTCCTTACTGGCAGACTGAATTGCATTGTGGGGAAACTAGGTATTGAGCTGATGCTCCAAATCAGAGAAGGAGAAAGCTCATTCTTGGTTTTTCCACTTTAAGCCTTAAAGAGCTGGTAGAAGCTGCTGATTTCTGCCTGTGTTCCAGTGAGTGTAAGCATGCTCCTGCACCAGCAGGGAATGAGGGATTTGAGAATCCCGTGAAGTCCAGAGGTAATGGGTTCCTTGTGACATGAAGATGTAGGAGGTTTTGCCATACGGGCTTTGTGAGTGGGCTGGCAAATACCTGTTGGGTGTCGGGTAGGAGATCTCACCTGTGCATTAGACACAGACAGTTAAGAGGTACTGTAATACTCAAATCCAGCTGTGGGTTTGTATTTTCAAGGAGTTTTTCCTTAAAGCTCCTGGAGTGCTGTGTTCCAGGCTGTGTACCGGTGCCTGCTGGGTTTGGCCAAGGAGATAGGACAAAGCCACACAGACAGGAAACGTTTGAAGAGACTTCAGTATAAAAGTTGGAGAAAAGGCTTGGGGGAAAGGATACGGATGAGGGCTGCATAGAAATGCCAATGTTATAAACAAATGAAATCTGCTTTTTCATCTTCTCGTGTAAAAAAAGTCTGTAAGGTTGAAAAGGAGTATGTTTAAAATTGACAAAAGAAAATTTTACAGTATCAGATTCCACCTTTTTGCTGTATTTGTTTTGAAAAGAACTTATTAATCCAGTGCTGCCCCACACCAGAGGTAGGAACCCTTTGCTACGAGTGCTGAGCTCTCATCTGTGTTCCAGCCACCTCTAATGACACCCTGACCAACAGCGAGCACATGGCTGTGGAACGCGTGTTTATTTTCCTTCTTGCTTATTTATTCAATCAACAGCACAAGACAGAGCGCTTCTACGTGTGCTGAACCCTACAATTGTTAAAGTTTCCAAGAGGTCACGAGGGTCCCAGATAACGTTAGCAGCTAAGTGTGATGTTGTCCTTTTTGTCTTATCAACAGGAAACATCTTGCCCAGCGCAGGAACTAGAGCTTTGTAATTGGCCTGGTGCAAGAACATGACAGTATTTTCTCATCCTATCAGGACTCGGATATTTTGGGAGCTGGTATATAAAGCTCGCAGCACACAGTGTCTTTTGGACATTAGGAGCAGGTTCATGTCAGAATCAGTGTGCTTTGCTATTTTAGTAGTTGCTATAGTTCAGCATGAATGATTTTGCTTGCCCTGCATGGGTCAGGGTGGTATTTTGTTACAGCTCGTATGTATATTTTTATTATTTGAGTGCGATGGACATATTTTAAGTAATTAATGTGGCGATACAAGTCTTGTAAAGAAGCCTTTAGCAAATACGAGCCATAATTGTATCAAATGTGGGGCACTTGTTTAGCTTTCATTAAATACTCGCAGACTCTATGGTGCAGGATTGAGTTTTATCCAAGCAATTTCAGATTCACTAGATGATAAAATGTTATATTTGGCTCTGAAATAAGAAGCATTCTGTGCGCTGAATGATCTATGTGTTAAAGAACAGCCATTCTGCCTCATGCAGTTATGGCAAAAAAATTCCAGCACATCTCGAACTAGTATTAGATCAGAGCAACAGTGTTTAAATGAGCTGTAAAGAGCTAGCTGGAAGGGGGCCAATATTGCATTAATATTCTGTGCAGAATTACACCACTTGCTGATTATAGCAAACCTCATTCGGACCATTTGATAAAGCTGGAGTGTTTTTTTTCCATAGCTGCCGTCACTGTTTAGAATCAAAGTAACTGTAACTACCAAGAGGGAAAAAAAGACAACGATAAACCCCCAGCGCGATGATAGCCCAAAGTTTCTCCTTAAAAGTGCATAATGAGGACTCTAATAATGGGGGGTGTTAATTTTAATCTTTCAGAATAAAACAGCAATACGCAACCTTTACTGCGGTAATCCGTGGCTGTTACAGAGTTCCCAAAATCAGATTTTCTAGCTTGACTCTTGCTACAATTTTTTTCCTAAACATCCTTGCTTTCAGAAATCAACATTGTTGCTGTACAGCACGTTCTTCAGTAGAGATGGGCGAAGGGATCGTTTCGTAACTCAACAAAACGGACTTGAGCCGTGGAGAAAGTCAGGATTTTGTTTTCTGTTTTCATAACAGACAAAAAAAATAACAAAACCTCAGCAGTTTGCAGGCTGATTTCAGCACCTGTTGGTCACAGAAGCTTCCTTCAGCACAAAGCAGCATCCTTCGCTGGCAGCAGTCTGTCTGCACCGGTCCCCAGTGTCCTGAGGCTCCAGGCAAAGCCAGAGGCCGTGATGTGGGAGCCAGGAGGGAGCTGCAGTGCCTGGCGGCTCGTGGTTGCTGTGCAAAAGGATGTCCCCAAACTTATCACTGCGTATTGTGTCAAATACCGCAAATATCAGGAGCTGATGACAGCAGAGTTGTTTCTGAGGGACTGACATGAGCATAGATGGGGCACTGCAAGAGCTTTTTTCACTCTCTTGCAACACGCTGGTGGAAGTGGTGGGGCAAGGAGGGAACATTTTGGTCTTCCCAACTTAAGCATTTGAGTAACCAAGCTCTCCAAGGCAGCAGTGTTGAAGCAGCTTTCGTTTTTCCAAGCAGTATTTTGTGACAGTATAGCCAAGGGTTTAGATTAATGAAGTGAATTTTTTTGTAGCAAGCACAAGATTTTTGATTTTTTTGGGGGGGAAGTAGGAATGTGAGTTCAGCAGAGAAAAGAAACAGCAACTGTGATGCCTGGAAGTTAAAGCTAAGCAAAGTCAAGTTAGAAAAGCAGTGATTGCTTCTAGCAGAGCGTGTGTTTGTGTGCACGTATTTGCTGCTGGAAGAACTGATGTGGGGGAGAGCTCAGAGGTCCTTGCATGTGAAGACAGGGTTATCTCTTCCAAAAGATGCAGTCCCCCATCCATGGGCATGGAGTGGCCTCTGTGCAGTGCGTTATGTTAAAGGCAATGCTATAAAGGACCACAGCAGCCCCTCACCTCCAAAAATTCAGAGCAAGTTCCTAAAGGATTTTTCTCCCCTGCTGAGCTCATCGAAGCTCCTGCCCTCGCAACAAGCTGCACACCTCCACACTCAGTTTAAACTTCCTGCAGGTGCCATGGGACATCCCCAGCTGTGAGCGGGGTGCCAGGCGCTGAGTCAATGCGCCGCCCAAAGGGAGGCTGGTGCCCGGGTACCTCCTGGGGCAGCCCGCAGGAGGATTACGTCTGCTGTCAGAGAACTTCTCACCCACATTTCCTGCATGAATCCCGAGTGAGAGTGGCAGTCACGCGAGGGCACAGGGGAAGCCAGCGGCATAGAAAGGCACGCCAGAGCATGGTGTGGCCTATCCTGCCTTGCTGGGCAGGTGGTACCAAAAATGTTCTGTTCCCTGCCCTCCATCCGCAGCCACAGCGTGTTGCTGGAAATGTTGCCTCTTTTTTGGCCTGAGTACCAGGGATTTTCCCCTTTCCCCCTCCAGGACACAGGTTACCCTGTCATTTGCCATATGGGTTAGAAGCTGTTGGCTTTGTGCTTGCATGGGAGATGCTGAACTCACGTCTCCTGGCTCCTGACCATCTCTCCCCATACCCACAGAGTGAGAGAGAGTATAAATATTGCAGCTGCTTTTCCTTGCATCCATAGTGCATTTCTGATGGGAGGCTCTCGATGTGCCTTTTTATGGTCCAGCTTTTAATTGTGCCCTGTGCTGGATCGCATCAGCAAACAGCCCTTCAGAGCCATTAAAATGCTCCACAAACAGAGGGAAGGTTTCAAGGGCACATCGTGGATACGGGGCCATCTCAGGGCACAGGAGGAATTAGCACATGTCAGTCACAACAAATTTCTTCCTGGCAAAAAGATCTTCTTCCTGGCTGTGTGAGTGCCATTCTCCAAGGCTGCCCTGGTGCCGCAGAAGAGGTTGTTTGCACAGAGGGCACTCTACCGAGCCCATGTCCTATAAAGCAGGGCTTAAAGGACTTGGCATAAACTTGCTGGAGCCTGGGGAATGGGGAAGGGCTGAGCTGTGCTGAGCAAAGGTTCACATTTTGGTGGAGCACGGCAAAAGTGGTTGCTGTTAACTGGAGTTACCAGTGCAGTGTCTGTGCTTTCTGTGAAGGAAGCGTGAGTACAGCTGCACTTTGCTCACAAGAAGGGTGAGGCATCCTACTTAGATTTAGCAAACCAAAGCTTCTGCAGGGCTTTGAGAGGCTGCAAAGTGCAAAGTTTGTAGCGCCATCAGGGTGGCAAGGTGCCTGGGGCTGCGATTCTTCACCTCTTTTTTTTTTATTTTTTGGGTGGCTCTGTCACTGCTTTTATTTTGGTCTACAGCAGGGGAAGGGTAGCTGTAGCTAATTCCCATGGGCCTGCGGAGCATTAGTGAAGTCAGCTGTAAAAGCTCCTTGGAGAAAGGCAGAGAACTATTGCTATCAGTGTGGCTGAAAGTGAAAAGGCTGAAGAAGGCTTTGGCCCAGATAGGGAGGGAACCACCTTGTTTTTCTGATGCTCTTGAAAAGAAACAAACAGCTGCTCATCATTTTCTGTGTTAACCAGGGTGGTGGCTTCAGCAGGGGTCAGCGATAGAGCTGCTGTTGCAGCCCTGGCGATGCTGCGTGAGGCTGAGCTTAGCCCATCTCCGGGGCCGTGCTCAGCAAGAGCAGGGAGCCAAATGCAGCAAACGCAGGCAGGGGCTGGGGCACAGTGGTGGGAAGACGGCCTGAATATTCATTTATATTTTTAAAAGAAACTAACACAAATCCAGCTTATTATAAAGCTCAATTGCCTCTCTAGCCCGCATTAGAATGAAAACAATTGGGCGCCAGTTAACCCCAGTTCCCATACAGGGGCATTGAGCTTCTATTTGCCCTAATGAAGAGCCAACAGTGAGCACGGTGCAAAGGCCAAATGAACCTTTTCTATTAATCTGTAGAAAAATACGCTCTTAAACTCTTCTTACCCTAAGGTAAAAATACCTTAGGGCAAACCAGATTATTTTGACTTTGGACAACATCATTCACGAAATGCTACGCCACAAGGTTGGTCTGAAGGAAACCACACACGATTTGACTCTTTTTATCTTACATCAGCGGCGGAGAGCTCAGTGCGGTTACAGTTCTCCTCATTTCTGAGAAGAGAGGATCATATTTAATCATTGTGTCAGTTGGCACAAACACTGTGTTTGTAGTGAAATGCTAAAAAACAGCACGTTTATCTTTCCCTTGATCAAGATTTGTATGATAGAAGCCCTTAACGTTAAAACTCATCAGTAATGAAACATTTGAAGGGCTCAGCTACCCAGCTTGTTTACTGTAACTTATTTGAAAGAATGGTCTGATGTCCTCCTGCTTAATATAACACATGCGGTATCAGTAATCTCCACCCAAGGGCATTTGTTCCTTGGCAGGCTTCACTTTGGCTCCAAGATATTATTCCTGGACTTTATTGGGGGAAGGGGGTGTGTGTGTATGACAACAACTAACTTGCTTCACTGAGCAGCACATTTCAAAATCTAGCACGCCTGTAGGGGTTGCCTCAGAGCATGTCCTTACCAGCTGCACCAGTGGAGAAGCCAAGAGTTGTTTGGAGGGAGGAGGAGATGTTGAAGCTTAGGGAAAGCGCTGCATTTCACCATCTCACCTGCACTAGAAGGGCCAGAGAATTTCCCCTGCCATGTCCTGCAGCAAGCCCGTCACATCTGCTTGGAGCAACTGCAAATCTGAGAGAGATGCTATTGCCTACAGCGAATATTACATCACCCGCTACTTAAACAGCCCCAGGACTGCCCTGCCCTGATTCGTATTATTTTATTGGCGTGGACTTGTGCTGTGGTACCAAGAAGTCCCAAGCACAGGAAAGCCTCCCCTGTGCCACAGAGTGAACGAGCGCCAAAAAGAAAAGTCAGTCCCTGCCCTGAAGACCTCACTTTTCACTCGCTTTTAAATCCAGCTGGGATTTCACCTCTTTTGTGGGGCCAGTGCCTGTACAATACCCACCTTGCACAGAAGTGTCACTAACAGCAAAGGCTGAGAGCTCCAAGGGACAGGCAATGCCACTGGTGAGATGCAATGAGTTTTGTTTGTGCTCAGGCTGCAACTTTGGAAGCCACAATAACTTTGAAGAATTGCTTTATCTTCAGAAAAGACTATTTGAGCTCTCACAAAACCAACGAAAGGAGGCAACAATGACAGGGCCTCACTGCCTGGCACCCAGGCACTGCAGGGACAGGGGCTCTCGTGTCCTTATCCAGGATCATGTCCCCTGGCCACAGCAGCACCCTCCCAATGGGCTTCAAAGGGAAAAAGGAGCACTGCTAATAGCCACTCTGATTTATGCTGCATCAGCTCAGCCCCTGCATCAGGTGCTGTACGGCAGCTCACGGTCTGTGGGACCATTGCTTTTGTAGAGGTTAGAGTTTCGGTGGTTTTTAACGACTTGTTCAGTTGATGACACAAAACTGTTGAGGAGTTGAAAACTCAGTTGTGCTCTTGGCAAAACCCAAGCCAAACAAAAAGCCAATGTACAAGGCAGAGCTGAGCCTGCACCGTGTCCCTGAAAGCTGCCTGTCTTCCTCCTGCCACCGATATCCCATTGCCACCCCGGTGCCAGTGAGTCCTTGAAGGTGTACGGCCACATTCTGCAGGATCTGTCCCTTTGCAGAAGCATCTGGGACAAAAGATTGAGCTGCTTCTCCACTGTCATGAGCACATTTACTTGGGAAGTGCTGCCACACGGCCAGGGGCAGCAGCAGTGGCAGCAGGGAAAAGGCACAGCATTGGCATTGCATCTCTAGCACCCCTCCCTACACCACAGCTGATCTAACAGCATCATAGGAGGGATGGTGGTGGCTTACAAACAAAAAAACCCAATCAAACAAAAACACCCAGATGAAGGCACGATAGGACAGCTCATGAGATTTATAGCAGCGGGGTAACCCCAAGTGGTTGGCTTGTGCTTTGTTCTCCCACCTGTTTAAAGCTGGAGCCTTGGATGGGATTTCTTGGGAGGTTTGGTGTGGCACGCTTGTTTTGTGCCATTGCTTGCTGAGCTAGTGATGGTTTCTGTTGCGTGTATCCACACATGATATGTATTTATATATACAACAAGGGGGTTTGCGTTTGAGGTGTTTTTTCCCCCCGAAAAATATACTGAAACTTTTAATTACAACACCCTGTGCAATGGCTAAATAGCTTCTTTTTGCACAGATGTCTCTGTCTACAGCTGTTGTAGCCTTCCTCCAATGCACTTTGTAGATAAAATCCTGGGGTTTATATATGTGTGTGTGCACATGTAAATATAGTTTTTATATAGATGTTTTGTATATTTTTAATATATATAAATATATATATAATTTAATCAGAATGCAATGACTTAACTATGCTTGTTCTAAAAGTGAAGTACCAATAAAAGATGAGTCATGACGTTATAAATTTCTATCAGTCAGGAACCTGGACCTTTGCTAATATTAACAATTGTGGCACCTTGTACTTACTGTACATGGCAGTTTTTTATAGAAAAGCAGAAAGCACTAAGTGAAAAAAAAAAAGAAAAAAAATCCCAACCTGAGGCCAGCCCAGGCAGCTTTTTGCTCGCTGCCCACAAGGAGGGAAACAACTTCCATTGACTTGAGGGCTGCGAGGCAGTAGGTGTGCAGTGAGCGAGCGACCACGCTGAAGCTGAGTTTCATGGTTTGACTTTCGGGTAAATGGGACCAGAGATGTGCACGTATCGCAGTATCATGGGCTGGATGGCATTTTACCATAACCTGGAAGGTTTTTCTCTCTCTAGAGGCTTTCCTCTCTCCTGTGACAGAAGGGAACAGAACGTCCCATTGCAGTAAATGGATAACTAATGCTCACGTGGTTGATTTAATACTTTGCTAGTATGTTGATTGAACACAGATACAAACCCTAAAGACAAAGCCATACATCCTGAAGCATTAAAAATGTTTTATTTCACCTGTCATCCTGTGCAGAAGTATTCTGAGTGTCACAGGAAGGCTTAAACTTCTTTGGATATGGCCATTCATGCTGGATTGCCAAAGAGGCATCCAGAAAGATCCAGGATAAATCTACCACACCAAAAAAATCATTGCTGTACTATAGCTCCCAGCCTGGGAACCCAGGAAAAGGGCAGCTTGAGCAAGGATTGGTCAGAAGAAAAAAAAACCCCAACAAACCCAAACAACTTCTTATGGGAAGGCGTTGGCCAAACACACCTCTTGAAGTTTTTCTGCTGGTGGCTTCAGTTTCAAAGTCACTTGTGCTCTTTACTACAGAGTATGTGGCTGTCCACAGCCCCTTGAGGTTTACTGATCAACTGCTAAGCTGGTAGAGCTAATGGCAGGGCTTTATATAGATGAGCTGCAGTGAGAACCAACCGTTTGGAGTCCTGCAAAACAGCCCAGGTGGATTCAATTACAGCTTCAGGATGAGCAAGTAAAGCAACAACAAAGGCCAGTAGCTTCAGCCTTTGAAATGCCAGCTTAGAGCATGAAGGCAGTGAAAAATAATACTTAGTTAACTTGTTTAGGAAAAAAAAAAAAAAGCAGAATGCTTCCTTTAATGACACATTAGCTGACAGTGGTGCTTTTATGACTCTGTCATAGTCACCAATGAATCACTGGATGGAAGCGCAGGGACAGAGTGTTCCTATCCAAAGGTTGCCATCCCAGTGGTTCAATGACACTCGAAACAAGGTGCTGCCCTTGCTCTCCCTCATCATCACCAGCAATGCAGCTGGTCCAAGCACTTGCAGGGCTGCTCAGCCTGAGATCCCCCGCCCCGATAACCTGCCTTGTGTGTCACCAGCAGAGCCATGCGTGAGGGCAGCTCCACCTCCAGACTAGGCTCTGGGCTCTCAACACCCTCCCCGCTAGTGTCACAGCCATGCCACCACCACCACAGCTCCTGCTTCCCACCGTGTCAAGCCAAGGTGCCTCTGGAGCTTATCAACCAGGCTTCTGTTTCATTGCATCCCCTGCTAATGCAGTTCATATGTGCAGCCATTTCCCTTCACAGGCATCCATGCTTTCCAAATTCTTTGCATTTTAGTTATATATCCTTCATTTTGATCTTTTGCACTAAAAAATAACAAAAAAAGCTTGCATTTGAAGCTTAATAGTGAGAGCTCAGTGCATCTGCCAGAGGTCCTGGCACAGCCAGTGTCCTGCAGGAGCAGTTACTTTCCAGTGCGTCTCTAAGCTTGCTTATTTACTTTCCCTTGTACGCCAAAAATACTTTAAAATCAGGACAGTTTTTTCCAGTTACACAATCACCAGAAATATCTCAAATCCATACACTTCCACTGTGGTTCAATAGTCAATCTGAAAATAGCCAAAACAGTTGACAGAAGTATGTAAAAAGTGTTCTCTCCCAGAATTCAGGCTTCAGCAGCACAGCTCCGTTTGTCCAAGACAACGAACACCACAAAGCAAAATCAATTCCCCCTTTTTTAATAACAACGCCGGGAAAAGAGACGGCAAACGCGAGGGCAGCCAGTCTCTGCTGCTCTTCAGCAGCTTCCTGTGTGGAATTATCACAGACAACCACTTCTAGAAAGTCCTTTCATGTCTGTTCACGTAGGGTTTATTTACTGCTCTTGGCAAAACGAAACGACAGTTGATTTCTGACAAGCTGTGAGATTTAGAATATTTTTCCATTAGAGCTTTTTAATTAATTACAGTGAATTCAGAATGTTAGAGGGGTTAGTAGGTGCTCCTACCCTTTATGATTTATCAAAAGCACTGATAAAACCTTGTTTTTGACTATCGTCTCCTCTCCCTATCAGATCCTCTCCCTGCCCTGTCTTGAGAGCACAGGTACCAAAATGTACAAGGATCTTCTGAAGATCTCAAAGCACTTTGGAAATTGAGGGCTCCGTTTGTTTTCCTTACTCATGCATATTTTAAATTCCCTTTTAAGTTTCAACGATTTGCATGGGTGTAATTCAGAGCAGACTGGGGCCTTACATATTTTGCATACCAATGAGTTATGAGAGCCCAATTTCTGAAAGAAAGATTATATGAGCATTATGATGCAGTTGAGCAGTAACTGGCTGGAAAAAAAAGTTTACAACAAACCCAAAAGGATTTACTTTGTAATTTTAAGCGTATGTTCACAAATGAAAGCAAGCATTGTGTCCATCAACAATGACCAAAACAGAATCAGCCTTTCTCCAAACCCACTGAAGAGCCATGGTCTTAATTTGTAGGTTGAAGTTACTGGCACTCTTTTTTTTTTTTTTTTAAATATATATATAAGGCATCTAGACTTGAAATGATATTGCAAAAGTAGAAATAGCATGATAAACCTTCAAAGCTGAAATAAAAAAGAACCTGTGTTTTAACTTAGTGTTGAGTATTTATACAGCCGGCACCATTTAGTCCGGCATGTTTGAATGAGTGCAAGTCTGTGGTTGCAGTTGTGTATAAAAATATTGTAGCCTGCTCCTGCTTTAGGAACTAGACTTCAGTTCCCAATAGCTCCCTCTGTAATTCTCTTTCCAAATAAAAGGAAGAACTATTCCTGGCTCGTAACGGTGTATTTCTGTGGCTTCTTGAACTATAATGAAGGCAGTCTGGAATGTTAAAAATTACATACTCAATGCCAGTTCTTAACCCATGGTAATTTCGGCTTTCAATGTTTTGAAGTTTACATTTTGAGTCTGTTATTGTACAACTTTTTAATTAAAATGTTACTGTAGTCCAGATCACTAATGCTTCTTGCTCAAAGATCCATTAACATCTATCTCAAAACCACTACTTAGGGAGTTTGATAATTTTGGTATTGAGGGCTAAGGCCATCTGCTTGGAAAATTATTTGGTTTTTATTTGGCTCCTTCTAATTGTAGAAATTCAAAGACATCTTTGATAGCCACTGGATTCCAACAACGGAAACATCGGT
This sequence comes from Falco rusticolus, assembly GCF_015220075.1. Lineage (NCBI taxonomy): Eukaryota > Metazoa > Chordata > Aves > Falconiformes > Falconidae > Falco > Falco rusticolus. The sequence goes on from NC_051190.1 coordinate 49,709,837, forward strand.
TCTCTTTCTGTAAATGCTTCAGTGCTTGTCTCTACTCTAGACTAAATCTTGAGGCTGTTCAAGAAATGATCTGGCAGGCTTGTCACTGATGAATCAGGTTTGGGTTCTCCCTGTGCACTGTAGGGGCAATATGATTATCATCTCCACGTTTTCCCGTTGAAAATCTGCTAAATAAATCATAAAAATCTGCCAAGCTCACTTGGGGCATCTAGATGTCGTCATAATCCAATAATAGCTCTTCTTAGGATCAATAGCACCATGGACTCTTCTCGTTACGATATGCAGCAGACAGTCTAGGCATTTGTGCCTTGAGATATGACTTCACATCTACATCCTATGCACAAGAAGTGAGAAGCAAGACTTTAACCTGACTCTTGCTCTCAGCTGAAGTTAAAAATCCTCTCTTACCCTGTGTAAACAGCGGGAATTTAGTCCAGTACCTGTGAGACATATAGAACCTGAGAGTCAGCATCACAAGGCTGGGGTTTTGATGGGCTTTGGGGTTGCGTTTTTGGGGGAGGGTGGGGAGTTCCCTCCTAAAGCCAACCCTGTTGGAGCTGGCCCAATTTTTGAAGGAGGTTTCCCCAAGGATTTCTCAGCAAGGCTCCCAGTAACAAGTCAGCTGGCTGTAGGAATAACTCAGCAGGATAGTGATGGTTTTGTGCTAATGCTGCATATTGGGGGGGGGGGGAAGGGTGCATGTGAGAGCTTTCCAGCTGAAAAGACCTTCCTCATGCCAAATAATTCAGCAATTTAATTACATTTAGCCCAGGTTAAGATTTCTCTTTGGCCTGAGGTGCTTGAATATGTATTGTGTGCATGTGTGTGGACACAAACATACATGCACCTCTCCACAGGACACTATTTCAGTTCTGAGACACTGGCCAGCCCACAGTGGCATTCTCTTAAGCCCTCCAGCTGAAGCAGGTCTGCTTTGTTCGACAACTCATTAAAACCTACAGGACCTCACAGACAAAGGACCCCACAATGTGAGACAAGATAAAACACCGCAGTCCGGGAAAGCAGCTTTTTAGCAGCAGGAGGCATCTTGCCCACCCTGAGCCTGTATAATGTACAGTATAATGCATAATACAGCTATTATTCTATTTACATTTACTAATTATTGTATAATAAGAACAATTTCCAGCACAGTGTCCATGAAGTTCTTATGCAACTCCCTCCATGAACTGCAAATGGCTTCTGAGAGCATAGAGAAACCTCTGGGTGGCTCTCAGCAAGGAAACAAAGTCCTTCCCGATCCCAAACCTCAATCTCATGGTCAGTCCATCAGCCAGAAGGTACCTTGAAAAACACAGCAGACCTTGTTAGTCTCTGCCTGCCTGTGTGGGCTTCAGACCTTGAGTTTTGTCACCCTGCACCTGGATATTATGTACCAAGAGGAGCAAACGCCTCTGACATGTCACATAGAACGAGGTCACACCAGTGCATCTCCTGCCATGACACCATGTTCTGCCCCATGCCTTATTTTTAGCTATGAATTTTGTTTTTCAGGTGCAAGTAAAATGAGGTGTTATTATTTCCACATAATCAAGGCAAAAACAGTTTCACTTTCTTTGAAGCTTTTTATCTCCCTACAACTGGATTTGAATCTCTGACTTCATCACCACAACCCCAGAGCCATAACCACAAGGCCACATGGTCCCAGAGCTGTTTTTGGAGGTGGTAGTGATGTGAGTTATTTTAGAAGCTGCTAGCTATAAATTTCAGTTATATTTGAAGGAGGCTAAGTTAGCTTTGAAAGTCCTTGGTGAATCTGTCCTTCGGTAACTAGTGGGCAATTACTGAGGCCACTGGCAAGAGCTCGAATGGAAGGCTGTCCTGCAGTTTCTACCATAAACCACTGAGTACAAACAAACAGCAATTGTGAACAACAGTTAAACTAATTATCCTTGCTGGTATTACTATCCCAAGATGGGCTGTGACACAGAAAGTCAATCTGCACAAAGTCAGTTTTTCATTACAGTGAGCTTCAAATAGCATCAAAACAAGTCAATTTTAGACCACTTGACTGTGCGTGATAAACGCAAACCCAACCACCTTGATTCTTTTTTAAAAAGGCTTCACCCTGACCCTTCAGTTCATGATGTATTTTTGCACTCTTGGTTTCCTGCCTGAAAATAAATGTGAATCCCCACTTGCATACCACTTGTCCCATAAACTATGCGGGCAAATGCTACAAGCTATGATTGTAACAACAAAACTCAACATTTGCAAAATAAGGATCACTTGCCAAAATGATAGGCTGAATTTAAAAGATTTGCTTGCCAAGCTTCAGTCAAAGATGCCCCAGCACAGCCAAAGCCTAGTTGCTGGGCAAAATATGAGATAAAAACTCCCAAAAAAGCAATGAATGAATAGTAGAACAAGTTGCTAAAAGCTACAAAATGTGGGATTCAGCTCCTTCACATCTAGAAACTGTTTACGTTTTTCTTTTCTCATAAGAGTAATTTTCAACTGCAAAAGTTAACCACATCTGTGTGAAATGTAGATAACTTTGGGAGTAAGATGATTCCAATCAGAATAAGGGTCATCTGAGAGATGGTGGTATTTACTCGGTCAAGATCATGCTTGATATAGCCAGCTCCCAGTCCAGGACTTTGCTGTCACTGGTGTAGCAAAGCACAGCTGCTGGAGCAGCGTTACTGAGACAAGTAAAATAGACATTAATTTTACTCCCTTCTTTATGATACAGATGACCTTTCCTGTCGGAGATGCTCTCACACTATAGCCGAGCTCCAAGGGACAGGCAGGAGGCAAAAATGCTGCTCTCATACAAACCCAAACACCATAAAACCAAAATAATTATTTTCTTTCCACAAGGCATAACCTGGTGCTTCAGGCACAACCGAAGAGACTGAAGGACTGAAGAGGATCCTTTAAGGATGCACAAGAAAATAGGAAGGAATTCCACAGATCTGTAGAGCTGGAAGAGTATTAACTGCAGTTGCCTTTAGCTGTCTAAGAACTGGCCATATCATCCTGGGGTGGGATGGATTCTCCACCACTCTCCCCTTCAAGTACAAACAGAGCCTTATAATTCCTTAGCCTACATGTTCAGGCTGCGAATGTTTAAAATTGGTGGGGTGGGGAGAATAAACACACCTTACTGCCCAGCCAGCAAGAAAATGGAAAGGTCAGGGAAATCCTCCTGCTCCAGTGAACCTGCTCCTGATAGCCACACTCCTCCCTGCAGTGTCTGGGCTAAATACTGGGACTGGAGAGGCCAGGTAGATGCTACAGATGATGTCAGTTCATGCCCAGGGCAATAAATAACCCTTAAGGTGACACTGGCCCAGACAAAGATGACATGACCAAAAACACTGCTAGATCTTAAACCAAAAAAAAAAAAAAAAAGAATAAAAGTGTAATATTCTGAAGTTATGATCATTACTGACAGACATGAGAAGTGGCTTCATGGTAAGATTTCTTAGAATATTGTAAAATGTCAGCTCAGGAGAAAATAGCATTCTCAGCATCAAAGGTCACATCTATTCCGATACTTGAAAGCATTTTTGGAAGCAGGAGTCCCTTTGGAATCGCAGTGAAAAGCCTGCAAGAAAAAAAACAACATGGAAGACCTAACATTATGCGTAAAACGCATGGGTAAAGGCACCAATGAAGTGCAACTGACCTCTTCTGCTGTCCCTCGGGAAATCAGGAATCAGTTGTGCCTGTTATAACTATTATTTAATAGTTGAGGAATGGCAGCATTTAGAGGCTTGTGCTCAGTGCTGGACACAGACCTTTTGCCGAAGAGCTCACAACAGCCATTTTGTCCTGGTTTCCAGGAAGGAAAGGTTGCTCCTGGAGCCTAAGAAAACTGTCACAAAAATCTCAAATGAAAAAGAGAAAAAAAACCCCAACAAAAACAACCAACCCAAACAAACAAGGAAAACATTTGACAAGAACCCATCTTTGCAAAAACATAAAAATATTTTTCCATCCAGAGAAATAACTATAAATAATGTTTGAACTATTAAAAGGGTGAACACCAAAAAAGGGCTATTTACATAGGAGCGTTTTGTGCTGTTTCAGTCTAATTTGTCACCGATGTAGGAGCCTCATACGTTAGTTGGAGGAAATCCAGAGCTTTCAAAGGTTTTCTGTCAGGGCTTGAAAAGTTGCCAGTTTTTTTAATGGAGCCGAGCAGTCTCAGGCCTGTTGTTCTCAGAGATTTTGTGAGCCAGGGCCGCATGTTAGCAGGAAACAGAGCCAAGTGGGCTTCCTGAGCGTCTGAGAGAGGAAACACTGTAATAAGCATGGAGGCTGTGGTTAAAAATAACTCTGGTATATAAAGGCTGCAAAGGATCCCCTCTCGCTCATACACGCCACTGCCTCTTGGCCGGCTGCTTCGCGCTGATTTCATGTGAATGAGATGCTTTGCCATCTCATCGGAGCAGGTGGTTTTTAAGCAGAAGAAGACAGAAAACACTCGCAAAGAAGCTGAGCTCAAAATCGCTCTGATTGTGCATGTTGTCAGCAAGCAGGATCCTAGGTTTTATTTCAAGAGTGCTGTCGGGCTGAGCTAAGCCACGGGGACAGTGTTTCGGTGTCTAACTTTAGGCTGAAGTAAAAGTTATGTTGAAAAATAACTCGGCTTTCTGTGATATGAAACTCAGAAAAAGGGAAGAGGGTGAATCACGCAAGCTCTTGAGCAATATGAGAGAGGGCCCCCTAAATTGTCACCACTGGCCCCAGTGCGGCTTGTCCTACTTCTGCTACGGAAGCTTTAATCCCACCCTGTGCCCACCTCTCCTGGCATTGGCCAACTGGAGGAGCTAAATGTGGCAACCACCAGCTGAAGTGATTGCCACCATCAATCAGTGTTCTGCAGTCCTCTCGCATGGGATTTCTCCCCCGGCAGAAGGCTGCCTGCTCCTCCTGGCTGCCTTCATTTGGCACCTAGTGGGACCCATCTCTTGTCTCTCACAGGCAGCAATTTTCCTTGCAAATGTGGGATCAAAATCCCGCAGGTGATTTGGCACATTAAGGCACCCTTTTCCCTGCTGTAACCTGACACTAACACCCATACCGAACTCCATCCTAAACACTTCTTTGTAGCCTACGTTATGCTGTAATTGGCAAAACACATTCTTCCCAGGCTTGTATTTTTATTGCAAACATTTATTTGGCACTTTATATGGCAAATGAAAAGAAAATGTCGCAACTCATTCTACAAAGTTGCATTGTATTAGGCTGTCCCCTGAAAAGCATTTTATTGCTCAAGAGTAGCTGTAACCGTTCAAGGGATTTCAACAGCATTATTCTCTTAAACTATAATTGCTGTATATACTATAGCACCAAATATGAATAATTTTGATCAGTATCAACCCTGGCGACTGGCACTTAATTCCACCCTCAAGCTTATTGTCAGCAATATGTGACATTCCTTGAAGGCATAACAGCTGAACAAATTTTAGAATTTTCAGGTGCACAAAAAGTTTTGTTTCTGAACAGAAAGCATTTTCTACAAGCCACAAAGCACTGTTCCTAAGCTCAGATGTATCCAGGAATTTAAATGTATAAATATCCTGAAAGGTAGGCATTAATAGCTCAAAAAAAAAAAAAAAATGTTCACAACAAAGGACATAAGCATCTGGAAAAAAGTCTGTCCCAAAATATCCCACTGAAGTTTCAAGGCTTAATCATAACGATACAGCTAATTGTGATCATGGAAAGAAATATATACCATTCTGAATACCTCGGTGATCTAAGTCTGAAAAGGACTTCACGGGCCAGGAAGACAAATGAGATCAGCTGCTCTATACATACAGCCTATCAAGTGAAGATGTCTGCCTTCCTCTTGCTGGCTAATTCACTGTGGCTCTGATTCATACTTCCATGTATTCAAACAGGGAAAGTAATTCCAGGCAGCGAGCAATACCAATTAACAGTGTCACAGTTAATGAAATGCTTGCTCCAGTATTTCCCATTACTCAACTGCAGGACATATGACTAATAAATAATACAGGTGCAGTACAAAGAAGGCATTTTATAAATGAGAATTAAACCCCACATGTTCATCATGTTAAACGTGGCTTTCCACCCTACGCCCTGTATGAAATCCTACTTTGTATGTTTCGTGAATAAACCTCCACTTACCAGATAAAACCATAACCTATAAAGATGTTCTGCATGTCAACGAGTGGAAAAACACCCCAAAGCCTTCCTCGCTTTGCAGCAATTCTCTTCTCGTGGCTGGTTTTAAGCTTTGTCCAGTCTTCTCTCCACCTCCCCCAGTTAAAACTTGTGAACTTCAAAGTGACAAAAAAAAAAAAATCTACTAGGGCAGCCATCTGCATCTGCCGTGCTGACTCAGACTGCAACAGATCTCACAAATTAGAAAAAGCGAAAAGTGCATCTGATTAGTTCTTTGAAGTTCCCTCAAACATATTTTTTTCCCTGCATTAATTAAGCCCCAAACACAGTTCTCACTTCTAAAAGCAGTTAACTTCACATGTCTTTCAGCATTACTAATTGTCCCAAGCAGACATAAGAGATAAGCCATCATCTCACTTTTTCTCCTGTCATCTCCAACCAATTATGTGAGTTCTCTCCTAAAATGCAGCCCAAGACAGCCGTGACCAGTATGAAATCTTACAGTGTAACACCCCCTGTATTCCAGAATTAAATTAATATCATCTTATTCGGCTTCCAACTTTTGGAGGCTATTACATCCGTGTTTGTAACAGTAATTTTTCTGAATGAAACCACATAGGTACTTTCTGACCTATGCTCCTATTATTCCACACCCTTATACTGCCCATTTCCTCACAAGATATTTGGTTCTGCAATAAAAAGTATTTGGCAACAACTGAAAACTGCTAGTTGCAATCAGTGACTGATATTTTTTAAGCAGTTTCACTGATACGATTAAACATGCTTGCAGAGTTTTTGAAACTTTTTTTTCACAGTTCTGTAAAAAAAATATAAAAGATCTCTCAAATGTGTTTTTAATTGACAGCTGAAAGGGACATCTGCAATACAACATGTGCGCGTTCAACACACACACAGCAGTAAAAGCTGGCAGAAACACGATGATGGACCTAATCAAAGCTGATTAATTAAAACACTGGCATAAATTGTTTAGGTTTGAAGAGTCCCCAAATCAAAAATGACAAGAAATCATTTACAGCTGAACACTGTCATTCTTCACACAGCAAATTCAAGTAACAATACATAATTACCTTGATTCAATTCATTAAAGAGATGATTTTGTGCATGATTTACTGAACCACAAATGTACTTTGATGATGGGAACAGTATTTTCTCATGTATTTCACAGAAAAGTTGTCTTTATATGATTTGACTTACTTGTTGAAATGGAATTTAAGCTTATTTTATTTTTTCATGGAAGAAGGCCTGCCTAGCTGGTGGAAAGTATCGACGCTTGACTTCTGCTAATCTTTGTGAACAAAGTTAAAAAGGCTTTCACTAAAACAGACTGGGATTGCCATCCCAATGAATGGGAATGATACAACTGTCAATAATCACGCTGAAAAAGCAGAAGGGCTAAAAAAGATTTCTGTTCTCTCTTTGGGAAGAAGCCAGATGCTGTATTCAGATCAGACAATAATGATGTTGAAATACTTTCCATTCCAGTAACTAGAAGGATGTTAAAACAACTGCTACTCATCTCAATATCAAGTTGCCAGGTCTGGGTAACTTATAAGTGAGCGTTTCAAAAGAACTGACTAAGGACATATCCAGATGGTTAATGTTTATTATCAATCCATTTCAGAGCAGCAGGGAAGCCCCAGGTGACTTGGAGAATGTTAATATTATGTCAATATTTTAACAGGCTAAACAGAATGACCCAGATATGCCTGTCCGCGTTATATAAACCTGGGCAAAAGACTGGAAGGACTTGCTACATAAAAAGAATTATAAATAAAGATGGTGTAGTTAATGACAATGGTGTTTTCAATGAGGCAGCCGCGCTGATGCAACAGGTTAAGCTCCGTAAGGATTTGTGGTGCAGTATGACTTTCACAGTAAGAAACAAGAACATGACAAATCAATATGGGGCGCACACATGAACTGGTCCAACAACAAGTTGATACATCTTGAAATCTAATTTAAATTTTAATCAAGCAGATTTATTAGTTCTTGATCTTTTTTTTTTTATCATCACTTACCATTCAATGTTGTTAACAATGACCTGGAAGAAAACAGAAACCGTTACTGATAAGGTCCTACATGGCAAAGATCAAGGAAGTGCAACATAATCTGAAGAACATGCCATTGTTAAACAATTATTATAACTGCATTATCCAAGCAGAACAAACACATACACGGCCATACAGACAAGCTCAAGGCCGTACTTCCAGGGGTAAAAAACTTAAGCAGATCTGCTTTTCGGCATAGACAAAAATAGGTTCCTACCTAAGCCAACAGGTAAAAACAATGGGGCAGCAGAATTGCTCTGCTGGAGAAGGCAGTTGTCAGATGCCTCTTTTCGCAGGACTTTTCTGTAGGCTCCACCTTCCATCTGCGCAGTCCTAAACAAGGTGGATTCCTCCCAGTTGTTCCCAGCAGCTCATGATGCTTCCCAGCATGACCCACCAGCACTCCCACCTGGCCCCCTAGGGCTCCGCTCCATCTCCTAGCTCCTTGTCCCATGAGTTCTGCTTTCACCATGGCCATAAATTAAACCTAGTGGAAAAGCCTCAAGCTAACACCAAGTGTGGACTATCTATACGTGGTGGTGGTGGTGCCCTTGTCTGGGAAGCTGAGATGCAATGAAAAAGCTAGAGGAGAGGAGGGCTTTGCGGAACAGTTACTCATGGGTGAGCTTCAAAGCAATATCATGACTGAAAGTGCACAAGACAGGTGACTCGTGTTTGTCTGCTGTTCCACATTTGCAGTGCTCAAACCTCAACAAAGATTTTGAAAATAGGCGCATAGTTCAGAGGAGAATCACCAAAAAAAAAAAAACCATACTAAAAACTTAATGAGCTCATTCAACTTCAGCTTATCAAAGAGATGGTTCACATTTAAGTCCCTGAACGAGACCCAACTCCAAGCATGAAAGGTCTGGTCAAAAACGTTCCTTTACCAAATTAATTCATGCTGTTACTTTAATTAGACAAAAGGCCCACAGGATTAAATCACTCTCCCCAAAGTAAGACATGCCTCTCCAAAAAATACCTCTATATTTCATTTTATGTGGTTGTTTACATCACTTTATCAACTTCCTTGAGAGCAGACTCTAAAAAGCACTAACTCAGAACCTGCAGTTTAATTTAGTAAAAAAGAATTGTATAGTCAACAGAAACCTGGTGATCTGGGGTGCAGGCAGGGAAGTCCCATGGTGAGGGGTGTCTCATTGGAATGTGAAGCGGCTGCTCACAGTGTTCTTGTGCTGTTGAGCAGTGCTGCTAAGAGGGCTCATCCTCAGCTCGCTTGCCCTGCTATTACTACGTTTGCTCTAGGTGCAGTCAGGACTTTCTGAGAACAATCCCATGAGGAAGGAGCTTTTTGTTTGTTTGTTTGAGTTCTGTAATGACTGAGAGTGCTCCAGCAGCCAGGTGACGGGGCATTCTCACTAACCTGTCCAGCTGCCCTGTTCCACCCAGGGTGCAGTCCATCACACAGCCCCAGTTTTGGTTCTTCTAGTTACATGCGCAATCCCTTTAAAAGTTTTTCCTGATGTATGTAAAAGCAACAACAGAGATCAGCAGCAACACCTAGAAAAATCAGCTTTGCCATACGAAAATGGCTGAACCTGTGTTTACTTTGGCTGGAGGACAAATCACACATGATTTAGCTCCCCTCTGCCCACAGCAGATTAACAAATACTTTCTAATCTCAGATTCTTCTCATTTATACACCAGTGTCATCACTCCTGATCTGTGCTGCCATAAGTGAGATCAGTGACAGGGTCTTGGGTTTAGATATTTAAAACAAGTGTTGCATGCAGCAAAAAGCCAGAAAATGTCAGCACAGCTATGATGGACCAAGCAGAAGGTCACAGCGAAGCTGTACGCAGTTTGTGCAGAACTAGTGACTCACAACGTAAATAAATTCTCACATATGCCTCACCACATTTAGCATAGCTATAGCTTTTTAGCTTCACCGCTTTACTTGAAAACAAAAAGAAACTAAAGATGGTGATTTTATTATTTTGTGTGCTTGGCTTTCATCCTTACTACCCACTAAACGTTTCCTTTCTGTGAAGAAAAAACACAGTTAGGTGACAGAGTCAGTGCTGTGCTATAAACAAAAGTCCTTCCAGTGCCTACTGGAAGACAGCATCCGACTGGAGCTTCTCAGTGAAGTGTACACGTACCATTGTATATCCTAGAAACAAAATATTTTGTTATAGCTGTTGCTGAAATCACAAGCACATAAACTGACACAGACATTCGGGGTGTGTTATCAAGGGAACATTCACATTCATTCTGAATTCATCAGAGTATATTTTCTTGGCTGACTCACAGCACCATATATACTTATTGTACACTTACTAACATTTTATTAGAGGAAAAGAGTTTACATTGAAAGATTACACAAGTGTGACATTACATAGCTATGAGTCATACATCTTTGTGTACTTCGTTACCATGCATTCAGTGTATTGATTCTGCTCCAGTCATAGAAGTTTGGCTGCTCCTCCTGGCCATCCTGTGAACTTTTAGAATAAGAAGTATAGCAAGTTAAACAAGAGATATTCATTATTTTAAAACGTGTAGCTATTGAAAAGATCATTTACTCACCCTAGCAACCGTGCTTTCCTGAGATGGCTGCATACAGCCACAAGCCTGGGATGGGCTCTAGCCAACATGCTCAAAATGCTTCTGAGAACCAGAGCCCATCAAGGGCCATCGCTCTTTCTCCTCCTGGGGCACAGAGCGCATGAAAGTGAGAGTTGTTCTCCTACACCCTTCTGACCTCCAGCTCACTTAGAAATCCTTTCAGAAGTGATTGCAAAGGAAATATGGAGGAGGTAAGGGGAAAGCATAGCTCTTTCTCTGAACAGGCTCTCAAAGAATCAGTCTGTCCTGCGATAGATCATCATTTTCCCTCCGTTAAGAACTGCCATTTTCGCTCTTCCGCTCTTGGATGGCTGCCAAGCAGCCATGACCCTCAAAAACAGGAGTCTGGGGCATGTTATCACAAATTATTGAAGAATAGCTCCTTCAGACTGGGTATCTGAGCTAGAGGCCAAGGTAAGGGAGGAGAACAGTCTTCCCTTCTGAAAAATCCAGCCCAGGACCATAAATTGGCTACAAGCAGAGGAGTTCACAGAAGCTACTTGCATTATTTCTCTCATAATGTCATAGGGAAACGTTGATTTTGGCAATCTTTGTGCAGCAAATGGAAACTCTGCTAGAGACCTGGGCTTCCATTAAATGCAAGTCTCCAGCGGAGACCAAACAAGAGTGGCATTAAACACCTTTCTGTCCACACCAAGATGGGCTGGAGACCCTGAGGGTGCCCAAAGCCGGAGGTCTCCATCCCCAGCTCCCCAGCACATTTGCCCACGCGGGGCAGGGGATCTGCCTCCCCTGCTGTGCTCACTGCCCGCCCCACTCCCACCCTCGCTTTTGGGTCTGGCCCCAGGGACGAAAGGGCAGCCGCCGGGAGGTGTGGTGGGATCAAACCCCTCATTCACCACGTCTCTCTCAGCGTCCCCGGCGCAGGGACCCCTCAGTGTCCCCCACCCCAGGGCAGGTTCGTCACAGTGTCTCTCAGCACATGGGCCCCTCACGTCAGGGAGGAACCATCAGCAACCCCAGGGCTGGGACCCCCTCACTGTTCCCTGGGAGGCAGAGAACCCTCAGCATCCCCTCAGCTTATGAGGGTCCCTTGGTGTCCTGGGGCTGAGACACCCCTCACCATCACCAGGGGAGGCAAAGACCCCTCAGCTCATGAGGGTCCCTCAGTGTCGCCTGGGCAAGGACCATTCACTGTCCCCCACCCCACAGCTGGTTCCTCACAGTGTCTCTCGGTACACGGTCCTCTCACGTCAGGGAGGGTCCCGGGTCCCTCGTCCCTCAGCGTCCCTGGGGCTGGGACCCCCTCAACTCACGAGGGTCCCTCGGCACCCCCGGGGCTGGGACTCCCTCACCATCCCCTCAGCTCACGAGTGTCCCTCGGCACCCCCAGCCCTGGGACCCCCCCGTTTTCCCTCACAGCCGCAGGCAGCGGCCCGAGGCGGAGGCGGCCCTGAGGCGAAAAAAGGCAGCGAGGGGGCCGGCCGTGCCGTGCCGTGCCGAGCCGAGCCGTGCCGAGCCGAGCCGTGCCGGGCCCCGCTCCGCTCCGCTCCGCCCCGCTCGGGCTGGGCCCGCCGCCGCCGCGTCCTTTTATACCGGGGCTAAATTTAGGCTGCGCCCGAGCCGCTGCCTCCCGCCCGCCCCGTCCGGGACGCGTTTCCTCCGCTCCCTGCAATTGGCTTGAGGGCGCCCGCGCCCGCGTTATAAGGTGGGGAGGGCGGCTCGGGGCGCCGCGCCGTCCGCGTCCCGCCCGGCCGCACCATGGCGCTGAGCGACACCATCCTGCCCTCCTTCGCCACCTTCGCCAGCCCCTGCCGCGAGAAAACCCTCCACGAAGTGAGTCTGGCCCCCTCCCGCCGCCCAGCTGAGGCCGGCGCGGCTCATCGCACGGGTGGGCGGCGGGGCAGCGGCCCCTACCCACCCCCACCCCCCCGGCCACCACCTCTAACTTTCTCCCTTTTCTCTCTCCCCCAGAGGTGGAAGTGCGACCCGGAGGCCAAGCCCCCCGCCGGCACCTGGGGCAGCCTCTCCCCACGCAAAGAAGATGAAGATCTCAACAACGTGCTGGATTTTATCCTTTCCATGGGCAGCGACAGCTATGGCCAGGGCACGGCCAGTGGGGACTATCCCCCTGCCCAAGGGGAGAGCGGGGGCTTTTACCAGACAAACCCGACCCCGGGATGCTACAGTGCCCTGGAGCAAGGCAGCCCCCCACCCTACAACGCTGGCATGGTGCCGGAGATGATCCGCTCCGAGATGGACTCCAACTACTGCCCTCCTGGCAATGTCCATGGGCGGTTCTTTGTGACACCCAGCTTCGGGGGCCCGCAGTTTGTCGAGAACATTAAGCCTGAACCCGACATGGACAATTACGGACCAGTCCTGGGGGTGGTGCCCCAGGCTTGCCCAAAGATCAAGCAGGAGGGCAACGCAGCCTGCATGATGGCCTATGAGCAGCCCCGGGTGGCCAGCTCCCCCCAGATCCCTGGGGCAGAGACCCCCCCTCTGAGCCCCGACGATCTCATGGTGAATGACTGCCACACGCAAATGATGTGCCCCTCGTCCGTCTCCTTCCAGCAGAGTTACCACCCGGCCCCTGGCTTCCACCCCCCACAGACCCATCTCCAGTACCAGAACACCTCCCAGTTTGGCCTTTTTGAGGACAGCCTGCCGTTACAACCCTCCGCACCCAGGGGCATGCTCACCCCTCCATCCTCCCCTCTGGAGCTGCTGGACTCCAAACCCAAAAGAGGACGTCGGTCCTGGCCGCGCAAGAGGACGGCGACTCACACATGCACCTACGCAGGTTGTGGGAAGACCTACACCAAGAGCTCGCACCTGAAGGCCCACCTCAGGACGCACACAGGTAAACATTGTTGGTTGCCCCCATAACACGGTTTGCAGCCTGAGCTTTAACCCTGTAGCCCCTCCAGCTGTGGGAGTGGCCACAGTGGAGCTGTGACAGGTGGTTGGGGCCATAACGTCCAAGCGTTTGCCCGTGCGTGTGTAGGTCAGAGCTTTTCTAAGGGCTTCTAATGCTTTTTCTGAAAAGATTTTCCCTGCAGGTGTAGGTTAAAAGAAAACTTTGGATGTATTTGGCATGTACTCATTTAAGGCAGTTCAATTTAAAAAAAAAAACAACAAAAAAACCCCAACTCTCATTTGGCTTAAAGGCACTTGGCTCTTGTTGTAGAAGGGCTTGGTAGCAAAAAAAAAGGATATGCTGAGATAAAGCGGGAAGGCTGCCTGGCATGTGATGCTGCCTGTGCGTGGGAGTGCCGTGCTGAGTCATGCTCTCTGATTTCTCTGACAGGTGAAAAGCCCTACCACTGCAACTGGGAAGGCTGCGGCTGGAAGTTCGCCCGCTCAGATGAGCTCACCCGTCACTATCGCAAGCACACTGGCCACCGGCCCTTCCAGTGCCACCTCTGCGACAGGGCTTTCTCCAGGTCGGACCACCTGGCTTTGCACATGAAGCGGCACATGTAGCCCCAGAGGCTCTGACCTGCCAATGGTAGACATTCGTGAACCGCTCAGGTGCAGAAGTGTTAAAAACTTGTAGCTGGTACTACGTAGGGAAGGCACCAATGCTCTAGCAATGGAAGCTGAGGATTTGACACAAGGAGACTTGGCCAGTCATCTCCTGCAGAGAATCTGACGTGACCGTAGCAGTGAACCTGCCCGTCCCGGTCAGGAGAACAGGGGTTATTTATGCAGCTTCTATGAAGGGTAAACTCCATAAGACTCCATACAGATTGTATAAAAGAAGCTGTAAATATGTTGGTTTTTTCCCCCAATTCTAACTGCCCTAAGCTTTACAAGACAATGTTTGTATGGAAACTGCCTGAAGTTGACCCTAGAAGAGATTAAATGAATGTTACTGTAGCTAACAATGTTATTTTAGATCTCGGTTGAAGGCATGGCTAAGAGAACACTCCTATTGTTAGACTGTTTGTTTCACAGGTGCAATAATATTCTTGTCTGCCATGATCTACACTAGAAGTACAGGGCTTGATGTCTTGTAAGAAAATAACCTATTTTACTAAGTTTTTTATATATTGTAAATAATTTTATACAATGAGAAATATTGTATATGTAAATAGAAGACAAATGGGTATTTTGCCTATTTCTGTTTTTATAAAAACGTAATTTTTCAATGTTTGAAAGCATTTCAACTTTTTAATAAAATAAGTTTTTAATTGATGTGATTTTTATTCTCCTTCGAGATCTCCCTGTTACTTTTTCCCTGATGGCTGGACCAACCACCACCTGGTTATGTTTTAAATTATCAACAACTGTAAGAAGACGCTTGAAAAAGCTATGGTTTTCTGTAAAACAGATAACAAGGTACACAATTCCTTCTCAGTGGCAAACCAGGTAGAGTATGGTGCTTTATCAAAAAATCAAATAGGAAAGTAGATCATATTCAAAATATACTTCCTAAAAATGGTTAAGTAAGCAACACTGTCATTTCAGTCTCATTTCTAGTTTATGCTAGACTATTTTAATAGCATCCTTAATGTTTTCCAGATGCAGTTATAGTTTTGCCAGCAGTGTGTGGGTTTTTACTATAAATTTAAACACTGCATTTTTGTAATTACGAGGCTTATTTTAAGGCATTTTGTATATAAATTATCCTTGTTCTCAAGAGCTCAGTACAGAATTCCAATAGAACAGTAGTGGAATTGAAACATAAATTCACAACACAGGTTAGAATACCTTCATAACTCATTCCCCCAAACTTCAATTAACTTTGTAATTTGTAATCCCACCTAGATTTCAGGAGTTAAAGAAAGATGTTAACTATTTTGGAGAAGCGTTAGCCAGGAATCCAGACTCTGAAAACTTAATTTCAAAGAAACTAGCCACTGCAATAGCTATAGCAGCAAAAATATAGCTGCAACAAGTCAAACCGAGCCCCACAAATGCTCTTCCACAGCTGTGGATGAGATTGTGAGGCCACGCAGCACATCTCTGCAATTACTCTGAAAGCCTGATGAGGATCCTCTGTTTTTACAGCTATGGTTTAGTGGTGAGCCTTGACACTTGTAGAACAGAATCACTGTTAATTAACTACGCAGATTCATCTCAATAGTGGAGCACTTTCCCTTCACATCTGGATACTTGGAACTTTATTTTGATCAAGATTATGACATTTTTTCTGACTTTACAAGTTAGAATATGCAAGAACGAAACCAACAGGAATACTTTTAAAGTAACTGCAAATAGAGCCATTCTTCTGTGAAAGCAAAGCCTGCAGTTGTTCATGTGGAACAGATGTATTTTGGGCTTCTAATCACTGACATGGAAGAATGAGTTCCACATTTCTCTTTTATAGCTCTTTCAAAGTGAAATATAAGAGAGATTTAACATTTCTTCATTAAAAACAAAACATTTATTTGCTCAAAAAAATTGCACAATCTAATTCCAGAAAGTGAGAATGACTTAAAGATGTTCTAAAATTAGCACATTCATTGTTGCAACAGTTCTAGGTATTTCCTTCTCTTTCCCCATAGCCGAAGATTTTCATATTTCAGCATGTCCTTTGGTGTTTATAACCTTAAGAACACAATTTTTGAAAATTGTGTCTTACCCTTACCTTGCTATAGTCAGCTGGCTTTCCCTTGCTCTTTCAGAAGAACTGGAAATGTTTTTTAGCCATTCCCAGGTTTTAGTGATGCAGTGTGAACTGAAACTTTCCCCTCTTTTGTAATGTATTTAAAAAAAGAGGCAGAGGTCTGTCCCCCGGCTGCCATGAGTGCAGCCCCCCTTGGCGCGCTGCCCCACACTTGGCTCAGGAAGGTCCCCAGACAGCAGGGGAGAGCTTGGAAGCATCATGACGTGTTTGCCTGTCTGTGCTCATCCCCAGCCCCCTCTCCCAGGGCTGGGTAGTGGGTGGGCTAGGTGGCCCTTTGGCCACTTGTGCATCCCCCCAGAACACAAGGGTGGCAGGAAGCTGCAGCCAGGGACCCTGTACAAGGTGCTGCCCAGCGCTGGCACGCAGAGGGAAACGTGACCAACCCTTAAAAAACACCTTGTGTGGCTCTGCTGTAGCACCAACTGCCAACGGGTGCTCCTCCTCCTCCCTCCTCTGGTACCTCTGCATGGGAATGTCCAAGCTTCCCTGGGCTCCAGCAACTAGTCTAGCTGCAAGGATCACAACACCTGCTCCCTCTGCTCCTGCTCACTCCGAGGGCTACACGTTAACTGCTTAATGCTGTGTTACCAAACAACGCTCAAATCACAATGATCAAATCTGCTGCTGTGTAAAGATGCGCAGGTTGTGTCTTCTGAGCTTTTAGAGTTGCTGTGACTCAAGAGAAAATAGGGCAAAGCCATCCTCATCTGTCAATATAAAAAACCCAAACATATCAAAATATATTTAAATACAGGCCTCTGAAAGTGGGGAGGGAGGGGGGCACAAAGCACTAGGAACAGCTCATAACCAATTTTATTTTAATTGTTTAAGGGAGGGCATATATGATAATTTCTGTGTGGTCTTTACAGGAAACTGCAGGTTCTTGAATCTCGCGATAATCTTGTAGCAGCGAGAAAGAGATGCTGATCTCATTCTTCTCACATTCTATTACAAGTAATTGTCAACTTTCTTTTTCTTGTTATTTAATTGCCTTAAATTAGTACATCCAAAGAGGTGTCGATGTGATTCCACCAATCTACCAAGCCCTCCCTGGCCAGCAGGAAATCACTAACACTCTGCAGTGTCTTCTAATAATAGACAAGCAAGTCGTCATCTTTTAAGTAATTTTGTTCTAATTAACACTAAAGACCCAGAACCCCAGCAGCCTCCCAGGCAGCACACAGCGAAGCCCTGCCCTTTTGATCTGCAGCTATCCTGGATTTAATTTGACACACTAGGGAAAGGAAAAAAAATAAAAATAGTTAAACCCAATGGAGAAAATTTAGAGTCCATTGTAAACAAGATTTTCACACATATTCTTGTAAGATACCACAGCGCTGGGCTCCCTATACTTGCAAGATAGATTGGCAGATTAGATAGAGCACGTTAAGTACAGAAACTAGCAAATCCTGCACAATGCTCCTAGTGAAAGTTTAGCAAAACTTGCTGAACGTAAGACACCATCCAGAGAAGTTCCTGTTTAAAGTCAGTTAATTCTGCTCTGGGTTTCAGAGCGTCATTTCATTATGCTGAAAACCATTTTTCTCTCACCTGCTGACTTCAGAAGTGTCAGTTAAATCTGTCCTACATGGGAACTTGTCTCCAGAAAGCACCGTAACACAGAGACTGCTGTTGCTGAAGCAGCACCGGGACCAGCATTGGATCCTGCTGCCCCTGCAGCACCCTGCAGAGCAGCCCAGCACCACCCCAGCACCCTGCCAGGGCGCTTCCCCATGAATTTATTTAAACCCCAAAGCAGAAAGCTGGACTAGAAACCCTCCGGCTTTCCTGGAAGTTCATTGTAGATTTGCAGATGTTGTTGGCTGGGAGAGTTTAAGCTTTAATTTTGGCCATAGCTTGTGCAGGGATGGGGGGGTTTCAGCGGTGCGAGCCCCCAGTTACTCACAGCCATTTACAAACTGCCTGCAAACATTGGCTCGCTCCAAACTTCAGTCCTCCATCCACAAGAAGTGCCAAAAAAAATTGGTCCATTCTTCAAATTATAGGATCGTGTGGTTCTGCGGTTTTCTGTGGTAGAAACTCTGTGGTTTCTAAAGCTATTTTGTGCACCTACAACACAGAGTAGCTGTTAGGCTTTTCTTAAGTTGAATTTTTCAAGCCAGACTCCCAAGCTATAGCAATTTCTTTTGCTATATTTAAATAGAACAACTACAACAAAGTCATGTAGCCATCACTATGGTAACTCACAGTGTTGGGGGAAACATAAAGAGGAAAATTCAATCCAAACACCATGTAATTTAATAGGGAGAAAGCAATCCCTGTTGCTCACAACCAAAACGTGCTTGGTGGCATCTACAAACCTGAACATTCCCGCGTGGCCTTGAAGCAGCGGGTCTCGGCTGGGTCTGCAACAGGTCCCGCCTTCCCAGGACTCATCCTGGGTGGCAGGAGCAGAGCTGGGGGGGGCTGTCCTGAGCCTGGCTGGCAGGGCAGCAGCCCCTCTCCACCATGACTGCAGCCCCAGGCTTGGGCACACCTCCATTCCCAAATGTGCTTCCCATGGATTTGGAGAAGGAGTAAGTTTACAAAGCCAAACAGCCCGGTAGTGTAATCTGTGCGCTGTTCACATGCCCTGGAGGTAACTGGCTCAGCTTATCGATTCCCAGAGACTCCATACGATTTGATCCCAACCATCGCGTTCCCAGTCACTTAGACTGAGATTGGGAATGGCCTCTGCCATGAAACAGCACGCTGAGCTTGAAGCGTGCAGAGGAGGCAGGGATTTATCCTGAACTTGTCAGGCAGAAAATATGTTTGATTTAATCTTTTGAGGTCTGACTTTTCAGCCACAATTATTTGATCTTACAGTATTTTATGCAGACACAAAAAATGAGTCATATGCGCTGCTTTATGTAATGAAGAGGTAAACAACTTCACTCAAGCCACCTTTCCAAGCACAAGGACAGGAGGAGCAACAATATTTTCATCATTTACTCTGTAACCGTAGTTAGCATTAGTTACTGCTTATTTACCTGCTTCAACTATACTTTTAATTTGCTAAAAGGGATTATTCTGGTCTTTGTAGCAAGCAACACAGAAATTGCAGATGAACTTACCTGTTACAGGTTTATAATTAGATACAGCATCCCTTTAAATCCCTTTTACTTTGGATTTACTTTTCTTGCCTTTCTTACAGCTCCGAGCATTCCTGGAGTTCTGACCTATTGTTATGTCATCAGGAAGTATCTGAAATATCCCATTGGACATCCCCTGTGACATTTCATGTATTAAGCAAGAAGCTACCGAGCCAGAGGCTGAGACACCAAATGTTCATGAGGAATTAACCAGCAGAAATCTATTACATTTGCAGCTGCTAAGGAGCATTGGGAGAATTCATCAATAAGGAAAGCAATGGCATATGTAAGAGGTGCTGTATCGGCACCAAGAAAAAGTTTTAATTGTGGTCATTACATCAGAAAACACTAACCAGACCAGAGATAAAGTGTTCAGAGTGACTAAACAAGCGTCACATGCAGCAGGCAGGAGATGCAGCAATCCGCTCCCAGTATTGCCTTCCCAAGAAAAGCATGACTGCAATTTCAGTGGCAGAGAGGGCTCGGAGAGCTCAGACTTTCACAACACAGGCTGGTCTTGGGTCATATTCGGGCACAGTCAACAGATGCTACATTTGTTTTTGAGGTTTAATAGCTGGGCTCAGAGCTCAGAGTCCCTTTATGTTTGAGTTTCCACTTGCAAATGTTTCTTCTCAGACAGGACGCTTGCGCGTTTCTTCCGTTCCCAGCAAGGAGCCTCTCTGCCTCCACGCGACGCCCGGTACAGGGAGTCCCTTTGGATTACATACGGACAATGAGGATCAGGCAAGTATTTGGGAAAACATAAGGATGAGAAGAACATCGCACGTGTCTGACTCCAAAAATCTGAGCAGGAGCAGAACACTGAGCATGGCCCATGTCTAGGTAAGCAAGACTAGAGAGGTTGGGTAGGAAATGGAAGCCAGGATTTGACCGTAGCGTGTCACGGACAGGCACAAAATGTCAACATACTAAAAATATTGCCGGCGAGCAATTTCAAGAGCAACCTGCCTTGGCAATGTGTTGTTAGCCATGCCAGCATGTGCAGAAGCAGAGTAAATAAACAGATGGGAAAATAATGAGTCAAAGTGAATAATGCCAAATAGCATGATAGTGAGGTGTGTGTTTTTCCAGCCAGCAGAAAGGGTTTGTCCCTGGTGATCTCTCTAACCCCTCCCAGTATAAATTGTCTGGATGTTTAGCATTGCGGCACACAAATTGTTTTGGAAAGGATGTGGTGTTGGATTTTCTGACTGGTTTGTATAGACCAAATGTGGCTGGGACAAGGAAGAAGGGGAAGGACAGAAGGGAAGACAGAGCGCAGAGGGCACCAGCCAAAAGGAAAAATAAAAGATCTCAATGCAGAGAATCAAGCAGTTGTCCAAAGCAAGAGTCACAGATTTGACACAAAAGCTTGCAAAGTCATGGACAAAAAAAAAAAAAGTGTAAAGAAAGATTGTCAAAGTCTCAGAGCTCCAAAAAGTAACTTTTCATTTATTATATTAAACAATGACATTTCTTATTATATTAAACAATAAACACATGAGATGGGTTAAAATTAAAATTAAAATATCTTTCAATTTGTTATGATATTTGAAAGATAAATATAACTACAATAATGTACATATTTGGAGATATTAGTCAAATTTAGGTCAACACTGCAATTTCCACTTTGTGTTTCCACCTTTTTTAGGTCAGGCTAAAGAGCATCATATTAAAAGGGACAGCAGAAGAGCACTCTATAATTGTAACAGCAGAAGGAACCATAGTCACTAGTTCTTATTTTTAAAGTTCAAATTAAAGGGGAAGGCAGAAGTTGGAAAAATGAAAATTCCGTTTTATAACAAATTAACCTTTATTTATAAAACTTTCAAGTAAAAAGAACAGTATATCAACTGATAAAACAGGTGTGTCAATGAATAACAGTTAACATATTTATTCTAAAAATAAATCTTCTATGATTTCACCATACTACAAGCAAAATTCCTTTCCAAGAAAAGATGTTTGTTGTGAAGTCTGCAGAGAGACGCACTAGTTGATACACAACAAAAACTTAGCTGTTCCACCACTGTAGGAAGGTATTTGAACCAGATCATTATTAGCACAGACCAATTCACTTTAACAGAGTTCCAGCTCTAAATGAGGATTAAACAGAAATGAAATTCCTGAGAGGGAGGAATAAAACACATAAGAAGGGAGAAATCAAACTCTTACATGAGGGAAAGCAACAATTCTACTTGGACCAAAATTCCTTGGGCCTCAGTTCTACAGAATAAATACTCTTCTCAATGGAGAAACACTAAAGAAAATAGTAACCCCAAAGGGATTATAAGAAGAATCCACGAAAAGTGCATTTCCTTTGAGCATAAGATGACAAAATAATTTCTACAAAATTTCTGACAACAGATTTCACAGACAGGAATTTAAAAACCAAACCACTAACACACACACACACACACACCACCCCCCCAAACAAAACAAACAAACAAAAAAACCCCCAAAAAAGGTGATGCAGTCAGACACAGCTTGGAATTTCCTACACTTTGAGAGCACGTTACATGAAACAAAATACAGTCAGGACTGATGATCATCACAGGGCAGAGATTTCCTAAGGAAAAATTTGCCAATATAAAAATATTTCATACAGCATTACGGTAGAAGTACTACTTTTATGAGCATCTGTTTTTATTGCAGAATGACTGGTATGTTTTACAACAAGATTATTTGAATAGAACTTTGGGAAACCACTCGAGGCAAATGTGAACCTGCTGGTCTGTAATGTGGGTAATTCAATACCTGTGCCCTACATGCAACGTTTGCGTGCGTAGGTTCAACGTGAATAATTGTCCGTCTTTCCTGTTTTAACTGTTGTGCCTCAGTGCTGTGTGCAATTCATGGTTTTCCATGAGTCATTCCAGCAGTGACGAGACTCTGCATAAAACACACATGTGCCACTATAAAAGCCTACTAAACTCTTAGTGATTGCTCAACATACCACAGAGTCTAATAATTTATCCGAGTAGAAAGTAGAATCACCTCCATTCTTTCCTCAAAGCCAAGAATGCAATGGATTGTCATTCCTCCTGAAGTAACAGCTTAGGTGGAAAGGGAGGAAAAACAGATCTGAAATCCAGATGACAATTACGTGCAACCTATATAACTGGAATGAAGCAAGAAAAGCACGTTTTTCCACCTTAGTGTATGACTGTTTGGGGTGTATGGGAATAGCTCCTTAAAAAAAACTTGTAACAAAGGGAAAAAAAAAAAAAAAAAAAGAGAAACTACAAGCAAATGTAGGAGAAAAAAATCATTGCCTCAGCCTACAGAAAAAAGAACAGATGATATGACCATCACACGCAAGAAGATCAGAAATTGAGCCTACATTTCAAAGAGACAATTAAACTCAAAAGAATGTGAAATCACACCCAGTGCAGATGATACCTACTTTCTGCCAGGTTTCTCTTACACTTGGCACAGCTAGCAAACACAGTTTTTCATGCCAATGAAAGTAATCTTAAAACAAATGTATTAGAAGTAATCTTTTCTTTTTTTTTTTTTTCTTTCACCAGAACTTTGAAATTCTAAGAGCCATGCTCTAATCTGCATTTCTGTAAAAATTCCATTTCTGTATCCATCCCTGTTTAGAGAATACATACACACAAGCCTCAATATATAGAATATATATGCATATTCTACATATTCATTGTATATACATGTTTTATGTACAGCATAAGTAGCTATATACTAGACATAGTATGTGGACATATATAGTATATACACACACTATTATTATACAATACACTGTATATATATATACACACAGACACAAATAATATGGATCTCAATGTACACTGTATATGCATTGTGTATACTCACATTTTATGTATCTTGCATTGTACATATTTTCTCTGCCCAAATAGCAACAGGCCTATTTGTGCTTTAAATTTCACTGTTCTGGAGGAAGAAGGTGCTCAATGTCTCGCGATGAGAGTTTTGCCTTAGAAGAACAAGTGCAGATATTATACAAAACACTGAGTTACCAGCATAAGAGAAGAACACGGGTAATCCTCCTTTTCAGACAGAAAACTGTATTAAATACAAGGGGGAGAAATCACAGCTAAGTTTTCTTCTACTGCAGTGTCTAAAATTTTGACTCAGGAGTGTTTCAGTGAACCTAAGATCACTACATCTAATACATTGTGTACAGAGGACGTGTTCTGCCCTCCTTCGTTTGCTTGATCTTCTGTTACTGTCCAAGCAAATAGGAAGAATAGGTCAACAAGGAATTAGGAAAACAAGCAATTAGTTCTAACACTATGTGGAATGCTTGATTAATTCACATTTCTGGCTTCCTGCTGAACATCTTGAGAATACCGATGCGTTGCCTTAGAAGCATTATAAATTACAGTATTGTAGAGCACTGAAAAGTAGCAGAAAGTCTTGTTACGGTACGTAACTCAGAAAATGAATCAAGCTGTTTAGCTCATCCGCCTCGTCCCACTGGAGTGACACCACCCAAGCCGTAGTCCAAAAGCGGGTTTCCTTTCTAGAATGGCACTATGCACGAGCAGGGTTTTCTTAGAGCAGAAGAGACACCACAAAGACTCAGGCCCAAAAGAAAATTGAGAATCTTACACACAGATACCATTTTTTTAATTTCACTGAGAATCCTGCAGCCATTCAATGTTGAAAATTGCTCTTTCATATTAAAAGTTTTGTCCCATGCTAGCTACAGATCCAAGTTTGCTCTCAGAGACCTCAAGTCCTGCACACCAACAGGCAAGAGAATTTGTTGACATTTTAGTATGTTGGATCATTTAATCTAACGTATTTTAGAGAAAAGATAACACAATGGGAAGGGATTTCAAATCAGGTTCTGTAAAACCAGAAGTATCTTCTACTGCATTCCAACGGGGTCACTAAAAGACAGTATTAAAGACCATTATATGGTTGTTTCTGATACCCTTTGGAGAGGAATTAAGATTCCCATTATCTATAGTACCATTAGCATAAGACAGACACAGCAAACGGGGAATTGTGGCTCCTAAGACTGCATTTTGAGATATATGGATTTCAGCTTTGTCATATGTATCACTGCAAATGTAAATGGATGCACACACAGACACCCACCCATATGCCTACTCACAGAAGCCTGAGACAACAAACGCCACATCTATACTGCATTTCAGAGCTGAAAACTATCAAGATTATGAGAATGATCCAACCTGATTCGTATCTGTGTAAAGAAAGCATCCAAAATAAGGCAAATACAACAGAATGGGGGAAGATTGCTTTCATTCAGTGAACAGGCACGATCCCTGTATTATGAAAGATAAAAGCCAGCAAGGACATAAAAAAATATAAATGCATTAAGATGATGAAGGAATACCACATTTAAAAAAAAATAGAGAAAATGTTGGAAGATAAGGGCTGCATCAGTAAAACCACAGAATGTTCAGCTTTGTATTCCCACAGAAGCAACAACAGGAAAGCGGATGCATATTAAGGACATTTAAAAAATTTTGTGCTAGATGTCCATTCTATTGAGACATAAAAGTCCAAGGCAAGGACAACCGAAGTTTTAGAATTCCTGTAATCAGCAAAGGCATTTTTAGTAAATAAATAATTCACAGACTTACCATAAGGACTTAATTTTCTGTATGACATGTAAACCACATTCTGTTAGCCTTACCAAGTGGAAGTATTGAGCTCTACAGATACATATCAAATATGTTCCTACTTGGACCTACTACTGCAAGCCGTATTTTAAAGCCAATCCAGTCTACCAGCACTCCAATAACATATGCACAGACATGTATTTGGCAAATAAATCTGTTTCAACTTGGCCTTATTTCAGCTAAATTACCTTTGACCTGTAGCCCTGTAAGATAAGACAGGTGGAAGTAAAGAAACAGAGGTAGGGACGGTCTGACACAGTCAATCAGGTAACACAATTAACATGGTCTAATATTAACTACAGTTCCGGTGGTTGGAGCAAAAGAGGGTAAAAATGAATTGTAGGGGTGAACACTGCTCAAGCTGTGTAAGTTTTCCATTGCTTGGTTTGACATGAAAGCAGCACTCAAACTTGTATCACAATCCTGCAATTCTATTTGCTTCTGAGATAAAGCAAGATTTTACCTAATGATTTAATTGCCGAATTATTTGTCCAATTTACAACAACTGAATTAACTCCCTCTTTTACAACACCATATACAATTATTAAAACTCAATGCAAACAACTCCTTAAATTAGAACTACTTATTTATAGAGGCTTAGATTTCATAATATTTTATACAGTTCACTATGCTTGTATTCATCATATATAAATCACCAGATTTTCCCGTAAAAGCCACATCTCCTGGGAAAAAAGGGACCATCTAATAAGGAACTTATCCTGAAGACTTTGACATAGATGATGCAGATGTCATACTGATTAGCCTACCGTGAATTATTAAATAAATGTAATGAGTGAATGGAAGCTAATTCTAGAAATATTATCTTTTTATGATATACGAAGTTCATAATGCAGCCTACAAAAGCCAATGGAATTCCGGTTATAAAAAGCCAGATTCACAAGTTTCAGTTTACTATATGCAACATTGTCTTCCAGATAAGGAAACTTTGCTTTCAGTACCTTAGGATCATACATTAAATTTCTTACAAGCAGTAAATTTTATCTAGAACATATAATACAACTTATACAGTGTTTCCTGTGTATTACGCACTTGGAAAGCCACACAGAGCCCAGTTTGATGTAACTAGCCAATCTTGTTTAGAGTTGAAGGTAACAAAAATTATTTTCACAACATAAACCAAGAATTTAGTATTTTTATAAAAGCCACGTTTAAAGGTTTCACTTGGACAGGGTGGAGCCAAAGAACCTCTATTTAAGAGTTTGGCATATCAGCCTTACTGAGTGCAATAGCCAACTCAAGGTCTTCTTGTTCTTGCCTCCGCAACCGAGCTAATCTTTCTTGCTCTGCTTTTTCACTCTCGCGCTTTGCCCACGCCAGCTGCTGTTCTTCATTTCCAAACTAAAAAATGAAAATGGAAAATAAATTAATAACTTGACAAAAAAGCCAGAAGAAATTATGTGAAAATTACAATGAATCAGACTTATTAAATATATGAATCAAGTATACCAAGCTGTCTTAGGGTAGCTCTTCTGGATTAACACACTCACTGATTTCCTCACTTCATCCTTTTATTTATTTCCTTAATTTCTTCCTCCTCCCACCAGGAAACTAACCCATCTGGGCTGCACATCCCTGCATCCGTGTCTCAGTTGTGTATGAAAATGGTCAGGGGACTGGAGCCAAACAAAAACTCCAGAAACACAAAAAAGCGCAGGTTAGTGGTTTGGGAGCATAGCAACCTACATCCATTTTTAAGAATAGTAAATAGCTAGTAAAAACAAAAGAGTTATTTACTCTTGTGCAACTCCGCTGCAGAGTTTTATTATAGTAGCTCCTGCTACAGGCGAGGGGTTTTGATACTGACTCTGGAGATGCGTGGGAAGTTTCATCACCAACTCAAAAGTTACAAAAAGTGTTACTGTTTGTAAAACACATGCAGAGCTTGTCCAGTAAGAAACAATATAAGGAAATCAAATTTACTTCAGCAGAAAACACTAAGGAAATATAACACATAACATTCAGCTTCTAAGTCTGTTTGAGCTTCCTAAACCACGTTTAAGTACACTGCAGTGGAACTATTCCAAAATGATATTCCAGTATTTACCATTCAAGTATGCAAAACTTTGCTTGTTTGAAGTTTCTGCACAGAGTATTAAATATTTTATTGAAGTCATAACAATTTAAAACTCAAATATAATCTGTTACTGTTTAATTTTAGCATTCACTGAAGAGGATGGTGTTAACAGAAGCGTTCCCACAGCTGCATGCAAATGTTTACATTACATCCCACTTCTAAAATTTGCCTTGTACTATCTTTTTTTCAGCATTCAGGAAAACATATTATTTGGGGTTGGGTTTTTTTGGAAAACAACATGGAATTTATAGTTTCAATTTCAGCTGAATGTATACTGCAAAAATCGCCCTGTGGTCCACAACACAGTGGCTCTGAACATGGCAGAAGATGCTGTTGCACTAGCTGACACAGCTACATCTTCCCGGACAAGCCTGAAATATTGAACTACTAAATGTAATTAAGTGCTAGACCTATGCCTAGCTGCATATATACAACGGGATGGCCCCCACCCCTGCCTTTTCCACTATGCATTGCATCTATAATTTGTAATTTTAAATAGATGCACCTATTTGAATTTCTTTCAAGCAGAGTCCAATTCTTATTTACTTATAATTTAGTTAAATTGTGCTTTATCTACGTGCTCCCAGATGCGCACAATTTCTCATTTTATTTCTCTATGATTTTTCAGATGATTTGATGCAAAAAAACCAACTTTAAAATTACTTTTCTTCAAACATAAGTCTGCTTTCCCTGTTAACAAAATTTAATGAGGATCTTTGCCTTCAATGTTACTGAAATCCAATAGAAGTGCCACACATTTTACTTTTAAAATGAAGAAAACCTACTATCACTATTCATTTAAATAATGTCAGCTGACAGGTAAGATTTAAAAGCCCACTAACACTTTAAATAGATGATTTTTTTTTTCCCAAGATACAGTAAGGACGGACTGAAGTGGAAGTAAGACTTCTCCACTTATTCCAAGAATTCAATAAGATCATATAGCTAGGATGGATAATAAGCTACTATTTTCAGAAATACAATAAAGCTTTGGCCAAAACCTTCTGGGGTGTTGTTTGTTTTTTTTTTGTTTTTTTTTTTAAAGTTGAGAAAACAGTTTTACTTATACAGCTTACAACTTAGCGTAAGTCTTCCAAAGCTTATGAGAGTCCCAATTATGATTTGTTTATAGTACACAAGTTATATTTTTGTGGTTAGAAGTGCAGAGTGAAAAAAAAAACAAAACAGGAAAAATAGACAAGTGATTCATTGGAAACAAATCTGGATGTGCCTTACACTAACAAATGGTTAAAGTAAAATTTTCAGGAGCATAACTCTGACCATTAGGTAGTGAAATACACAACAGTTCATTAATGCCACTGATTCTCGCACAGATTGCCTATCAAAAGGTAAATTACTTGTATTTCAGTTACATTAAGACAGTAATGTTTTTTTTGCACATGTCCAGGTTTCAAGAAGGCTGTAAATACATATCACATATCTGTCATTTCATTGAAAACCTCTTTTTTTCATCTCTTTTTCAGAAGTACAGTTAGACCCAAGGCGTAAATGAGGATAACAGCAGGCTGCAGTGAAATTAATCAAATACACAAGAGCTACACTGACTTGTCTTTACTAAATTACTAGCTTAAGTTAAGAAAAAAGATAAAAATCAGTATAGTTCCAAGTGCTCTGTTTCTTGGAAATTTAAACACCTTCTGTTGGAGAAAATATTGCTTTTCTTCTTGTTCTGTAAACTGAAGCTGGAACCTAGAAACACCTGAAACATGAGCTACCACAAGACTTTGTTTTGTTCCAAGGAGTTGTATTTAATACCAACGGAAAAGTTAAGAATGCAATGAGAATATACTTAGAACTACTGGGTGCATGAATTTGCCAGTGTCCCAAAAAAAAAAAAAAAAAAAAAAAAAAAGGGGGTGGCAAAAAAGCCAGATTTTCTAGAGTGCTGGTAAAAATCTACTGAAGGTCCTCATGCAACTTCTTTGTAACACTAAAGACTTCCAATTAAAAATCAGATTATTCAGTTATTCAAACCTACATGATTCTATGATTCTGTTCTCAGATTCCATGGACTCAAACTATGTGTCAAAAAAACTTCTGTAAGTATAATTGCTTTTAATTTCCATTATGAATAAAGTTTCCCAAATATCAGGCAAAGAGAAGCACAATATTCTTGCTGATTACAAGGTAACTAGCACACTTAAAGACTACATATAGAAGGATTAGGAATTAGGAAGTGTAGCAACGTAATTGTGTTATAGGCAAGCAAAAAATACCCCAACAAACTGAAAAGAACAGGGATCAAGTCTCTCCCTTTTCAGTCAAATTCAGTTAATGCTTTTTTTTTTTTTCTTCTTACAGCAGGAGAAAACAATTCACAAAACTGACTGAAAAATTAATTTAATTTGATGAAATGCCACTTAACAGTAATTACACGTGGCTGCTGCTCACAATCTCATTTTCCCTACTTTTTCCTTCTCTTCTAAAGTTAATCTCATCTCCTAAAAACCTGATGGCACAGTAAATTTAACACTGGAACACCCACTGGGATGGGGATCAGAGATTTTTGTTGATAATCTGATGCAATCACTCAGCATAAGACACAATTTTAAGAAATGCAGTCTGTAAAGTAAGATGACAGTAGTTGGGTAACAGTCATTCCATTCCATTATTTGTCTTTCACTGAAGGAAGAAATTAGATGGTGTTCAAGAAATTTCAGATAAAGCAAGTTTTGCGTCTTATTTTTATTAATAATGTCACCATTTTGTATACAATCACAGAATTTAACTGTGCAAATTCAACAGGCTAAGTACTAACTGTGGTAAAGCATACATAGTATCTCAAACTTTGAAGTCTTCAGCATCATAAATTAAAGCACCGAGGCCAGCTAAAAGTATGCACAGATGACCTCAACTAACAATATCAAATAGGAAAGTGATACACATGTACTCACAACTAGGGGAAAAAACAGTAAAAATAAGCAACCTGAAAGACTTAGCTGAGAGATCTCCACTTGTTGAACACTGAACTGTGTCCATCAAAGTTAGGTAACAGATTAAGTTGGCAATTTTACTGCATGGCAATGTGACAAGAACAAAAACACATGAAAGGAGGAAGAAGCCTGATGGCTGTGGATGGAACAGATACCTATCTACTCATGGAAGCAATAAGAACCACACTACTACTACATTTACAATGACTTCCAATTCAGTCATGTACCTGTCAGCACTAAAAACAAAGCCAGGCTTTTAGAAACCCTGATATTTTTTAATGAATGGGCACTTGGCTTTGCTTTTAAACCTTCCAATACTGTGGTTCTGGAGTGCAGTATGGACGTTTCTATATTGGTTCTACAAAACAATGTTGTTTTCTTTGTCTAACAAGGGCTCTTCTGCAATATCAGTGACGAACAAAATTCAACAGCTAAATTTGCAATCTCTGTCTCGTATATGTATATTTATGACCACATTCCATCATATACAGCAAACACTGCAACAGGATTGTCAGAACTTTTTTCACAAACAATTACAAATACTTTATGGAACCTTTCCCTTTCAGGATTTGCTTCTCAGGATATGATGAAATTGCTATATAAATGTTTTCAACAACTGGTTCTGAATCTTTACATTGGCTCCCAAAAAATCTGTTTACAAAATAGCCTCCATGCAACAAAAACAATACACAGATTCTGCTACAAAGAATTTGTGAGTCAAGGCACACTGTACTAAAATAATTTTAAATGCAAGTAAACCCTTTAAAATTTAGTACAAAACTTCTTTTTTATTGAAATAATGCCTTTTTATTACAGAAATATTAATACAAAAACAATGAGGACAGCATGAAGGTACTAAGAGACAGAAGCCAGTGAACAGTAGGTTTGCAGTTAAAACAAAAACCCAATAGATTGCTGCAAGCAGAGCAGAAAGTGGTTTGCTCAGAGACAATGAACTTAACTTACAGAGCTGAAGTCTGCAAACCCCAAGGAAGAGTCTTTAGAAGTTTTACTTGAAGAGGAGGGAGCAAATGGATCTTTTCCACTAAATGGGTCCCCAAACCCCTTTTTACTTTGAAACGGGTCACTGCTGTCAGCCCCAAATGGCTGGAATGGATCATGGGGCTTGGAAAAATCTGAAGACCCAAGGTGGCTTACAGGAGTACTTTTACCTGGAAAGTTTAGGAAAAAAAAACAAACAACAAAAGGAGAAAAAGAGAAGTTACTTACCATGGACAATGCAAACCCCTTAAATAGGAAACTGCTGATACACTTTAGCATCATCCATTCTTCCTGGGGTAGCTTAAAATTTCACCAAATACAGTGGTACTCATTTCTCAATGCAAATCACCTCTGACAGTTTTATTTAAATGAATTTATCTTACTTATACATACTGTAATATTAATACCATCAAAATTTTAAATTATAAAAATCAATACAAAGACATTTGGCCTAAAGAATTTGACAAGTATGACTTCAGTTCATTTTCTAGGATTAGAGATATTTCAAGTTTAAGTTTGTGATTATATAAAAGACATAATACTTAAAAATTTAAATCACTACAGATAAATAATCACGTTAAATAGAATTAAATAGTAACTTAACTGTGACTTCACAGAATGCATACATTCTAGGTTTTTTTTTTTCCTGGAACTGGTTTATCCTTCTACTACCACATGTACAAGGGAAAAGAGACTGATTAAGAAATCGCCTTGTGCTGGGGTGCTTGCTGTGCAACCCACCTTTTGTAGGCGACTGCTTATTCTTATATTCTACCCCAATGACAATTGAAATCACAGAAACTATTGTGTGCGCTCAAAAATAATGGTTGTATATTTATTGCAATTAGAACATTAATGGTTAATTTTTAATTCCCCTTGCAAAAAGTACTAATTTGTTGGGTCAAATAACTGAACAAATAAATGCAATTTTTTTTTTCCTCTTAAAAAAGATTGCTCCTGACAAGTATGCAATCTAGCCTCCAGGGAAAATACTACTTGGATGAACAATCCAGATGATAAAGTGTACTTGAAAATGACAAAGGAAGATCTAGAAACATTTTTAAAATAAACAAATATTTACAACTTCCTGTATTACCTGAATTACATACATTATTTGCATTAATAAAGCAATTTTTTTTGAAACATCCAATTCTTTGAACTATAATTTAATAGGAATCTTACAATGTATTCACATCAGGATACACATACTATGAAAGCACAGAGAAATGGACTCAAATCCCCAAATTTCAGAGTATGTACTTGGCACATGTAAGACATAGCCTGATTTAAGAAGGTACTTCAGTAGTTGCTCATGCACTTTATAGTATTTGCTCAAATCCGTGGAAACCCTCCTTCATCAGAGAAAAACAGAGATCAGCAAACTCGCAGGAAATAACTAAGCTATTCAGCAGCCTGCCTTCACCTGCTGTTAAATCACAGCTCAGCCTCGCTTATCCCAGGGGCCGGCCAAAAGTCCATCTCCCCTTGCCCTCAGTATGCCAGATGCTGAGCCCTCTGCCATCAGCAGGCTCTGCACCGTGCTGCCGGCACCACCTAAATGATAGCACCGGGTGCAGGGGTCTACAGCCCCCAAACGCAGCCTGGCACAGAATTACAGGACAGCTGAAGGAATGATGCAGACCCTTATCTCATTAGTGCACTGTTCATGTCAGACTCAGGCCTCAGATGCCTCAGGGAAAGCATGAAGCAAGAAAGTCCACAGCTGAACAAGCAGAGAGAAAGAGACTTAGAAAACAAGACACATGCAGCAGGAGGTATAACTGGATTTGATTAGTTTTAGGAGTATTCAAGGGGAACCTGATCATAGTCCTACAGGCAAGTCTTCCATCAAGAAAAAGGCTAACAGATTTAGATTTTACCAAGAGAGATATCCATTAGACAATCTGTAACATTTTTAGAACTTAAGAACACTCAAAACTGCCTAGGGAACTTGTTGCATTCCATCACCGTATCCATAAGGTTTGAGAAACGGTTTTTAGAAATCACACTGATTTAGCTGCCTTGAAGCTGGGGGGATAAATGAGATCACTTAGAAGTTCGCTCCAGTACCGGTTTTCATGGTTCAGTACGTGCTCTGTCCTGGTTAACAGATGTGGCAAGGATATACAGATACCCATATTAGCAACCACATGTGGGACTTCTAAAGAGGCAGATCAGACCAGTGATTTGTCCTTCATGGAAGGAAGTGACAAAATATACAGGAAATACCAGCAGGATTTGCTCTCCCCACGGGCATGGGCACTTCTCTACCACTGTTTCAAACCACCTTTCCTATCAAGAGGCTAGTTTGGTTGTCCGGAGTGCTGCGTTTACATCCCACTCATCGCCACAGCTTTCATATCACACCTTCAGTCACTGCGATGTAGGGTTAGGTAAGTAACAAAATTAGCAAAGCCGGTAAGAAATGAGTAACTCAGCATTTTGTATGTAATCCTCCAGATAAGAGAGCAACTTAAAATAAGTTACAAAGAGAATTAAAGTACCTGCATTTCTAATTTCAGGTCAAGGCAAAACCAAGAGCCCCCTACAATTTTTCCTCCTTCCTCTCCTGCCAGTTACTCCTGCCTAGCATCCTTCACTTTGTACTACCCCAAACCAATTCTGATTGATAAGAGGCCAAACCAGCCCATTTTAAGCTGCCCTTTTCTTAGGTTAAATCTGCTGCTGCCGAAACCACTTTGTGGAACTGGTGACTGTTACGTTGCAAACCCTGCATTTGTATTATTTGCTCAACAAACCTGTTTTTTCTAGGTGGCCTGTATCATGTTTTTGCACGAAGCCCTGAGTAGTTTCAGAACATACACAAAGCTTTGGGGTTTCTCGTGCTTCATCTTCACAACAGATCACAGAGAATAATGCTGCTGTAGAGGAAATGTCACCATGAATACTAGAGTTACTGCTAATAATATTGAAAATTTTCACTTTTTGTCGCAAGTGCCATTTTCTTCAGTTTTCTCTATGCTAAAGAATAAAAGAGGGCTATAATTTTGTTAGTTTGAAGAAAAGGCAAAAGAAGCAAACGCTTATAATATCAGGTTTATTTTTGCAGAGCAAGTTTAAGTGCTGTGCCCATGCTGAACACAGCAATCCTGGCACTCACGAGAGTCCTCAACCAGCCCTTTTTCACCGCACTTTGTACGTTGCTTGTAGTTTGTTTTACCCTGCCACACTTAGCAAACATGGTTCTGAGGCCTGGCAGAAGTTTTTTTGGTTCTATTAGATGTTTAAAGTTACTCATTTATTAGCCACAAATTACTAATAACAACACCAGAATTATCTTTCTGACATCTTTGCTGGCATACACCAAGTGTGAAACTCCCAATGCAGTAAATGCACTGCATCTTCAGTACACAAAGATTTTTGTATTTCCATGTTCAGTATATCAAGAATGTGGGTACAGTATTTCTATAACGTAAAGCAAAAATACCCAAACCACATGAAAAAGTCACCAACTGAACTGAAGGACACTGGTAAAATCCTAATAGTGCAAAATATACTCTTTGTATTAACTGAGATTGCATTAATCCTATATTCACTGGAAAATGTGACATTTTCACATGATACCGCTCACCGTTTTTGAGGTATGGCAGTATGAAAGTGCAGGCAAACAGTTGTAACCCTTACTTATTTGATTTTTCTGCTAATAGTTTCAGGGGAAAAAAGTTCAGAAAAAAGCAAAACAGGTCCTATTCTGAAACCACAGCAGTTTCAGCAGTTACCCAAGTGGTGCACCCAAACCACACTGAGGACTCACTTCAGCAAAAAGAGATGATGAACAAAATGGTTTACCACAGCAAATGCTGTTAACTTATAGTGAACTCCACCCATACGAAGGGTTTATCTAATTTCATACCCCACAGCCAACTTCAGGGTTGAGATCTATAGTTCAAGACCAATATAATCTCCCTGGTTGGATGCAATTACAGAATCTGTCTTACTGAATTACAAGATATTGACAATGAAACAATGAAGTGAAATATTTATAGTTGTCTCTATATTCTGTGTTTCAGTGATGGTCCTAGCTTTCTGCTTAGCAGAGTATCTTACTGCATGATGAGAAGCAGCATGTTTTCCTGTGTGTAAGGACGGGATTATGCATGCTCACAGGCAAACAGGGCAGAGTTAACATAACATGACTTTAAACTTTTACTAAACAAGTATTCCTTTCCAGGAAACTTTCTAAAGTGAAAAATATGCTTTAAGAACTCAAGGGTTGTGCTACACAGGGTAAGTAGTGCTAATGTCAGTTAAGTCCATGCCTGTAATTTTACTTAAACCTACAATACCAGGGTTTCTACCTCTCACATCTTTTACATGGCAGAGGAAGTGTTACTCTAGAAAACTTCGGAGACTCTGAAATACGCAAGGTGCCTCCCAGAACATCTTTCTCTTGACACTTCACCAAGTTTATGTCTCATTCCTAACTTACTCAGCATGTTTTTCACCATCCTGTTAAATTATGCAGTTTTTCCACTGATGCAGAATAAAACTTTCATAAACTGTGAACTTTAGGAACTTCTACAAAAATTATGACTAGTTTTCAAAAAGTGCTTGAAGCTGAGTTATGTTAAAACCGATTTTCCACTGAATATTTAAAAAGTATTTGTCTTCAGCAGGAGTTATTTCTGCGCTGTTTTTAAACTTAGCTTTCTGGTGATAATGCTCTTCGTACAAAATCACAATATATACTTTTAGTAACAGAAAGAAGGATTTTTCCTATGCAAAACAACCTTGAAACTGTTTTTGCTTAGTATTTGCAAAATTTGCACATTGAGCTAGCCTGTAACTGAAAACTTTAGCTTAAGAGAAATATTCTGAAAACAACTTCTTGACAGGTGAGAAATCGTTATACATTCACCCTAACAATCTGTTCTGAAACAGATTCTGAACAACCTTCTTTCAAAAATTGGTACTGAAATATCTTTACTGTGAGCGATCAGCATAAACAACAGAATCAAAGCGTGAATGGAATCTTTAGTTTGTGGCTGGGCAGGTGCTCCACCCATGAGTCATTTATCCTACATAACAAGGGATGCCTGTGTTCTAATGCAACTGTCAGGTCTTCTAGAAGGCATGAAAATTTTTTTTTTAAAAAAGTTTTCCTGTCAGTCACAAATTCTAAGGCTAAATTTTTCACTCTTGGTTGCAGATGAGGGGAAAAAAAAAAAAAGAAAAAGGTAAACAGGCACCATGCTACTTGTGAATAACTCTGGGTACTCAAGAAGCTCTAAGGAAACAGGTGTGTGGTACCACTCGGAAATAAACATAACACTCCTGTGCTCATGCAACTAATAAAAGCACACAACTCTATACTCTCCTCCAGACCAAACAGATTGATCCCCACAACTTGAATATGCCCTTGCAAATAAATGCAGGGGAACTATTTTACATTGTTTTCCAATTAATTCTTGCTTTTGTTCATAGCTCTTAATTACATCTATTATACCTAACACAGCTTCTTTCTTCTTAAAATTAGCTCGCTAAATACACAGAGCAAACTTCTATGCAAATTCGTATGCAGAGGATACATGGTGCACCTCAAAAAAAAGAATGGACACAAAGCCATGATGTGTTTAAACACCAAGTATTCATGAGACCTCTTATTTGAAGAAATGATATCAGTAAATGCATATAACAAAGCATTCAGGCTTTGATTTGCATGGCTTTTTAAAGCAAGATACTGAACAACCTGTGAAGTCTTAATTTTCTTCTGAGACCCTGAAGACACAGCACAGGCCAACACACCCTACTAGAAACCACGTATATGTCCAACTCAAAAAGTAGCAGAGATCTGTGCTCTTTTTTCCTCACTGAACACTGTCAATATGAAGTCAATGTGAACCAACAGTGCTCTGGTGCTATAAAGCAGTCTTTACAGATGAAAAATAAGCCTAAAATGGTAAAAACAGTCAAACCATAAAATGCCTAAAATTTGAAGAAGTGACACATACGAAAAAGAACTATATTTATCGTTGACATAAAGGAGGAGGAAGCATCAAATACAAAGGAAGACAGCAGCAGAGCAGGGCTGTACAAACATCACCATTCCGTGAGCTGCTTGCACCGCCCTTCTGATTTCTGCAAGCACAGTGCTGGCTGACAGCATTAAGCATCCAATTATGCACAGCAGTAGCAAGAGGCATCTATTAACGCTTCAAGGTGTGCAAAAGACATCCCACAGCATGAAGCTAGCTCAAAACCTTCTATCTAGACAACTCAGGTCCAGGTAAGCCTGGAAAATGTGTGCATACCCCACCCCCATATCCACTCACTAAAGCTCTGAGGTCAAACTGCCTTCAGGATATTTTCTTTCAGAATGTACATTCTTAATTATGAGTATTTAAGTGGGCAAATCATCTTAGATTTACCTTCCAAGGTCCATGCACTGTATGAACAGAACAGAAAGCTGCTCTGGCAGTTGGCTATTAATTTTTCTTGGATTTCTAGCTTCCCTGGGGCTGACAACAATCTTCTCCTGCAACCACACTTGTGAAGAAACTGCAAAGAATCCTCACCTACAACTAGGAAATTACTGTTTCTGTTGATGATGGATTGCAACAGTCATCACAACTAGAAGAGTTTTCAGATTAGTTCAGTAAAATACTAAGATCCTGAAGATCTTAACAGATCTTTAATAGATCTTAAAGCTCTGACCTCTTCATTTTTTTTAAGCCATCAACAGGCTCAGATATAATTTCTCTATCTGCCAATTGGCAAGATGAAAACAACACGACTTGGATCAGTCGTGTTTGATCCAAGTCCTGTTGTTTTCATCTTGCCAATGTCAGCAGGGGCCTTTTTCTGACTTTATCGGTGAGCAAAATACATCTAGCAGTTTTGCAATTTGTGATTTGGTAAAAATACTGAAACCCAATACCTTGGCTTTTTAAATTTATGATAAACAACAGCATCACTATTATATCGTAATAATTTCTAGTCACTCATATTAAACACTGTGCAAACTTTTGTGCTTGCACTGAGGTCTTCTGGGGCTCCACACAAGCCAGGCATCTCTGAGGGATTATAATCATACTTCTTAATTCAAGGCAAGCTGGTTAGTCCCCTATTCTGTCTTCTGAAGAGTTTTCCCAAGATTTTGACATTTCAAAACAACTACCAGTCATAAAGCCAGTGTGAGAACAGAATTGAAGTCCTTACCTCAAACACAGAGGTGCCAACTTGAAGTTCACTATTGATACCCACCACTTCTATCAGTCCCTAAGATACAATATATTTAATATAAATTACAACACTTACACAGGCTAAAAAAGGCTTGAGAGATTAAGAAGTAATTGGTTTTATTAAATAACCATTGCAAGAAGAAAGCACACTGAAACTGGAGAGTATGTTTTTTTTCCTGTGCTTTTCGGACTTTTATTCTTTCAAGGTTAAGAAGGTCAAAACCACTATAAGCAAGCAATAAAAAATTAGAAGAGGTTGAAGGTTACACACTGGTTAGTGGTGAAGGTTCTTCCACTAATATCACTGGTTAACAGTACTGTTATAACCGCAATGTGGAATGCATGGTGCTGCATTTAAAGGAAGTGGTAAGGGTGGGGCAAAAGCAGTAGGTCCCACGATCAAAGCACTAGAGCATTGAATTTTACTTATAACCCAATCACTGACACCCACACAGCAACTTCCTGTACTTTAAAAAAAAATAAAAAAAAAAAGAAAAAGAAAAAAAATCTGTTTCTCTCTTTTTGTAATCAACAACTTTTACCTAGAAACTAGTTAGCGGTGAACTCTGACTGATTTCAATCTGCAGCTCATGGTAGAAAGCATAATGGTTAATCTGTGAGAACCTACAAAAAACATTTTAACTGACAGGTTTCAGTGTATCAGCTCTTCCAGACTTTAATCTTAATTACACAAGAGTCCTACAAAACTCAACTAGCGTTAAGAAATATAAAGCAACCAGAAGTTCAGTAGTGCTAAACACTACAGGTAATCCTCTATAACAGAAAATAAAATGTACTTACAAATCTACCAAACTTAGCTATGTTTTAGGACAGCTTCAGAAAATAATTTGCACTGGAATCTAGATCTCTGTCATAGGGCACC
The DNA here is from genome assembly GCF_015220075.1 of Falco rusticolus. Taxonomy (NCBI): domain Eukaryota; kingdom Metazoa; phylum Chordata; class Aves; order Falconiformes; family Falconidae; genus Falco; species Falco rusticolus. Next base: position 49,749,081 of record NC_051190.1, read on the forward strand.
TTTGGTTAAGTTTGTCAATATGCACCACTATTACTTTTGTTAGTAGAGGTAAATAATATTGTCTTGGTTTCTGTTTATCATAGTCCATTATGCAAAGCACAGGCATGTTTATATCTTAATAATTTTTTGGTGCTTTTTGAGCAATATTCAAGATAAAGCATCAATCAATACAGAAAATCTTCCACTTTGCTGCAAAGAAACCTTTAAGTTCTCCAGTACCACCTGGTGAACATCAATTTCACCTAAGTCCTAGAAGAGCTCTATGAAATCTTACATCCATTAGGAACTTCACGGACTATGAATGCATTCCTCAAGAGAAAGCACATGCACATACTCCCTTCGGGATTTTCATTAGAACAGTACAGTCAGAAGAGCTGAAGAGCTTTTCCTTAGTTGATCTTACTCAACCTAAACAGAGAATCTTAAACCAGCTAAGGGACAAAGATACTGATTTTTCAAATCCTTGCATGTAACAGGTATGTTGGAGCTTTGATGTATACTGGTATCCAGGCTTGCTGCTTCTGAAACACCTTCTTGTCATTCTACATTTTCATTCACTGATCTATTAGCCTTCCTCCAATTCTCTTTAAAGATTCTGCACTTCACCTTTAAATAGTTAGGTTGAAAAACACAATAGAGCCTTCAATCAGCAAAACAAACATGAAATTTCTCTTGGATCAAGCAAGGATCAATTTCAGACTGTGACATCTAAAAGATCTTGAAGATTTTGGTTCAAAAAGGAGTGAGAAAGAAGAAAAATTATTTATGAAGAACAGAACAATTGTAAGCTTGAGATCCAGCCTGAGATACAACTTTAATGAAATAATCTCATGACTGTCATCCCCTCTCTTAACCTTAGTTTTTGAGAAGGGAAAGATAAGGATCTCAAGGGTGTCTAATCCATGCCATGCAGTTGGCCTATCCCTGCCAGATAGTAATAACCACAGACAGCTGTGAACTGAACTATCATAGCTACTTCCCAATGTCCAAGCTTTGAAAAAAGCCAAACACCCACTAAACCCAAACAAATCAACTAGAACAACCAACCGATCTCACTTTACAAGTGGCCAGCAAACAGGTCAGGATTAACAAGGCCAATGATTACCCAACGCAATCCTGCTACTGGCAAAGCTGGCAGTCGCAGAGAAGTTCCCTTAAGCATGGTATGAAGACTGTCTCCAGCGCCTTTATATGAGAGCAGCTAATCTGAACTGCACATTCCTTTTACAGGTCTTTCCAGGGACATCTGAAAGCCTTTTAAGCTGCCCTTCACTAAACAGTGAAGAGAAGCTATGTCTGAAGCATTTCCCTGGCCCCATGTTCGGCTCTGAGGGTTTGCTCTGCCTCTGCGCAAAAGCAAGTCCTGATGCACAGCTCTTTGTTCAGCTGGACAAAACACAGACACGTGGGCAAAATGGGAACTGTGGCACACTGCCCATCCCCTGATTGTCCAGAACACCTTGCAATACCTCGGTGCATTGATCAAACAACACTTGCATGTCACACAACTAAAAAGCTTTGCATATAGAAAAGCACTGAACTGGGAACAATCCCTGGTGCATTTTGCTAGTTTCCACAACCAACAACTACCTGGGAAATCAGGCTGCTTTCATTGCTCTGCAAAAATACTCATTAGTATTTTCTACTTGACTGTTGAGCGTTGAGGACAAGTAAAACTTTATATTAGATCTTCATTGCACCTGCCCAACAAAATGCAAGGAAACCACACAAGTGCTTTTCAATACTAAAAATCCCCACCAACAGAAAGGACAGTTTTACTAAAAAGGGTATGAAATGGGAACAGAAAGGCAAACTGCAGATTTGGCTGGTAACAACTGGCATTTATTCATCCTTCAGCAAGATCTTTATCACCCACTTGTTTTTTAATTAAACAGACCAATGAGAAAGGTACGAAACAACGGAAGTTTCTTGTCTGTTGTTTGTTTTCTGAGCAGCGTTCCCATTTCTAACTCTTGTATCTCTTGCTAGAATCGCAGTATATTACTATATAATTTCTCATGCTTTTAGTAACCACTGAAGGTTGCCTTAGTTGTGGAAGGAAGGGAGGAGTATAACTGCATAAGCACATGAGGCTCATTTGCTTTAAAAAAAAAACCCTGCTTTGTTTCCTCCTCAGTCTACTTTATCATAACAACATTTGCTTTTGGTAGAGCAGCGAACCTTACAAATGTGTCTCCCAAGAAGAGGGGAAGGCACATTTAAATAATTTTTTTAACAGACTGATAAAAGGCTGAGTGCACACGTCTAAATTCAAAACAAATTATTAAAGCTTAATGTTCTCCAAAATTGCTCAGTATGTATAAAAGAGGGAATGAAGAGACATAAATCCAAAACCACCATGTAGGTGAATCAATCCTATGACATCTATTTCTCATCTTTGCTGCTACCATTACACTGCATTTGCTAGGAATAATCATGTTTCAAACCAGAAACAGAAAGAAACCACATGAAAGAGATAATACAGGTATATTTAGTATTTGTTTGACTCGTTCAACTTTACATGGGCCCTTTAAACACTAAATTATTTTATGTAGACATTTCTTAAAAAGAAAGATGGCCACTTACATACTTTCCTTGAAAACCAAATAAAGAAAAATAACATCCACAATGGTAAATAAGATTACCTTCAGCTTTTATATTTCTGCTTTTATTCGTGTCCCATTTGTTGATACTTGTCAACATTATATATTATGCGGGTTTTTAATCACTAAAGGCTCTCTAGTACCTCAAAAGTAGAAGATATTTACACAAGTAAGCACGGAACAGCCACTTCAAGAACTCTCCCACAATCCTAGAGCATTTCCTGACACATTGTCATCAATACTCACCTACACAGAACCTCATCATTTGAATTCAGGGTTTTAGTGTGCATCATCATCTCTTAAGCAATAAAATCATAGTAATAGGAATAAATAAATGCTACTGCAATGGCCTGCTTACAAGTTTACCATATTAAATAGTATTTTCCAATCCTTGGATCAGTCTACAGATAGTTAACAACATCCTCAGGATACCCCTGTAATAGAAGGCTCTTTCCACGTTCTCCAAGGAGCTAGCTCTAGCATAACTGGTTTGCAAAACCAGCCAGATCAACAATACCTGTTATAAACAGGATGGGTGCAGGCTGCATGCTTCACTCCAAAATGCAACAGCAGACAGGTAGACAATCCACACATGTAGACAGGGAGACATTAACAATGGATCCGTTTTTTGTGTGTTATGCTTCCTAACACTGTCAGTGGATACATGAGCATACTAGATGTTGACTCACATGCCTGTGCAAAATTATGTGCCTATTCATAAGCAGAATTCAGTTGTTTGGGGTTTTTTTGAGCCAACTACATGTTTGCTGCCAGTATTAACTGAACTATACCACTGCTGCTAAAAGGAGACTTCCAACTTAACAGCTCTAAGTGGCTTCAGTTCTTAAAACAGTTTCACTGGTATCTCAATTATTTTAAATATCAGCTCTAGGGAGGGCAACCAAGTAGAAGCTGAATCTCCAGTAAGAGAGATCTTACTTTCAGTTCAGGAGATTCATGCATCTCTAAGAATTTCCATACGTAATGGACTTGAAGCAGGAACAAGCTGTACATTCAGACACTGTATAATTAATGCAGCAATGCGAGACTGTAAGAATGATCATACCTGGACAGATCAGGACAAGTCTATCTAGCCCTGTATCCTGTTCTTGTTAGTATCTAGTGGCAGATGCCTCAGGAAGAACAACAAAACAAGGTAAAGATACAGCCATACTTCAGACTACTTTGTAGATAGATGTTCAGCAACACAGGAGCCAGAAAGAGTACTTTGGCTACTGGTAGACCCCATTGCCCTGGTTGGGTTTTTCTTCTAAGAATTATCTAGATCTTTTTAAAGCCAATTTAAACTTTTTTCCAATCACTATATTCTCTGGCAAAAATCCCCAACATCCTAAATTCAGAGTATTGTATAAAACCAAACCTCTTTATTTTGAAGGCGCCATTTAATCCTATTTGTTGCCCACTTGGAAAAGAGATTCTTCCCCCCCCCCCCCCCCGTTTTTCTCACTCACATTTTCAAGTCATTTTACAGATCTGTCATACCACTCCCTAATGATCTGTTTTCCAGCCTGAAGAGCTCCAGTCTGACAATTTCTGCCAGTTCACGGATAACCTCATACCTTCCTCCATAGTTGAAATACAAGATAATGAGACAGAAGACTGTCAACTTCTCCTTGTGTCCAAAAATGCACAGAAATTTGGGGGGACTGACTATTAAAAAAAGAAAACTTCCTTACCACTGGGTGGCTTGGGTCGTGGTGGGACATTTTTCTTCGGTGGTAATGCTGGTGTGTCTGATTTGCTTTTGAAAGGGTCATCTGAGAATCCCATCCCTCCAAAAGAGGAGGCAAAGGGGTCTGAAGCTACTGACTACATGAGGAGAAAAAAAAAAAAAAAAAAAAAAAGAGAAAAAGAAGGTAAAGCACATTGTAGAATATCTGCTGTTTCATGTTTCATGAAACCTACAAGTTAACTCAAGTAAAAGCATTAACTTCAAAAAATGAGGACAGATTCACAGAATTATGTCAGTGGTGTAAGAGGCTAACGCCCACTGACAGAGGTGCTAGGATTTCACAAATATTCAAACGTACTTATGCCCTTAATCTCTTCAGTACTTCTAGAACTTTTGGTCCTAGCAAAAAGCTGATGAGAAAAATAAAAGGAAGCAAACCTCTACTTTTTACTATTTAGCAATGAACGGTCATACGACAGTCTGTCCTTCACTCTGATAAACAGAGCCATGACAGAAACTGGAAAAACATAGTAGACTGCAGAACAGATAGCTTTTTTCCAAGCTCTTCTTAAGTCACACACAGCTCTTTTTTGTAAAAGCTCAGGTAAAATTCCCAAACTTTTTAATGTTTCCTATATGTTTAATGTTTCCTATATTCAAGCTGGCTCTTCTGAAGGAGTCTCTTATTGATTAAAAAAGGCACAAAAATTCATGCCGTGCAGGGAAATTTATCATTCCGAAATGAAGAAACAGGAATTCAGTGGGCAAAGCTAAAGCTCACAGTCGGACCTTTGCTAGAACTTCTAACTCCAGCCAAACACATCTGGATTTGTACAGACTGCTGCCACCTAGTGGAAAGCTGAACCCCCGCAAAAACCAGTAAGAAAAGTTAGAAATTAAATACAAGAAGTTTAATTAGTCAAAGGCATACAATAACCTATTTTCTAACTAACATTTACTCTACAATGTCGAAGCATTATTGTGGAACTAAGTGCAAAAAGTTGGGCAACTGATGTCAACTGTCAATTCCAAACTCCATCTCAGAGAGCTAACAGGAGACTGGCAGGATCCAGACAAGGAAAGGACCTAGTTCTATTTGAAAAACCCTATATGCTCAGTTTATACCAAAAACCCAAGGAAACAGCAATTCTGTTTAAGAGCTATGGAATGCCAGCGCACCATAGGAAGGTTTTCCACCTTCCTCTCGTTCCCTGTACTCATGGAGAAATTTAAGGACAACTCAGGATACTGTAAGAGATGAAGTATCCAAGAAGCAGATTGCAGGACTTAAGAGGAAGGCTGGACACTGAAATATATTAATATATATGGAACAAATACCTTTTCTTATATGTAAAAACTAGAAGTTATTTCTTATGCTCCACTGATATCGGAAAACGTTTGCAAAAAGTTGATTCATCCCTGCCGAACCTACCAGACTTTGTAAGACTTTGCTATACCTCAAATGGATGGAAAATGCTTTGCTATGTAACTGGCGAGGCTATTCGGAAAAAAATGAACAAAAGTGAGTTGTCAGCTGAAAGGTTACAATTGTCTCATACCCTTAAAAAAAAAAGTACCTGTACATACATTTTTAAAAGGACAGCTGCTTTCCTTGTAACCTTTACCTTTGACATCTGACTGAAGTCTGCAAATCCTTCACCGCTACTGAAAGCACCACTTCCAAATGGATCTAGTGTTCCAAATGGATCTGAAACAGATACGGGGGCGGGAAAAGTGCGATTTAAAATAATGCTTAAGAATTACGAAGAATGCTTGATGGCAGTAAGTACAAAACTAGGCAGGTGATTTAAAAGCACTTGCATTTTGACCCGGCAAGAAATGTTAAGAGAGAATTCCATAAAACAATAGGTTTTCTACCAGTTGTTCAGAGGAGGAAAGAAAAGAAAAAAGAAGAAAAGACAGAAGTGACATATATAGTGCATGCAAAGACTTAATCTTCTTAATCCATAACAGAACCACAATGTATTTCCTAACAGTTCACAAGATACTTTCTTTACTTTCAACTTTTACATTTGATTCTTCTTTCATAAAGAGATAGCTCCTAATTAATTTTCATGAGAAAATTTTTTCTTCTTACCTGGACCTTTTGAAGAGATACTGGAAGACGTAAATGGATCACTGCTTTCAAAAGGGTCAGGCTAAAGAAGAACACATACACATAATTATTGTTCATGTACCGTGCACTTGTCTTTTGATGCATATCACAGTCTCTTGCTTTAAGACAAATTATTTCCAGTTTCAGACCACTCTGTTCAGTGGACATATGTAGTAGGATAAAACCGACTGATTATATGAAATCTGCATTACTAGTCCATTTGGCTATTGACAGTCTTGAACAAAACACCAAGTACCTACAAGCGAAACACATTCAAGTGAAAATTGTATCATGCTGAAATACAAGCAATATTTGTTACCAGGGCAAAATAAGAAATTACACCCAGAAGCATTCAGTCTTTCAGCAACAGAGACTGAATATTCTAGTCAGGAATTTACATTATTATTAATTCAGAGTCTGTATATCAGGTTTTTTTTAAAAAAAAACAAACAGGTGGTGTTTACAGTTGCTCTTCAGTTTGAAAAGTCTGCTGTTACCTAAGTACAAACCTATACTGCAAGACAAACTAACCTCCTACTGACTGATACTGTAATATTGTTTCAACATCTGGTTGGCAAAAGTCAATGAATGCCCTAAGGGTGAGGGAAAGGATTAACTAAAAAACAAGACAAAAAATTCATACCCTACCCCCAAAAAACACACACATACACGTAAGGACAGCTTAAAGAACTGTGACTATACATTTGACAAATGTGTTCTGTGCAGTCCTTCCACTGTGTTGGCTCTATTGTCTGTTGGTGGCTCAGTAATCCTTTAACCACATCAGTTCCTTGATCCAATTCACTACGTGACCGCATAAATAGAAACATTGATGGAATGGAGGTAATAGTGTGAATGAGTGGGTGCTGGTGGCTTGAAATTCCCAACAGAGGGTGGTGGTGGGGAAAAATCCACCTAACTCCATCTTCAAGGTGAATATAGATCATTATCACGGAACTAAAAAGAACAAACTGCTGATTGCCTTAATCCAGGGGTCCTCAAGCTTTTTAAGCAGGGGGCCGGTGCACGGATGAAGTGGCAGGAAGTCATCTGTGGCTGCTTGGTTTCCCCCCACAACCCCCGGTGGGGGGCGGGGGCAGGAGAGTTCTGTAAATACTGGGGGCTGGATTGAGGACCCTGGGGGGCCATATCCAGCCCACGGCCGTAGTTTGAGGACCCCTGCCTTAATCCATACTGAAATTTTAAGAATAAAAATAATGGTGCTCCATCAGTTCGAAAAAAAATATTTAGTGATATTTTGTTCCTTCTAGCTTTCAGACAATAAACTTGTCAATAGTTAAGAAATCTATTACGTGTAGATTTAAGAATTACTGACCTTTGAGGGTAAAGCAGGGGGTTTTGTGAATGGATCTGAGGTAAATGGGTCACTCTTCACCTGTTTCTTGAAGAAATCCTCAGGGGCAGAACTACAAAATGGGTCACTTTCCTTAAATGGATCACCTCCAAATGGATCTAGGAGGAATATTAAAAGGTAAACAGAATGTAGCATCTATAGAGTCCATAATGAACCATTCCATGTTTGTCCTAATACTCAATGATGCAATTTTTCTTATAAAACACACACACCGATTTGGTAAATCAGATTAACTTCCAGATACCTCTCTAAACAAGGTATTTACTAAGTCTGAACAAGTACATGTTTATATTAAGGTTATGGACTTAATAAAGAGTTATACGCATGTTATTAACATATTGAACCTGAATGCACACCCTGACAGGTTTCTACAGTCCCACATGCAAACCAAGAATCTGAAGCCAGGGCAACCCTGGAAATCTTTGTGTTTGGCTACAAACTGTTTATATCACATCTGTCCTGTCATCAAAAGGGCTCTTACCTGCTGGAGCAGGTGGTTGATCTGCAAAAGGATCATGCTGGAATGGATCACCTATGCAGAACAGAAAAATAATTTGGTTTATCCACTATTTAGCAAGGTGATAAAATTTGTGAAAACATCATTTACTCAACAATTGGTCTTCAAGGTCTCAGGTAAGCCATTCATCACTTACTGCCTTTGAAAGGGTCTGCTCCCTTAAACGGATCAGATTTGAAAGGATCTTCTGACTGGAATGGGTCTGTATGCAATTCTTGTGAATTATTGGTAAACATCAAGGCTTTATTCTTAAATGGATCATCCTAAAAATTAAGAGGAAAATCTTTACAGCAACTTACCATGATTAAAAAACTCAGTTACCCATTTAGCAGAAATTCTACGGTATCCTGGCTCCTGTTTAATGATCTTAAAAATTACTTCCTAAAGAACTTTCTGAGTACATGGCTTCTAAGCAGAAGCAATCACACAGTAAAAAGAAATACATAGCCCAAGGCTAACAGAGAATACATACAACAATAAAAGATTAAACTGTTTCTCATATTAATACATTCAGTCCTCAAATACTTAAATAACAAAAGCAAACCAAACGCCCAACCATCACACTATCAAAAAATTCTTCTCTCCCAGTTATTTTACAGCTCAGATTCAGGTAAGACTGTTATTTAAAAGGAAAGGATACACAAATCATTTGTGGACTACAAATACAAAAAATCAGTACTCAGCAGTCATACTCAAGATTGCTTCTTGTTAACTCATTCTTGAGCTTGAAGCTCCAAGTACTGATTTCACATTACAAAGCACTACGCAGCAGGTAGAATGTCACCCCCACATTTTGACGATAGAGAGGATTGTCAGCAGAGGCCAACCTACAGCTTTGTCAAGCTATGATACCCCTCCCTGTCCTTCGTCTGTTTTGGGTCCCTATCGATGAAACCAGTCCTTGCCACAGCAGCCATATGTGCATACAGCACCTGTACAACAGGGCTCCACTGACAATCAAAGCCATTCAATTCTAACATAGCAAGTATCTAATAACAACTCCAACACTAGAAAGGTACCGTATTTCTTTTGCCCTTTTACAAGATGCAAATGAAGAAGTCTTAATACTTCCCAGAACAGCAGGGAGGAAGGTGGGGAGAGGAAAAAGAGGAAGGAAGAATTAAGAAACAGGAAAGGGCCACAATGGTTTAAAAAATTTACTATGAACATATACTGGAGTTTTCTTCCAGTAAGTCATTCTTAGGTTTTGCAAGAGAAGCATCTGGAAGTTTCCACTGGAAATTAAACAAAGTTTATGCAAGCCATGCAAGCACAGAAACTAAAGTGTTTTAAGACCACATATCTCAATGTATTGTTGGTTTTAATCTACACTTTTCTTCTGAGCATTTTGTTTTTACAGAGAAAGTGTACAGCAGGGCATAAAGGTATTATGCCTGATTAATATTTATTAATACACTATACATGACATATATTTAACTTCATACTAAATCCATAGCAAATACTGTGCTTACGAGGACCTGGAAAATACATTTCCCTAGTGAGGAAGCACCAAGTATATGTGCAAGTAGATTCAAGCAAGTATGCAACTTGTATATTTAAGCAAAGAATCAGACTAAAAAAATAAATAATAAAAATCTTGTGATTTAGCGTATTGTTAAATATCCAAATCAACAACTGATACTCAAAAGAAATTGACTGGAAAAGTCTTTAAGAACCTGACAGATCTTATGAATTGGCAAAAATACTGATTAAAAGAAAATATAATAAATGAGATAAATGATGCTAGAATTGCTTAAGCAGAAGAGAACTATATGTATTTTGGGAAGGGAATATGTTTTTTACTGAAATGAGTAATAAACATAGCTCACTGCAAAGGAGACATTTGTACAGCTTCTTTTGGAAATAAGAAAAAATACATGATTAAAGAGAAGTTCACAGCAAGAGAAGGCGTCACCTTGGTAAACTGGAGAACATGCAAGAAAAAAGCAGAACACCTGAATAGGAAATAAGTCCTACCTGCTAAGACTAAAGGTGTGACAGGTTACAAATCAGGAGAGAACATTACCTCTTCCTTTCTATAATTACAGTTTGCTTACATGCCCATACTGTTACAGTTTACACAGGCACAAAATCCTAGCCAAGGTCTAACCCAAAGCTTAAAAATTAGGCTTTCCACTGGCATTAACATTTTTGCCCTGCCTTGCACTGGAGATTGCTCCTTCGCAGGGACCACAATATTTGCTAACGTACCAAAAGCCAACTAAACAAACATAGTAATTATTTCAGATTAGGTGTAAGTCACAAACCTAATGACTGTAAAATACACTAAAAAACAGTTATTTTTTTTTACCGTAGCTCCATAATTACTTCTTTCCATCTGCCCAAGGCCTTCACTTATGTCTGCTAAATTTGTCAGACTACCACCATGAATCCCATTGAGAGCCTCATTATATTCTTCTATATTCTTATTGACTTCTTGATGACTCTCTTGAAGTTGAGAAAGTTTACTTCTTGCCTAAACACAGAAAAATGCTTTAGTAAGTTACACATTCAGTAACACTGTCATTCCTGCATTGCTGTTAAACATGGTTGGTAGGCAGCTGCATTCCCCTGCCCCGAGCTGAACTTTACCTGACAAACTGGGAATTAACCTACTAAGCACCAGTCAAACAATTAGATGAACCGTTTCCCTGCCCCCCCTTCTGAAAAATAACCTTTTTAGGTGATGTTCAACTCAGCCTTTCAAGAAGCAAAAAAAGAAGTTGTATGAACTACAGCGAATACCTGGTTTATTTCTTCCTGTGTTGATTTTAAAGATTTGATTATTGTTTCAAGTTGCACTTTTCCAGCCTGGATACTCTGCTCTAGCTGAGTCTCTTCTTGCTGGAGACGATTCAGCTCTGCTTTTGCTCTATTAAGGTCATCTTCCTGTAATTTTAAATCTGATTCCTGAGATTGAATCTGCATTTTTAGTGATGAAATCTGAAACAAAAGTTAAAAAAAACAGAGTGAAATTTGAAATAAATGCAACTCAGTAATTATGAATTTATAATAAATAATATAAAGTTGTAAAGCAACCTATCAACTGTGAAGTAAGATAACAAGAACTTAATATGAAGAACTGCACACTTCTTCATACGATGGTACACAAAATCCTTGATGAAAGCACATCGGACATTCAATAAACCCAAGTAATACTAGTATTTTAAATCACAGAAATACTAATTATAGAGGTAATGATTTTAAAGGTAAAAGTAGTTTTCATAACTTGGCTCCTTTTCCATTCAAACATTCATCAAGTATTATAAAGTTTATTTTTAACTCTTATCAGAGTTAAAACTACACAGTTACATGTGACTTACCTTATACACTTTCCTACATGACCTTACACATCGAGTTTCTACATTAAGGCAACGTGCTAGCTACATTGGCAACTGTATCTCCCTGAAAACCCACTTAATTCAGAATAGCTATGAGGTTCACAGTGATCAGAATATGCACTATGTAGAAAAGGACTCCTGGAAATCACCTGGTTCAACCCCCCATATAAGACCATTATGAAAGCTATTCAGGTTAGAAAAATCCTTTCTTGACCTCTGTATTTGTGTGGAAATTGCTATTTATGGTAAAAATGAATAAACAAAGCAAGCTTATTCATTAAATAAAGAGCATTTCCTTCAACAAAAGACACAATACTCTTGAGCACATCCAGAATTAACACACACTCACCACCTGTGTTTCTTCCTGACATTTCTGCCTTACATCATTCAGCATATCTTTCAGTTTGGCTTTCTGCTGGTCCATTTCATCCAGGCGGTCTTGTGCATCTTGTTTCTGAGCCTCTAGCTCTTGCAAGTTACTCGTCTCCCTGTCTAAATCATTTTGCAGCTCCTGAGGAAAATTCCACAGTTTGTAACTTACATTTAGCTGTGGTCTTACAGGAATGATTACCACAGATGAACAGCCTAGCAATATCCAAAAGATTTTTGAAGTCATACAGGCTACTCCCTGCATGCATACATCTTGTTTATGCAGGAACTTGCATGAGACATCAGGAAACAAATCAGTGCCCAGGAGATGGAGAGACTGGGACACAGAGCACATGTAATTGAGCTATCCTAATTATCAAAACTAATACTCTTTGAACAATGTTCTCTTAAATTACAGTGTTAGCCAAGAACTAACAAAAAAGACATTTAAACTGTTCACATACCATCTTCTGTTTGTATTAACCAGCATCAGAAGAAAATATTTCTGATGGAGAACAGAAAAATAAAGATCCTTCTGTAAGTTAGAGGAAAATCCCATGAAAGGAGGAAAGAAGCAAGATGAGGAAAGAAGCGACATTAGGAAAGATAGAAGAAAGAATGCTTAATTCCTTGTATATTACTTTAGATTAAAATGAGAACTAATAATGATAAAAAGAGTTTTTACCTGGACTTCGTTGGTTTTCTGTCTGATTGATTCTTCCTTTTCCCTAATGTCCTGCTCTAGTGAATATTTTTCCCTGCAAGATAAAAAAGCACATGTATTCACGATTAGTTAAAACTATACAACACACATGCAAAAATCAATTAAATATTATTCTGGAAACACCATGCAGCCAAAAATGCTAACCCATATCCTAACATATTCTTCAAAGCAGTAACGTGTACACAAATCAATTACTCCACAAAAAATACTATCTGTTCCATAATATTCTGAAGTCATCCGGTAGAATCCAGGCTGGCTTTATGTAACTGGCTAACTGTAGGGTATCATTGGGATGTTTGCCACCAACTTCAGTGACAAGTAATGATAAACTGACTACAAGAAAACAAAAAGTAAGGGACATTAAGTACTATATACTTAATTGGTTCTCCTACTCCAAGATTTTTTTTAATTGTCCACAACTATTACCTCTGCAGCTGTGCAATTTCTTGACTAATATCATCCAGTTCCTTCACACCTGTGAATTCTCCTGATCCAACGGAACTTGAACTATCCTGTTAAGAATGAAACTGTCTATTAACATGCAAATTGTAACAGAAGATGTAACAAAGGTGGACACAATCCTCGTTATATGTATTTGCAAAATTCTAAGGGAGACATCAACATATCATGCAGCAACCTCTGAGCATGCCACACAATTCTGCCAGTGACACAGGAAAATTTTCTCTATGCCATTGAAGAGATGGGGTAGTTAAAATACACAGCGGTTAAAGGACATGCACAATGTCAAAAAATAAACTGCAGGCAATGGTGGAATTAAAACTCAAAACCTAAAAGAACACCTCTTCTGTAGTCAGTAGCAAAGTTTCAGGGAATTTAATGAAATCAGACTGTGATTTCAATCTTCTTGAGCCCTGCCACAAATTAATGCCAATTTCTGCAATTATATCCAATTTCCTGCAGGTCATTTCTAAGCCATTCAGGTGTAGATCAGGGAAGATGCAGAGGATAGCCCTTGCTTTTAGACAAGAAAATTGTCATTAGAAGTTTTTAAGAAAGGATCTCAGCCTTTGGTACAAAATTTGTCAGTATTATAAAACGGATTACTAGTTCTCTGAAAAAAAAAAAAATCACTGCAAATGAGCAAAAACTGCAACACTGAACTCACAGCTAGTATGACAAATCAGGAGACCTATCATTTTTAAATAGCATTTAAAAAAGAATAAAGTACAGTTTGCTTGCTTTGCTCACTTTGAGATTGCTGTGATAACCACAGAAAGTTTGGCTTTATCCAATACAAAAAAAACCCCCAAGAACCCAACCAACAAACCACAAACAGATAGCACAGTAAAATGTGACTCTCTTTTAGGAAACAATAGGTGAATATACAGTTTAAGTAAGTTAATTAAGTCCTCACTTCTGGGTGAGCATTTCTTTTGTTAATATGCCATTAAGTAATCATAAACAACAATCCAGACTAATTCTTCAATCTAGCAAATCAAAAGCTTCTAATATCACTTCTATCTTTTCAGATCAGATAGAGATTTTCTGAGAGATCTGTACTGTATGCTGTACAGGGTTGTAATAAGGTGTTACCCACTATGATTATGAAATGTTAAAGTGAGCTGCTGCATTGGTTAGGATAATACACATCTTTGTTCCGCAGCAACAGAAAACTACTTTTATGTCCACAGTAGCATACAGTTTATTTCATGTTATACTCAGCTAAAAACACAGTATATGAAAAAAAAGATACAATGAACTGAAAGTAATGGGAAGCTTAAAGCTCTTGCACCAATGTAAATTTATTGCCCACAGCTTCAGGGAACTGGTACATGAGTAAATTTAATATGCCAACGCTGAGTTGCCTGTCAAAACTTCTTGACAGACCAATGTATCTCAAATTGTTGAAGGAAGCAGTATCACCGGGTCAAGAGCCAACACTGGTAACTTCACACTACTGTGACATTATCATCATGCCAAGAACAAATGTCACAGAAAACAAGAGCAAATGAACAGGAGAAGGTGTAGAAATAAAAACTTTTAAAAAGTTACAAGTAGCTACATAAATGAATTTGCATTCTTTTGGATGTTACAATTACTCACACGACGCATTTCTGTTAGTGCTGAGATCTCAGTTCCTACAGAGGTCAAGTAACCTGACAAAGTCTATAGAAAAAGTATATAGGAAAAACCTTAAAAGGACCAGAGCAACAGCAACAACTAAAATATATTTAATGCTCAAAAGCCTTCTGGTTAGGGAAATAAAAAATATAAGGGAAAATACTATATCATTTATAGAAAAGATTAATATGTTAACATGACAGAAGTATAATTTTCAGAAATCCACTAACACACTACTGAGAAAAGGAACAAAGCAGGGTTCAGTAAAAATTAACTGCTCCAGTAAAATGATATTAACAGTGATGGATACAGGACTATGGACTGTCATGCTACGTGGGATGAATCAACCACCAATTCCCAGAACCTAGGAAGTCATCATTCTTCATCCAGCCATCAAAAAAATTTTACATTTTCTTGGGAGGAATTCGGTACTGATCAGAGTCAGGGACAGGCTACTAAACCAGCTTTTAACAACTCCCTGTAGTTAAAAAAAACTACCAACCTTCTCTGTAACAAAGGAGTGTTTTTCATGCTAGACTTTTCACAGTGTTGTTATTCCTTTATTTAAGGAATATTCTATGCGTTTTCCTTTACTTACTGTCCTGTGTTGTTAAAAAATTATTTATATTTCCAAATGTTAAAGAATTTTGTAAGAGGAGATAAGAAAAAAATAACTGGCAATTCTTTACCAATTTACCAAAAAAAAAAAAAAAAAAGTACACAATTAATACTCAAAGCCCATTCCTTTCAAAGCTCAGTATTATCTACAAATAATCAATGACTTACCTGTATAGGAGTGTTCCTCTCTGTGGGAGGGATCATATCGGGGGACAATGTTTGTGGAGGATCAATCCCTTTACTGACCTTCTGTTGTATGAGATACATTGCTAGTGCAAACTGATCTTTGCTTAGCTTTCCCATCTGTCTTGTGTCTGCCAAAGCCCTGGTAAAAAATAGATCACACTTATAAACAAGGAAAGCTTATTTCTCCTGGACCAAGAGGCCTGAAATACACACATGCATGCAATTTTCTTTTGATTCAGACTCATCAGAGCTTGCTTATTCTAGTGAAAGAGTTCCATAAACAGAGCAGTATTTTATTAGACATATTTAACTGAATAGAAGATCGCTACTCTGAGAAAATATTTAGAGCACTAAAACTTAAAAAAACAACTGCAATTCAGACTGACCTATATCCCTTTCCCAGAAAAGCAAAGCAAGTATTTATTTTTCCCTTCTTTTTCCATACAGCCTACACATTGCAGTGCAGCAAATAGGACAAGTAAAAGAGGTTGGGTTTGCGGGGGTTTTTTTTTGTTTGTTTTTAATGCTAGGATCACAGTTCTGGCTGGATAATCTGACTTCCCAGATCAGCAAGTTACAAAAATACAGCTGCTAGGGAATTCTTACCATATATGTGCTAGGAGATTCTGAGACAGACCTGAATGCATAAAAATGTCCTTAACTTCTTGGCCACTCACAAAACCATCCATGTCTGTGTCTGTTTTTAAGAAAATTTCATCGTATCGCACTTTTTCAGACATTGGCACTACCCAATTCACAGATGGCTGTAAAACAAAATTTTGTTTTTCAAAGGAAGATAAACAGTTTTTATCAATACACTGAGTATATATGACATTATTCAGATGCATGCACTGAACATCTTGCACAATCAAATCTGTTTGTTAACGAGGTATCTCCCCTTTTCCCATGAATGTTTTAGCTTAATACTTTTTATCTGAATTATAAATACTGATAAACAGCTATTCACTAGTTGAAAAGAATTCATTCTTTGGAAATATGGACCCAAGTGGCCATACTAAGTCCTCATGCTAGTAATACAGAAGCTTTAGAAGGTAGATTATTTCTTTCTTTGGTATTAAAGCAGATACACGAATAAAACATTTCTATGGTTTCACTTTCTATGAAAAGTGAAGATTCCCCGTAAGATTTGCTACCTCATGGTCACTCTGACTAAAATTCACTCTTCTTCTGTTCTTTCAAGTCTTACCATTCTGACTTCATTCCCTCCACCCAAATCATCCAACAACACACACATTTTCAGAAAGTGCTCACATGAAGCAGAAATCAAAAAGCAGTTTTATTTTTTCCTGCAGTTTACTGATACAAAACAAAAAAGCAGGGGGGTGTGGGGGTGGGAGCAGAGAAAAAAAAGATTTGTACCTGTGCTTGTTTGATGCTGTGTTTAGGAGACAAACTCCCTGTGCTGTTCAGACTGTTGACACTACCATGAGATGGGGTAGAACGGAGGCTGTCTTTTGGTGGAGGACTTGCAGGGAGAACAGGAACTGCACCAGGAAAGACAGGTGTCTTCTTTCTTTTAGAAGGTGGTATGAGAGAAGGGGGTAATAGTGAAGGAACTGGCTCCTTCTCAAGAGCTCTATACACCAAATGCATTGCCTGCAAAGGCAAAAAGGTCAGATACCATTAATAATTAGAAGAAAAAGCAACACGATTTTCCAGTGTCAGTCATTCACATATTAGTAAAACAAAGACAGTAAGATTAGAGATGTAAAGCAGAGCAGATAATTATGAAAGTAATTCCAAAAAGTTTAATCTTGATGACAGCCAAGAGTCAGTAGATGGATTTGAGAGAGATCATTTAATAGAACCATGTGAATAATTTAGATTAGAACAGGCGACTGTAGCAGAGAAAGCTGCAAAGCTCTTCAGAAAAAATAGAGTGATTTGCTCTAGCAGACACACTGTGAACTGAGAATTTAAAGCAACCTACCACAGCAAATTCATCCCTGTCCAGGTGACCATCTTTATCAATATCACTGAGATCCCAGACCTACAGCAATTATGACAAACATAATGATTTGGAGAACAAGTTAAATTTTGTGCTTTTCATGTTAATCACCATCATATTAAGCATGCCCTCTAAAGACTCCTTTTTGAGAAGATTGTATTAGTTACATTAGACCTAGCTAAACATTCTCTGATGAAACAGACTGGATTAGAGTTTTCTGGCAATGTGAATCAACACTGGCTCTAACATACTCTGGACGCAACACAGGCAGTTTTTTTCATCTTTCTATTTTGCAGTTATGGAGTCATCAACCTGACTAAAAACATCCCAAGGTGGCCTTCAGAATTGTGTGGAGGGTATGGGCTACCCGATTGTCCAAGTTTGTCTTAGAAGAAAGTTAAAATGTTTTAGAAAAGTCAGTAAATTTCTAATTTGCATTCCATTCTTAGATTTCTAGTTTTAATTTTTAGTCAAAAAAATACATCCACCCCCCCAAATTTTCCATAGGACAGAATTTAGGCATCTATCAATTTCAGTTCATTATTAGGTCAGGTGCAGTCAACAAAACTTGCAGGAGATTTAGAAGGATAAAAGACTTTGTGTACTCTAATATTCAGCCATCAGCTAGCACCATTTAATCATCAATAGGACTTGGAGATTGTAGAGTAGAGCAAATGGAAAGCTAAGATGGAAGCTCAATCATCTGAACTCTACTCCCAGCTTTATCACTGGACCCCTGTACAAATTTAAGCTAGCTGATGAGTCCTTTGCCTTTTCCTCAGTACCCTATCCTGTCTGCAAACCTTTCTGAAACAGGAAAAAGCTTCTCAAGTTTCTGTCATGACAATAACAAGACAAAATAAAAAGCCTTTCAAGACAGAGTACTTCACAATATTCAAGCACAGAATTAAAACAAGTCATACTTAAATTTTTTAGATAACATAGAGAAAGAGGCAGCTCTTCCTAAAGAGATGAAAGTATGTAACGCAGATACATCTCTTATCTAGAATGTATTCATTCTCAGTCCCAGCAATATGCAAAACATTAAAGAATATGTTATTTTAAATGGAAGCAGAAAAATAATTTAAGGTTTGCTTCCCTTGCAAATATGCAATGGATGCATTAAGCTCAGATCTCCGAAGTATTTGTAAATATACATGAAAAGAAATACATGACAATTTGACAGCTACTATAAATTAGGATGTTTTAAAGTGTTCTCTTGCACAAACAGTGCATAGATTTAATGGTATGTCTAATAACTTGCATTTGGAAAAATGACAAAACAGCGGAATATAATGTTATAAAAGCTATTGTGGTTTAGGAGAGCTTTTTCTTGTTTTTAAACAATCAAAATCAAAATTTTCAGCTCTTAAAATGAATACAGAGATAATGAAGCCAATCTACTCTAGGGCCCAAATTACTACTATTATTCTTACCTCTAAGTGGAAGATTTCAGAGTGCACTTAATGTTCCTGCTTTACAGCATGCACTCAATCTAAAACCTCAGCCAAAAACTGATCTATGTTGTTAACTAACATTTAACTATTTAACACTGCAACTACAAGAAGCTAAATAGAGAATGGCTAAAACTAAACAACATACTTACCCTTCCTAGGATATCAAGAGGTAGCTTTGAATTCATCAGTACTGGTTTTACTTTGTCTCCTGAAAGTAAACCATTTACTGGCAAAAGGCTTTCAAAAATACCATCAAACTTTGCTTTTTCTTCCACCTAGTTGGTAAGAAATAGCCTGAATAAGTAAAAAAGTGTGCCTGTGTGAGTGTTGAAAATGAGATCTTGCAAGAAATAAAGACTGGTCAGTAATATATTCATTGTAAATTTCCAAGCTTTCTTGCAAGCGCCAACCATGCTGTTATTTAACTGTAAACCCCACAGAGCTGTATTTAGGAGTTTAATTTCAAAGCTAAGGTTATGATAGCTAAGTGATTTTAACATGCAGCATACAAGATGTGTCTCTGTAGTGTTCTAACAAGACAATGCATCCTGATTAAAACACTGCTGACCAGGTTTTAAACAAACTTTGACAAACTCTGTAGAATCAAAAACTATTATTTCCAAATAATTTGCTTCCCACTTTGAAGTAAAACATGCACTTTAAAAAAAAGTACAAAAAACACCCCCCCAAAACATCAGCATTAGAAATTATTTTATTAAACGTCTACCCTTTGGAAAATGTTTGCGTTCAAAAATCAACTCAATACAAATATCGCCACAAATGTATCGAAAATTGTTTTTTTCCAGTGCTATATATTGTGTGTTATCACTGAATACCAATTAGAACATATGAACTCAAGCTTTAAATTAATACTTCAGAATGGATTTGGTGAAATGCTTTGCTGTTCTCAGTGGGGTTCCTTTATACAAACATGAAAGTGCCTACTACTAGGATTCTGGAAGGAATCCAGGCAGAAGATTAAAATTCATTGTGTCTTAAAAACATCACACCAGGGGTTGTCAAAGGCTTGTTTAATACTTTTTTCAAACTACAGCTCAATATTCTCTATTGTGCACAAATCTGTCATCAGAAAGGGAGGACTTCCGAAGTGGGAAATATGTTTGATACAAAATTCTCTCACTGGGAAAATTACAGACAAGGAAGACATTTACTTCTAAAGAATGGATGGAATGTGTTGTCTTTTACACTTACCCTAACAGCCCAGTGAGTCTCTGTTGAAGGTGGTGCGATCAGCAAAGGACTGCTAGTGTCATGCTAAGAATAAAAGAAATTTTTAATTTATACGTATTTATATAAAAATACACAGTCTTCTGTCTCTAATCCTTACTAATCACTTTAAGAGATGGTTATAGACATGAAGCCTAACTACACTGAAAAAAAGAAAAAAAGGCTGCACGTGTAACCAAATAAAACAAGAAGCCATACTGATTTATACTATTATAGCACTTTGGTAAAGGCATTAGGGGCATTAGGTACCCAAACACAGAACTAAAACAAGCAAAGGAGGTTGCAGAGCAGCTACTGCAGGCAAAGCTGCAGTCATGCCTTTTACTACACACTCCTGTTGACCTAGCCCCAAAATAATCTTTTGTTATTTTTCTTTTTTCATAAATCCAGAGTTGAGCCACATCAGCTTCCTGAACAAGCTGACTGTAGTTAAACTTGAACCAGTTTTGCAGTCCAGGAAGGAGCTTGTACATATTGCTCAGGAAGACAGGACTATGGCTGCCATGACCACAGTTGTCTTAAGTAATAGTCTGACAGCAGCCTGAAGTCTCAGAACCATTACATTTATGGAACAGAAAACTATTCCAGCATTCCAACTGAAGCCTTAGTTCTCATATAACACATACATATAGTTCTATATTACTTACAAATTTAGGAGGTGGCACAGTCAAGTTTAGACTGCTCAGGTTAACATCATGGCCATTCTGTGCACATGCTACAAGGCGCAATGCAACATAGAAACCCTAGAAACAATAGTGTTTTCTATTAAAAAAAGCAACCAGTCGAAATCAGTCTCCAATAACCCATTTATGATTTTTACTAACACTGTATACGTGCAACACAGTAAAGGACAGAAAATACAGATGTATAGCCCCATTCAGTTAACTGCATAGTGACAACTACCCCACTGCTTTTCAAGATGATTCTTGAAAACTATGATTTCAAGGAAAAACTCTACAATAACATGAGCAGAAAACTTCAAAACTCTTTTAAGGGCTCTCCCGTAATTAATTAGATTTTAGCTATTTTTCTTAAAAATTAATGTTAAAAAAAAATTTCCTCCGTATATACAAGTAACTTGATATTTGATATTCCAAACTATTTTTAGTAACGCTAGTTATATTTTTTCCATGCAACAAAGGCTTCTGAAATAAATCTTAGAAAATCACAGCTTGTAACTGTGCAAGACATTGACTATGTATCTGTACATCACAGAGATTATTTACAAAACAAGCGAGACAGAAAATTAGATCTGAACTTCTCCAGCAGCCTCACCAAGTAATATACTTGGATAGCAGCAGTGCTAAGAAAAAAAACCTCCTCTTGTAAATGAAAACTTAAAAAAAAAAGCTTGAAGGATAGCTACTACCGATACTACTGATACCACTGTTTTCTTAAAACAAGGCCAATCTGTGGAAGGTAACATAAGAGGTCTACAGGCACATTTCATTTACCTGTTTATCCAAGTATCCCTTACCCTCTGGGTCAGCCAAATCCCATATCTGTGGAGATACAAAATAAAAGTAATTGTCATTTTAAAATCAAACTTAACTCAGTTCAACAGTCCATATTGTATGCCTTCCTGAACTGTTTGTTGCAGTTGTCAAGTTATGACATACAAAGTTCTTTAATTCTCCAGTTAACAACAAAAGTGTTACATGAGACAAAGTCTCCTTTTAGATTCCTGTGAAACTCAGAACAATACCTTGGAGCTATTACTGATCTGCGGTTAACCTAACGTTCAGTGGATCTGATCTGCATTCCACCAAACTCCTTTTTGCAAACCCCTTCTGCTCAATGTCAGCTGCATGTAAGCGAGTGTACCAATAATTACTGCATTACCCAATTCCTTCAACTTACTTTTCCAAGGATACTATCAGAGAGACCAGATTTTTTAAGAAACAGCGCAGCTTCACTTGCCCCGACTCTCCCCGTATATGTTGGATCTACCTGAAAGATAAAAATTCACATTCAGTTGAAACATGTCTGTCATGAAAGCAGAGTCAAGAAATTAAATGTCTCCTGTCTCTAGGTCAAAAAGGTCCAGGTCAAGCATGCATTACCACTCAGCAGAGAGAATTACAGAAGTTTAGCATTGCAGTGGGGAAAGGAATGAGAAGGAAATCTTGAGGAAGATGAAATTGCACTTTGTTTTTAAAAAATGTCTGAAGAACCTACCTGTTTGTAGTAAGTTTCATATAATGGATTCCCCGTAGAAAACTGAAAAACATGGGAGATGTTAGGAAAACAAAGAATGAACTGCAATCACAATTAGCCCACCTTTAGGGACATACAGAAAAAAAACCCAAACAAAACAGTGTATGGTACTTTGTGTATTACTTCGACCAAAAATATAAAATGGTATGTTAATCTGCTGTGTTCCAAACTGGATACCTGAAATCTAAGTGTGGATAACAATGATCCCCCCAATCTTGCAGCCAACAGACTACTGTCACCTCTTAAAACTCCTTACTCACCAGCATTCATACTTATACTCGCACTTTTAATAACAACACTATATGGTAATAAGGTTTTGTAGAACAGCTTTGAACTACTTTCCAAATTATTTCAGATCAGTTTGAGAACTTCTGTAACAAAGGCAGAGTTTTCAATGTAATGCTGACTTGACTACCTCCTCAGTCCCATATTTATTCCATAAATGCACTTATGGAATATTTTCAGCAGAAAATATTCCACACACACAGCGCCCTGGTATCAAAATACGCCCGTATTTGTGTTTTCAGGACTAGGATCTTAAACTAAAACAGATTAACAAAAGAAAAAAAAAATAGAACACACCGTTAATTAACAAGTGTCACAAATCCTTGACAATGTTGCTTGAGGATATCAGCCTGGTGTTATCCCTGTATTAAACCAAAGCAGCAGACACAAAGGTAGGCCCTGCCTTTTTGGTACACTAAACAAGCAGATTCCTCTTCCCTCTTGCTGACATTTCAAGCAAATGGGAACTGAAATGCCAGAAGAGGCAGGAGCCTCAACATCCATCTTCTCACCTGTCTCCTACAACTGCCACACAAGTTCTAGCCACACACAGGTTACATCCCCACACCATTCCCCAGCCTCAATGCCAACAGCAAAACAGCTACAATCCGGTCTCAAACAAGTCCCCCATTAGAGCAGTCAAAGGCCTTAAAAAATAAGCAACAAGACAACCCAATAAACACAGTTTAATGAGTGAGACGCTGAGATGTGGAAACATCTCAAAGCCTGCTTGGGAAAACAATCCTCCACCTAAATGACCCAAGTCAGACACCCAATAAATTATTGCTTTGCACTAACTCTGATCACTGGTATGTCACCTCCCAAACACTGCCTTCTTCCTTGTCATTCATCCACATGGATTTCTGGGTGCCCTGCATACACTGAGGGGAAGGGAGACAGAAATGTGGTGAAAGAAAATGAGGTGCATGAAAATTTTACACAAAGAGAATCCTCCTGTAAGTTTACAATAAACACGCCAAATCTTAAGTTAAGGAGCTATCCAAAATAACTAAATCTGATTAACCAAATGAAAGCAAACAACGACTCTTTGAAGATCAATAGTTCTACCTGGCCAGAAAAGAAAAATTTCAGAAGAGTTTCCTAAGCATCTTACGTCTACTTCACTTGTATCTGTCAACAAAATAAGCCGCTGCATTCTCCAACATCAGTACCCTCTAGAAGCTCTCACTCTTCCAGAAGCTGGACAGGACTTCAGAAGAAGAAAGCTGCAACCGTAACTCATAAATCAGACTCATCTTTTTGCTGGCTTGTAAATGATTGGCATGGATAAGCACTGTGTTCCTGTCCAAAGCAGGAAACACATCACTCAGAGGAAACGTGGAAGTAGGAAATAGTCTATCCAGCTCTGAATAAGATCTAGTATGTTTTAGTCAACCACTGGCAAACTACGTATCTCGTTTATCAGAAAGCTCAGAGAAGCTAGCTAAAGACAACTACAAGCTTCGCTAACTGATTTGGTGAGTATCCTAGAGTGTTCAGACACAGAGCAAACCACTCCAGCAGCAGTACTGAGTGATCTCATCCCATCAGTGACATTCTTGTCATCCTCATTTGACACTGTCAGACACGACATACAGCTAACTTACCTGAAAGAGGTGGCAGGAATCCAGGGTGATGTGCTTAAATGCTGTGAAGTTTCTTCCACAGCAATATATTCATCCAAGTGCTGCTGGAAAACACTTCATCACTCGATTCTCTATACTTGCAGAATTTTACAAAGATTAAGCCTCTCTGACCAATTTACCTAAATGACTGCATCTCTGTGATGAAGCAGACCAGACAAAATGGGCTCAAGTGATAAAAATAGCCTACCTCCCTGTCACCACACGTGACTACATCGCCATCATTCATGAGGATTCTGTCATTTGATGATACCTGCTGATGAAGAACCTACACAAGACAGTGTCAATGGTAGCAATCAGAGACAAACATTTTGAAGAGTTTGCAGTTGATGAGCGGTCAAAGGATACATAACCTATAATATAGCAATTCAGTTTGACTTACAGTTTAACTACTCTATATTCCCCAAAACATCATCTATGGCCAACGCTTTACACCGTCTGCCAAACAGATGCTTCAGAACCCTGGTGCCTTGTTGTTTGACCTCTAAGTTGAGTTCCTGTACAACTGTGAAGTTCCAAGTCTCAAACTTGCACTTTCACAGCAGATCTGGTACACTGCATTTGTGGTACACAGTACACACACACGGAGACATCTCCATGTCCCTTAATGTAGGTCTAGGAAAAAGGCAGGCATAAACTGCTGCCACCAGAACAATTAATAAAGCCATGTCCTTGCAATCCTCTCTCCTGAGATCACCTCAGGGCCACAAAGAACTCTGGATCAGATAAATTATCTTCCTTGGTGTCCTCCTGTTTCACAATTTTCTTTCAGCCACTCTCGCCACATTGTAAGATGGATGAACATAGGTACTGTGAAAGGGGAAAACCCAAGGTGTTCCACAAAGATTAGAGCCAAAAGAAGGTTGCTGCTGTCCCAGAAAGATTACCTTTGCCCTTATTCTACTTGCTGAGTATCCTGTTGCTTCAGAAGTCTAAGCTACGAAACGATCTGTGCTGCCCCAGTATCTCTAACATAACTCTCCATAATGTTCAGAAGCTGTAGGTCAAACGCGTGTGGCACAGTAGAAAGACCACTGAGGTGGTGATCAAATAGCCAAGAAAATAAAGTTATCAAAGATAAATCCAGTTTCAGTTGTTAACTCCTAGAACTGATTTTACATGCTTGCTTTTTGACTGCTTTTATGCACAGCCAGTTGAAACAAAGACACCTGAAACATTGAATAGCTTGCACACTATTCTCTTTTGTCTAAATTCTTTTACAAAAACATCATAAAAATGTAACTTCATAGAACAATAGAACCATAATAGAATTCATTTCTGAGAACAAACATGATTAAACATTTTCATGTGCCTGAATTAGCCATATTGTTAATCGCTCCCAACACGTTCAGATTAATATTCTTATATCTAAGTGAACATGCTTCAACATTACGTGTAACCTCTCCTATTCCTTTTAATACCATTTCTGGCATTTTATTGTAACTAGCATGTATCTCTACAGTAATCATGAAATCAAGACTATTAAAAGAGGAAGTTTACTAATTTCCAGGGAAATTCTGTTTAACGCCCTGATTACAGCTAGATTACTCTTGATAGTTATTTTGATGTTATTATTTTCCAACTAATTCAATGGAAGCATTCCAGTTTTAAAACTTCTTTTTCTATCTTAAACTGAGATCTTCACAGAATGTGACCCTTTTCCCCTCACAGTATGCTATACAAAATACCCCTGATGCCAGACTTCCAAATGTCAACTAGAATTTAAATAACACCACAGAAGGATTTTCAGTATAAATACTTCATACATTTTTTACCAACATACTACTGAAGTTCCACAACAAGAAAACTCGAAAAAGGCCAGAGTTTATTTAACGTATGTATTTTGCACTACATTACTTGAAAATTTCTAATAATAGTTTGTATGTGCGGGGACGTCTTCAGATGTTTCTGAACATGTTAATTTAATTAAACAGATGTTAATCAGGACTCCTGCTGCTATTCAGAAGCTAAAAAGCAGTGCACGCTCTTAATAAGACGCACAGCAAATGACAGTATTACCCAAGAATCACATAAGTTGAATGGAAGGGTAAATTTTCAGAGTTACCACGAATAAAAGCCTGTTATTAAAAGGAAATTGATGTATTTAAATAATGCGGACTACCAACAGCAGTTGTGCTGAACTCCTGACTGGCCTAGCCACAGTACAGAAAACAGTTTTAATTTCAAGGTATATGGGAGTGGTGTCGCTTTTTTGTTTTAAAAGAAATAAGTAAACTGGCTATCTTCACAAGAGCACGGAAAAGAATAAAGAGCAACCTCGCTGCTTAAGTTATCTGGGTGAGAAATTAATCCAGAAACTTGTAGCGATGATAACAACAAAAATCTACTGAAGGATTCCCAAAGGGTAAACCAGGGCTCGAAACACAGGCCCTCGGGGCGGGGGGGGGGGGGGTGCCGCCCTGCTGTGTGGGAGCAGCCCTAGGCTGAGGGTCTCCCACGCCCCCAGAAGCCTCACCCTCCTACTGAAGAGAGGGAAAAGCCCCTTTTCAGCCCCAGACTCCAAGCCCTTCGCCGTAGTCACCCACGCCCAGGGCCACGCTGCCCCTGCACCTCCCGAATATTAAGCACAGTCATGACACCCAAACAGCAACAGGCGGGTATCACACCGCGGAAAAGGGGGGTGGGTGGTGGTGGTGGGGAACCGTGAGCAGAGCCAGCGTCCCCAGCAGAGACCGGGTCCCAGCCCCAGGCCTCCGACCCGACCTGCCCGCCCGGCTGCAGCCTTACCCCGGGGGGCAGCCCCGCGGCCTCCACGCGGGGAGGGCGCCCGAGCTTTTCATGACCCCCTCCCCCCCGGCAGCCAGCGCCTGCTCCGGGAGGGCTGAGCCTCCCCGGAGCAGCTGCTCCCCGCCGCGGGCCGAGGCAGGGCCTATGCCCCAGCGCCGACCCGGCCCCGGCTGCACCCGCCGGCGGGAGCGGGGGCCCCGCAGCAGGGAGGGCCCGCGCCCCCTTCGCCGCTCCGCTGCTGGGGCCCAGTGGGCCGCGCCGCCCCCCTCAGCCGCCCCCCGCCTCGGCAGGGTCCAACCGCCGGTTGTTACCTGCTGGCTAAGAGGGATGAGCGCCGCCATCTTCCTCCCACTGATTCGAGCAGCGGCCGGGGCGGGGGGAAGGCGGGGCGAGCGGCGGCGGGAACCGACCCGGCCGCGCCTGGCACCGCCGGGCCTGGCCTGGAAGGGCGGCGCCGGGGCCTGCGGGGCGGCCACCCAGGCAGCTGAGGGGAGGCGGTTGATCCAGGAGCGAAACGGTGGCGGCTTATCCGTCCCCGGCAGCCGTTCCTCGGCGCCGCCAGCTGGGGCTGCCGAGCAGCCCAATCCTGCCGTAGCTCAGCCCCTGCGTCCCGCAGCCTCTCTGCTGCCGGGCACGGCTCTCCTCCCGCCGCCTCGGGCGAGGCTGGCGGGGACCCACCTACGGCGGGGACAAAGTAGGGCTATGGCTGACTGCAGCTGCCCTGGGGAATGTTCTTCCAGGTAACTCAATCGAGGCACCACCGATCGACCTTTTAACCGGGACAAAGCTGGGTACAGGTCATCCAAACAAACCCAGTTATTTTACTTCACGACAAGAAACCTCATCACAACAAGCTTCACCAAACTAAGCTCTGCAATGAAATACAACAAAGTTAACGAATCCCCAACTGCAAGGTATAAATGTCGAACGGCGGCCTGAACGTGGCTAGATCACTGGCCATAAAAAGCTAAATCAACAGAAATTTGTTTAGGAAAAAAGGTGAAGGGTGACTGAAAGCTATTAAAATACAAAGTGCTTCATCCCACAGCATCACTGAATTGTTTGACGGGACAGCACGAGCTAAAGAATTTGACCTCAGTTGCTCCATAGGCTAGAAATGGGATTCCACAGATCCTATCTCCTTCCCACACAAAACTCCCCTCAGCTAGCAGCAGGGCAGCCTGGAGGTAAATGCAGAACCATTGCTCTGCGTGCCTAGCTTCAGTTTTTGCTGGATTTGTAGCCTTAGTTCTTGGAGCACAGGGGAAGGAAATCCAGAAGAGCGGAAGGACCCAAGAAGCGACAAAAGAAGCAACTGAACAAATGACAAGACTGAGTTTAAGACAGGTCAGACAGAAAAACAGGCACATCATTCATTGTTTCAAATTCCTTCACCCATTAGAAAAAAAATAAAAATGTAATATTTAAGACAGCTTCCAGGCACTGACCGTATTCATTTCAGGCTACTGAAGGAGGGGGGGGGGGGGGGGGGAAAACATTGTCTGAATACATTTACACTTCTAAGGACAGATTTGGGGATGGCCAGGCTACTATCACTGGGGTCCCACCCAGAGACAGCTAGAATGTTCTGTCAGCAGGTAAGCAATGGCAGAACAGCTGAGAGCAGCCCAGGCAGCAGCTCTGCAGCTGCAGTAATCTGTGAAACTCTTGACAGGTGCACAATTACTACAGAAGCTTAGCAAAGCTTATCTCCTCCTTAGTTTGAAGTATGTTATGAAACACACTTCACACATTGACATGCTGAACCCTTTAATGAAATACCATAAAAAGCTTATTCTGATATTTCCTTAACAAAGATAAGCATGAATTTTACATTTAATATGAAACCATGAAAAAGTGTAACATGGTTCCAAAACCTAGTGCTTTATTACAGGTGTTTTTAATAGATTTTAGCAGTGTTAAGACTTAAAATTAAAAAGACTTAATTAAAAAAATTAACCTCTTCTACAGAGCATTTAATTATATCATGGTATTTTTATTCAACATAACTGAAGCAGGTTACAAATTGTAATATTGAATTTTTTTACAAAATCCAGTTTTAGTACAGCTCCATTGGTGCAGATTTCAACAAGCTATTAACAAAATATCAAAATCCTTACGTGAAAAGAGCACCAAGCAATTTAAGTGGAAAAAAAAAAAGTTAACTTCTTTCAAATAACCATTAAAACTCCTTCTCAATAGTGTTTCCTCACTGCTCTATCCTTTCCAGATTCTTTTTTTCTCTCTAGCTTTTTCTTAAACTGCTGCTCCAAGTATTTTTCTTCTATAACCCTTTCTTGCTCCTGCTCTTCCTCAATCTGCATTATGTTAATTTCCCTTTCAGGACCCTGATATTAAGATTTCATGTTTCATGATAAGTTCCTGATCAGATTAAACAGGGGATTTTTAAAATGTGGTAATAAAGAACCAAAACAGACCCAAGAATGTCATGTTACCTTCGTTTCTCCCCATGTTTCATATCCAAAGTCTTCTGCATAAGCCTTATCATCTATTACCAAGAAGTTGTCAAAAATTGTGCCAGCTCTCACCTTTGAAGGAATAGGGGAAAAAAACCCACCAGGATGCCACTTTGTTTTCTAAAGAGTTTTTACCTTTCTTTTCTTTTTAATAGTTTGTTTGTATCATATATTCAATATAAATTAATCATGTCAAGAACCCCAGAATTTGATGAAGAATTCTTTCTTTTTGGACAACTGTTTTCAAGAATCTAAAGAACTTGTTTTAACTTTAGGTACCTCACTGCTCTAAGTCTCATCACTGGCTAGTCAACAAACCTAAGACAAAGGAAAATCTCAGGGGTGCCCCAGAGGGCAGTTTTTCCTCATTAATCTTTGTGTAAATCAGGAGTAACTGAGCTGCTTGAAGCCTCAGTTATGTGCTTCCAAGTCAGGTGGAGTAAGCCATACTTTACAGTAGTTACACAAAATAGTTTAGGCCCCTCACTTACCTGTAGATGACTACCATCCAAACAGTAACTACAACAGAAGATCAGCATGTCTTACAGCTCTTTCTATTTTATACATATATTTACAAAGAGCAAGTTAAAAGTCATAGGACCCCAAGATCCCAAAACAACAGATAATGTTTATATGCAAAGGGTAAACAGGTTGCTATATACTCAGTAAGAGACAAGTTATTTCTTTTCCAGTAAAGACATCTTACCTGCCAGATATCTAGTCCAATGATGCTAATATTTTCATAACTGTACTCTCCAGACTTCAGTATCTAATCTGGGTTGTCAATCTGTGGATGAGGCCAAACTCCTCTCTAATTTGGGTTATTAATCTGCCTTGGTTTCCATTGCCCCTAGGATAAACCACGAGTTCTGAACACAGGCAAAGAAAAGTTGCTTAAAGTGTTATCCATAGCTAGGATTACAAAATTATTTGTACTCTGTACAGAGGATTCTTGACCACAGCATAATGCCATTCTCCATTCGCAGCAGCATCTTGGGTCTTCGGGTTTCTCAGCACTAGTGTCTGTGATGAATTCAGCTTCATCCCAATCCTTTAAAAAGACACAGGAAGTTTAAGCTATAAACCTAGCTCACAGTTCAACTGTGTCAAACGCATATGCAGCAGAAATGCAATAATCCAGTAATGCAGAATAAGGACAGCAAATTACCTCAGGTTTGATGTCCTTTGGATCATCAATTTGCATTCGATCATCCCAGTCAGTGGGTTTCCTCACTGTTAGATCATTAACTTTTCTTGGTGGCAAAAAATCAAAATCATCTTCTAAGTTGCCAGATGCAACCATTTTGTTATCAATTTTTACGTCGTAAGTCTGATCTGGCCTTATAATCAAAGTATAAAGATGTGTATATCTGTCAGCCTGGTTTTTAAGGAAAGAAAGTAAAATTTTTAGAACCTTAAATATACCTCTTAGGAACTGCCTGACATCAGAATTATAATACTAATTTCTGATAGATTTTTCATGAGCAGCAGTAAGCAAAAATAATTTCCAAACTCTCCTAGAGGGGGAAAAGTAAAATTAATGACATTTTTTACATCTATTTTCCAGTCCTGCCGTCTGGGTCTCTGAACAAAACCAAAGTGCTGCAAGAAAAAACATTCCCTATCTGACTGGCAAAAGGAAGCATCTCAAGATTGAAACCAGTAGCAGATAAATTAATTATTTTAGTTAATATAAAATACAAGTTATTTAGATCCCAAATAGCTACAGCAAAGGCACATAAAATGGGTTACTACATAAGTTAACAGTAAAAATGTTAAGCATATACCCAGGATCTTACATTTCTATCAAAATATATATGTGTGATATATATATCTCTCACTGGGAAATGTGGAATGAAAGTTAAAATTAAGAAACACAATGACATACATTTCTTAGTGACATGTAGCACCCTCAGAACCCTGTTCCCTCCTGTATCAGTGTCATGTATTATGAATGCAATCATATGTATGCCAACATAAATAATCATATGAATGCATGCCAACATACCATGAACCAGGAAACATCTGAATAACCCAAAATTAAAGTGATTTTTAAAATACAGTGAAAAGTAGAACTTCTCAAAGGTGTTACATATTTGGAATAGTTGTTTGGTTTTTTTTGGTTTAGGTTGGGGTTTTTTTTTCTTCCCAATATCCCTGTAACTTATTTTAAAGTTTATGTATCTCTGAAAATGTGTACTTACCTTGCATCTGATTGGTTTCTTGATTGGATGGTGTTTATTCTTGTAATTTAAAATAACATGGACCTTCTTTGTCTCAGATCCACAAATATTTGGCCTTACAAAGAGATTATATGCTTTGTATCCTTAACTTCTTTGCAGAAAAATACAGATTGCTTACCTTTTCCTTCCAATGCTGCTAGACATCGGTCCCATCCCACATATTTTGATGTATTCCAGTCCATTTTTAATGGATGATGCAGCTTTTACTCAAAGTCCTTAAATTTACTTTAGAATTTGATTTTGTGTAGTTTGAGATTTAGTTGTTACAGAACTAACCCCAGAACACAAAAATCCAGGCAAACCAAAAAAAGTTATCTATGGCACAAGATGAATAACTATATATTAGATACATAATGACAAATTTTACTTTGATGTGCACACCAAGACACTGGAAACTACATACAAATATATAAGGGCTGATAATGGTCTGCAGTATGTTTAGTTAAAGATCTTAAAAAGATCCTGCTGAACAACTACTTTTATTCTACGCCCACTCTAACCATTTTCAGTTATGTGCTTCAAATCAGCTCAGAATGTTTGCATAAATATGTATTTTGTAAATACATATTTAGAGATCTCTCAAGCATGGAAGAACTAAACTCCTTACAATCACAACACCCTTATTTTTTTTAAGACAGCCTTCCTTTACTATTCTTCTACCATTTCCACAACCATCTTTGAAGACTTGCACAACAGCACTGCCATCATTTTAGTAATGAAGAAATAACTACAAACTCACCAAACATAATGTAATAATGTGAATCTCCACTTAGATTCTTCTGGTCCAAATCTGAGGGAAAAACTCTTAACATATCCCCCACCACTGTCTATCTGCTGCTCATGTTTCGCAGTGTACTGAATGACCAGAGCCTTCCCTTTGTTACTAAATGGTTTAAATCATGGGACACAGCATAAAATTTAGCATTTTCGCTTGTTTGTGGACCCGTAGAGATATTAGTGTAATAGTCAAACTTATATTTTTCTCCATTTGCAAAAAAAAAAAACTTTTATTGCCACGCATGGCACATCTGTAAAGGGAAATCCCCAGCTTTAGAGGTGGTTCCCAGAGCCTATGCTGAATGAAACCCATGTACCTTTATCCCACACTGCATCTCCATAAAACTAAACTGATTTAAACTTCCCAAGGTCTGGCTTGTACTCGGAATTCACCCCCCTCTTCTGCCAGCTGGCTGTCCCGCATGGCCAACACCGGCAGCAACACAAGAGTGGGGTCAATAACCACGGTACAAGTACTCACCTCACACAGCGCCGCAACCAGTGGCTGCCCCACCGGCCACCACTAACCCCTACGCCGGCCCAACCTCCGTCCAGAAACTGCTCCTGGAAATACACCGCGGCACGGACGGAGCGCAGTGCGACCCCGAGGCGCAGGGCCACCTTCAGCGCGACGCCGGCCGGGGCTCCCCCACCGCGCCCCCTCTGCCCAGCCACTGCCATGGCCGCCCTCACACGGCAGCGGCCTCACGCCTCCGCCGCCTTCGAGGCCCCGCTCTTTCCATGACGGGCTCTGATTGGCTACGCTCTCCTAACAACTTGTGAAGTGGGCCCAGATTGGCTCAGCGCCCCCCGACGGAGGAGCGCGCTGCCACGTGCCCGCGCGGTGAAATGCACGCTGGGGCTTGTAGTCGGCGCTTTGGAAGATTCGCTACGCCCAAAGGTCGCAGGAGCGCGAGGCGGGAGGGCGGCTCTGCGCGGAGCCAATGAGGGGCCGGTTTGTTGGGGAGTGGCGGTTTCCGAGATACGGTCTGGCGCCGACCGCTGTGGAGGAGCCCCTGTCGCGGCCGCCTCAGAACGGTCCGTCCGGGATGGCCGCGATCGCTTGGGCGCAGAGAGCGCCCGCGGGCGGAGGGCAGGTGAGGCGCCGGCTCTCGTCCCGGCCCCCGCCCTGCCCCAGCGCCAGCCGCCTTCGGGCAGCCACGGGAGGGAGGGCGTGCACTGCCGGGTGGGAGGGGGTGGCCCGGCAGAGGCTGGGACGAGAGCAGGGCCGTGGGGAGCGGGAGTGTCTTCTCGGTCCGGGGAACTGGGGGCTGAACCGGGCCGCTTGCCTCTGCCTTTTGAGGGCTCTTTGCATCCTCTACTCGGCAGGGCCACAGCGATGCTCCCCGCAGGAGAATCACAGCCGGGCACAGCGCCCTCCCTCACTCCTGTAGTGACCTCTCTGTAGTTGACAAGGAGCTGGGGAGAACTGGAAGAGCTCCGATCTGCCACAGCAGGTTCCTAAAGGTGCGCAACCAAAACCTACATAGCAGCCAGTGGTGCCAGACGCTGGGAAGTGCTGTGCAGGCAGCGAACAGACACATAGTAAAGCGCACTCCGGTTAGCACTTCCCATGCACGGTCGAGCTCAGCTCTGAGGAAAGTGGCGCAACTAGAGAGCAAAATCATGAATCGAAGAAAGCAGATGGAGTTGCAGAACACCAGCTTGGGCCAGAAGGCTTTGAATAAAGAGCCCCTCTCATCTGCGTCCAGTCATGAACACAGTGCAAGGGGCAAGAAATATCTGAAGAATTATGCTACTGCCAGTGGAAATATGACCCCCAGTAATGCCTGTTCAAAGGAAAAAGAAAGCATCCGAAGCCCTAAAAAGAATGTTATACTTAAACAACAGCTTGATTTGGACAGTGATGAAGAGGAAATGAGAGACTTGATGGAGGTTTCCAGTGGAAACAAGAATCAGAGGGTTGTTGTGAATGATTCTAAGTGGAGTGAAAAGGTAAATACAGACTTCATTTGATTACATATTTTTATTTATGCTTTTATGAAATTATTTTCATTGGTAGGTTGCTTTTTCTGTAGGTAACACCAGAAACTAATTCTAATTTTGCATTTGTGGCTTGCTTATGATACGGTTTAGCTTCAATTCACATTTTAAAATTACTCTTTTTCAGCCATTATAATTTGTTTTCTTTTTTAATGATCTACACATAACAAATGAAGTAACACACGAATCTCTCTTTCATGTTCTTTGAAAGAGTAAGACTCCAGTTTCATCAAGAATGCCTCCTCCATCTCATAAGAAAATTTCACTGACAGAGGTATCTAAAGCACCTTGTTTTGACAGCACAGATTCAGAGAAAAATGTTTTCAGTAGAGTTAATTCAGCAACACCTTCATCAGACAGCAGAAACCTGCCAGTACAACATAACGTGAGATCTCAGTTGCCGTCTTCTTCCATGAAAGACAATACTGTAAAGATGACTCTGCCTAGAACAGGCAACACCAAGCAAAGCCAAATGTCACTTGAAAGTGACAGAAGTGAAATTAAATCATTAGACGAATTATTTTCAGAAGCAGCTGATGCAGAAGACTCAACTAGCAGCAGCTCAAACAGTAAGTTTTCTAAATAATGTCTCAGCAGACTTGGCGTGAATTGTACTAATAATTTACTGATAAATTTACTAACAAACATGGGCAAATGCTCATTTTGAAAGGATTCAGTGGTGTAATTTTAGATAAACCAAGGCATTATCAAAGGAATTCTGTTGATCTGTTTATTTTATCTGGTGTAATGTATTTGCATTTTTCTTGGCTTTTGATTTAATGGGTTCAGTTTAATGATGCTTCCCTGGCTTTTATAATGTCAAAACAATTACAACTTTTACAATAGTTTTCATATGTCAATGGGACAATGTTCTAATGGGTCTGAGCGAGAACAAGTGGCAGTCAGGGGCAGCAAGAATCTCTTGAGCTTGGGCTAGTAGATCCACCAACAGGCTAAGGAGGAAATGTTAGAAAGAGCTGCAGCTTAGTGAAAGATTTGGAGTGATTGACTGCTGTTACTTTTTAGTATTACACTTTAGGAATATAGTACAGACTTATTTTCCCCCACTTTACTCACTTAAGGGAAAGTGTACTGTCATTGTCATGCAAATTCTCATGAAGACATGTCATTTGATTGCAGATTTCAGACTGAATATCCTGAGCCTTGATGATTTGGCACCAAATATCACCAATGAGGCAGCAGAAATAGAGCAGAAAGTAAGTAGAAATGCCCTGCTAGCACCTATTTCCATTGTGCCTTTGGTAGAGAGTGGATATTCTAAAATAAATGTTTCGACTCAGAGGTGGTTTGAGGTGGATGATTCATTAGCTGTAGGGGTTAGATCAGGATTTTAGAGTCTACTGAAATGTGACCAAATTGTGGGGTTTCGTGCCTGTATTTCTTAAGTAAATGTAACAGCACTGCACATTTTGCAAAGTGTCACAGGAGAGCAACATTTTTATTTCCTAATAAAGTAGTAGCTAACTCTTGGTGACGTGCAGCAGAACAGATAAAGAATAATGGAGGCATTTTCTAGATTGCATTTTGTTGACGCTCCTAACGTACTGTTGTTTGTTTTACAGGGGACAGACATTCAAATTACTCAAAAACCAAACAGAAATCCAAAAAAAGATGTATTTCTGGGGGAAAAGGACCAAGCTTCTTGTAAAACGACAAGTGCAGGAACCAGTGTGAATGATGCTTCTGAAGGGGATGTTGAAAAGACTGTGACTGAAGCTGAAATCTCAGAGCATTTAAGTGGAGTTTCTACAGATGTCCCTAAACACAAAGAGGATTATCTTGATCATGATGAGCAAACTGTTAATTCAGAATATTCTGAAGACTTTGAAAGGTCTCTGTCTACAACAGGCAGGAAATCTGTATCAGAAACGTCAGAGGAACATTCTGAGAGCTGCATGTATTCTGGAAAACACCGATCTTCAGCATTATCAGCTCCATTTACCAGAGAGCGGCATGACCAGGTTCAGAGAAAAACTGTCAAAGAAACTGCAGTTCAGACAGTGGATCCTCCATTCACCTACTGCTGGTGGTCAAAGAGTAAGTTCACGAGACACTGCCCTATTCAGGCAGTTTCTACAGTTTTGTATTTCATGTGCTAGCTTTGTCAGCCTTGATAAGGTTCTTAGTTTCAGTACTAGCTTCCCAGAGCTGACATTAAATTAAAAACTTTCTAAAGCTCAACGCTGTCATCTGCTATCTGTAGAAAAGACGGGGATTGGACAACAGAATAAGAACTTGGAACTGGTGAGATTTTTTCCACTAAAAAACCCCAACAGGAACTCTGGACAGATGAACTAGTACCTATTATTAGTGACAGAGCTTGCAATAGCCTGAGTAATATTCTCAAATGGAATTTAACATTTTTGCTTTATCTTTGCTATTGTAAACAATACTATTGTGTTGTTACTAAAGTGACTACTCATTGTGAAATTATTTTATGCATGATACTTCTTGGGAAAGCACTAAGGCCCCATTTATAGATGACAGCTGTGACCTTTAACTGTTTGTGAGGGGTAGCTCCTTTCCTGCTTAGCTCTATTTAAAGGAAAAAGTGCCAAGAGCTACTTCTTGCCACACTCCAGGAGGAGAAAAATAGAAACTCAGGTGTGCTTGAAAGCAGTAGCTTCCTTCAATTACAAGAGCCTTTATTTTTACTCTGTCTAGGGTTAGAAAAAACGTCTTCTGCAATGGCGTGTGTTGTGAAAGTAAGAGTAAGGAAACTGTGGAGGTCGTAAGAACTACTTTAATATTTTTTTGGCTGACAGATTTCCATCTTAGGCTCCACAGTGGTTCTGCCACAGCTGATGTGCTGAGAGTGCTGAAGCTGAATCCAGTCCTAGTACTAAACGTTTCCACCCCCCAGACCCAGTAACTCTTTTTAATTTTATCCCATATGCAGCAGACACCTCTGCAGTACTTGACCCACCTGTAGGAAACAGTTACATTGATCCAGTACCTATTGCCAGTCACGTCATCAGCATGGATGCAGTAGAAGGTACTGAAAAACATTTCTTATTGTTTAACTATACTTTATGCATCTAACTCCTGCTTGGATTTTTTAGCCCTTCCTATCTGACTGCAATCTATCACTAAATATACATTCTCTATTTCTTACAGCCTTGACTGCCTACAACCCGTCAGTCCTTGTTTTAAATTCCATGTTGAAACAGCACTTGATGTTGACTCAGCAGTTTGTAGAGAACATTCACCGCCTTCACTCGTCCCTTGTGGAGTCATTAGAAAACGAGAAGTTCCACTACCATACCCTGGCAGAAGCTAAAGAGGTATTTAGATAGACCAGGCAGCAGCCTAGACAGAACCTTTTCCAAACGCTTCTAGTATTTGCAGCAAACTGATTTTCTTTGCATATTATTAATTAAAGTTCATATTATCAGTGAGTAAATTATTTCATAGTAGAATACTGTAATACTTCTGCCCATAGTAACAACAAATCAGGAGTTTATACAGTAAAGAAAAAAGAAAAAAGAGACTAAAATCTTACTGGAAGCCATAGTACTGAAAGAATAAGCTTCCTGCTGTAGCATTTAACTGTCCTCAAACAAGGATCTTCCTAATGCTGCAACAGAAGTATCAGTTTCTGTTGCTGGTATAGAAAAGTGCAGGTATCTTGACATGAAGATTCATTTTTTATTCAATACTAGAAAGTATTTATCTACAGAATAAAGAAATTTGTATATTAACTTTTCTTTGCAGTACATCAAGAATCACAAATCCCCACGTCTAACAATTGAGCAAGCGCGTCAAGAAGTTTGGAAAGCACAGGAGGAAAAATTGCTTTGACTCTTTGAATTTTAAGTAAAATTTACATTTACGGATTTCAAGTTGGCACAAGAAACCCTTCCAAACTGCACAGATAAAAAGTTAGAAACGCTCTACTGGAAGGATTTGTACTAACTGCTACATATCTTACCATACATAATTTATTTTCCTATAACTGAATTTTTTACTACTGTACATGATACAGGGAGAGGCAGGAACCTTCAGCCAGACTATGTCAGTGTTCAGCAAAAGAGAAACCCAAAACCACTTCTCTCTAAAGAGTGTGCTGGAAGTCATCACAGTACGCATGTTTATCATGTATATCATGTAAGTAGCATGATCGGCAATCGCATCTGTGATCATGGTAGAAGTAAGTCTGTACTACAGTACTCGAGGAATACGATCACAGTAGAAAAATAGCATAGCCTGACTTCAGCACCATATTTAAAGAGAGTTTATGTATCATTAGCCTTGTCAGATTACTACCAAACCACACAGAGTTAAAATAAATTCACTACAAGGAAGGCTTAGAGCCAACATGTGGGAATCCATTTACTCTGAAATGAGCCAGCATTTTATTTTTATAAAAAAAAAAAGTGTTTATTGGAAGGCAAAACAATAAAATTCACAAGTCTATAACATACAGGTGTTGTATGCTGATTCACAGACAGTTACAGTTCCACAACTACAGTAGATCTAGAACAAACTGATATTTCACCATATTAATTGAATGGTTTTAAGAGGGCTTCTGCTATACAAACAAATGACTCTGGAAGAGGTTACCACCACGCAGACCTCTGGAGTGGAAGTGCAGTGTAAGGGCCTAACATCTTTAGCTGGTGGTCTCTGGAAACAGTTACAAAAGGTTTCTTTTATTTTTCTCATTTCAATTAAAGGAAGTTTCCAAGAACGCTTCATTATTAGAAACTTGCAGAGCAGAGAAAATGGATTCTCTTCTATTGAACTAATTAGCTTTTATTAAAGGGTATATACAAAAATATAAAAAGCTTAAAGAATGTCTTCCATTACAAAGCATTGAACATCCCTTAGAGCGCTTGAAAAGCTAGAACAGTTAACCCTTGTGTTCTGACCAGAGTTGTGACTGCAGCAGCTGGTGTGTAGGGGTGTTAAGTTGTATGGTAGGTTCTAACAAGCTTGCACAGTGCTCATAGGTCACCTGTACTGGAACTAGATGCTTCATTCCCCATTTAGACATTAGGATACACTGCTCAGCATCAGTCTGACTTGATCCCAAGGCAGCACCCCTCCACTTCAAATAGAATTAACCTTTTGAGAGAAATAAACATACATTATGGAACTAGAGAACATATAACCACATCAGATAATGTCTGTATTCCACAGGAATGAATTAATCACGATCCTGCACCAGGTATAGCTTGACTGGGGTTTAATTCTAGTATAAAATGGGTAACTTATTAGAAAATTTTGCAAAATAAATGGAAATTCTTAAATGTGCTAGACATGTCATAGTAATGACTGGCCTTTTTTAAACACTAAACAAGTGTTGAGTACATGTCATAGCTTTCCATTTTTCACCATAGTTTTAAAAGTAAGTCATTTGTCACTTCCTCCAGACTTTAATCCGGATTTATACAAGTTTAATGTTTTGTAGAAGATGCAAGACATCTTTCTTCTGAGAGTCTTATTCGGGTGGTGGAGGGTCTTGCGTTTCACGCTTCACTGAAACAATAGGGAAAAGAGTTCTTACACATTCTGCAGTTACCTAAGCTGTCTGAAACTGAAACATTTCATGGAATGAGGGCTCTATTGATAAGGAATTTCTTTCCTTTTGGGCTTTATTTGAACCCATTTGATTACACAGATCTACTGCAGCTGTAGGCAGAAGTGACTTCATTTAGCTTGCCAATTTTTTTTTCTTTTAGTCATTGACAAGTGTTGTTCTATGTAACACAGACTCTCTGCTAAAGTCCATCACTTGGGTTACTGCCTTAATCTCTGAAGAAGCAGCCTGACTGTTCCTGAACCCTTCCTGCATTACAGTGAATTTATTACCATTTCTAGCTTTGGCAGAACATGGTGCTAATTGTAGGAAACAGAGCTGGGCAGGGCCAGACAGTGAGCGTGGTCTAACTTAATTTCAAACACAAAGAGCTTCCTGCTTTGGCAACTGTCATCCCTCCTGTGGCACAGCTCCCTCCACTGCCTTTGTGATCCTCTTGCGTTTTGAAGGGCAATGTTCAAACATGCAAGGCTCTTGGTAGTGCAGCCAGGAAGTGGCTTACACAGAACAGGCTAATTAATTAATGTTTCAGAAATTAGGATACAACACAACTCGTAAAAAGGAAAACGTGCTGGGTTAATCAGAGTATATGCCTACTTACCTGTTGTTTTACCACGCCCATTACATTAGAAAGAATTGAGTTATTAGTCTCTTGATTTGGGTTTACAGTCTACAGTAAATAGCACAAAATAGCTATCAAGGCTGCACAGTTGCTAAAATTGATTAGAAATATTCACTTACATTCATCTCTGGCCTTCATGCGTGCAATAAATGAGTAACTTTTATTTCTTCGGTAGTTTTCATAAGGGTCATCTAATGCAACTCCCACTCCTTTATATTGATCCCATTTGTCTCTGATATCCCCTCCTTTAATTGGATCCTGAATTCCTTGTTCCTTGGCTCCCAGTCCACCAGATCCACTCCATCCTGCAGGAAGGACACAACACTGCAGTCCTAGAACTATTTTTTTATTACAAGAATTCTGAAGACAAACAAACACATTTTGTAAACAACCAAAAAAAGTGTCAGTTTGACACTGCAGGACGGTAACAGCCAGCCCGAAACAACATATGAACTGTCCCATTTACGTCACAAGTGTCAACAGGCAGATTCAGGGAGCTGACAATCAGCACTATCCCTGAAAACTTCTAAGAGGGCAAGGGGAAAGACAGCACAAGCCCAGTCTGTCCAGTCAACCCTGCCGCTCTGCACTCAGGGAGATTAAATACCTTGGTTCTATCTGATCCAAGTTTTATTTGATGCCAAATTGGTGTCTTTGTCTTCCATACCCCTCCCAGACAGGTAACTTGCCACCACAGCTCTGTGTTCTGTATACTTCTATCTCTGAATAGCCTTACGCTGACCTTGGAATACCAATGGATAATCACTTACAAACATGCACTAATTAACTGTATCCAAGAGTTTGGTGCCTGATTTTGTTTCCTGGCTTGCGTAGGGCTCTAGAATATCACCTTACCCATTTTCACTAGCATCTGATGGCCTTTGTTTTCTTCTCCAAGTCTTGATTCTGGTATAGGAGGCCCAGAACTGGAGCCCAAACCAGCAGAAGAACTAAGGAAATAAGAAGAACAAATTAAGAACAAGTGATATTGTTCTGACACAAAGCAAGGTCATCTGAATGCTGTTAAACATCAACACCTCATATCATCCCATCCGTTCTACTAAGCTATTCTTTTATAATAGGTTAAGGAGTTATAAAGGCACCAGAAACACCCTACCTGTTCCTCAGGACAAGGGAAATCCAACACTACGGTCTTCCCAACAGAGTACTTGGAGGATTCCTCCTGCTTCCCAGGAAGGCATACAAAGCCTTCACAGTCACGCAGTGTTTTGTTATAACAAAACGCCACCACAACAGAGTAATACTCTCTCTCTAAGCTCATATAGTGTATACATTGTTTTTAAATCTGCTTTCTGTCTTCTCCTCTACTATTTGTTGAAATGCTCATGATACCCAGCTCAGGAGAAAGCACCCTTGTTGGTACTTTTCCAAACAACCCAGGTAAAAAGAGGCACAAACAACGAAAAGCTTACGGAGGAGTGGGGCTGCGAGACCGGGACCGGCGCCGCCTTCCTGGGGAGTATGACTTCGATCTTGATCGTGACCGTGATCGCGAGCGGCTGTGAGAAGAGCGGGACCTGCTCCGGCTTCTGGAAAGGGAGATCAGAGGCACAAGTTACCAGAGCAGCAGCCACGGTTCCTTGCTCAGCTCATTGTTGAGGGTTGCTTTTATTCCACTCCCCCAGCTCCCGAGATTCAGCCCATTGCACTCTACCTGGACTGAGACCGTGAATAGGATCGTGAACGAGAGCAAGAGCGAGATCGTGACCTCGAGTAGGAGCCAGATGATTTTGAAGATCGTGAATTAGACCGTGAGGATGAGCGACCTCGGCTTTTAGACCGACTGCGAGACCGAGAAGGCCCACTGCACAGATGAAAACAGAGAAACTCCAGTGAAACTCCTGGGAGAAGCATGCAACACACAAATATACTTCTGATCAAGTTCAAATTACATGCAGGCGCTGTATTTCTGCAGACAATCCAGTGAAAACTTGAGTGTGGCAAAAACTATTTTCCGCAGATCAGAAAAACTCCAGCAAGCTGAAACTCTGTTATTCCATCAGCATGTTGCTGAACAGAATTTCCCTCTGCATTTAGCCCAAGGTATTCCCTTAGCACCTTCCAAGCCAACAGCATGCACCAGAAGGGAGCAGACAGGATCTCTCACCTATTTCTCTTCTCCTGACCTTTCCTCCGCCTCGCTCTCATTTTAGCTCTGAAGAATTCGTACAGTCCATTCTGCTCCCAGCCTTCACTGCAATAAATCAACCACACACAGAACCGACATCTGTAAAATTCTGCTTTCATCAATGGAGGCGTTCAGGTTTTCTGCTAGACTTTTGCAGGGAACAAAGGGCCTGGGCAAAAAAGTCTCGCAAATTTCAGTGTAAGACCAAACAGTGCATGCAGTTCACAATACAACAAGAACACTCATTTCAGCATTAAAAGAACCAAGACACAGGCTAAGGAAGAGAGAGGCACGCTGTGGTTTGAGACAGCTTCTTAGGGCATTTTCCTTACCATATTGTTAACTACACCTACTCTTACCTGTTTCTAGGCCTGTCATGAGATGGTGGACTATAAAATGCCTCAACCGCAGCCAGTAGTCTCTCACTGGGGGGCATTGGAGGTGGAAGACGTATATCTTTAGGATCTAAAGGTTTATATTCATGATCTTCAAGCTGCCGGAAACAAAACAAATTACATTCATGTCATGTGTCATAGGGTGGCTACCTGAAGAGATAAATATAGATTCAACTGCGTAGGGACCTCACATTTCACTACTGGATAAAAAATGGTCCAGAAATAAGGATTCTGCGATGACCCAATGCTTTCTTGTGCTATCACTACCATTTTGAGTCTATGAGAAAAAACCAGGATACACAGGTTGCAGCATTAACTGGATTGCCAGGCAGATAAAATGTGGATCTCATGTATCCACCTTTGTGATAATGGTGGCAGGATGGAAGCCTGGCAAAAGCTGGTGTGTGCTGAAAGTAACACAAAGTTAGAGATGGAAGAGACCTATTTGTTCACCTCAAACACAGAATGCATAAACTTATGTATGCTAATACAGATAACATTTCTTGTTCTCTGTTGTTCTTTGTTCATATATATAACATTAGTGTCGCAAATGTCTTTATAAGAAAGAACTGTGAACACCAAAAAGCAGCATACAGTGGCCACATCAGAACTGCAAGGTCCCTCTGGCCATCAAAAAAAATCACAGGAGATTTCTATTCTCTACAAACAGAGGTAAAATTTTAAAGGGTAAATCAAGCCTTTCACACAGATGAGCTCAACCAGCTTTCACTAGCACACAGCACTTGAAAGCGTGCCCATTTTCACTACCTTCTCACCTGGCTCCTGCCCTTGCATACCCCACAACTTTGGCTAACGTTTGCTGGATGGAAGGATTTGATATTATGTATGTCATCTTAAACTGTCCCTAATATTGACCAAAGGATCTTGATCTTTTAATCCTACTAGCCAGGGCCCACTGCAAGCACTTACTTTTACAAGTGGAGCCATCAGTCCAGCCGGAAGATCAAAGTAGGGAACATTTGGCACCAGACTGGGATCATCATGGTTCATGTGAGGGGGGCCTTGTCGCCGCATGTGAGGAGGCTGCCCGTTAAATCCATGTGGGGGAGGCCCGAAATCAGGGTGCTGTGGCCCTCCCCAGGGAGGATGCTCGCTGATTCCAGGGTGAGGCAATCTGTGACCAGGATGATGATGAGGAGGTCCAATTTCTGCAGAGTAGGAGGGTTAAAACATTTTATTTAGCTATAGAGAAAGAAGGCAGAGTTGTACTTCAGTTAGTGCATTGATCCTAAAAAAACAATCTTGGCACCCAGGACCTTGCACATCCAGAAAAGCAACGGAACTGAAGAACTAGAGGCTGGCTACAGGTCCACATTCATTAATATCTTGCAGCGCATCTCCCCCTCTGGCCGTAACAACTGCTCTCAAGAAAGA
Organism: Falco rusticolus; assembly: GCF_015220075.1. Lineage (NCBI taxonomy): Eukaryota > Metazoa > Chordata > Aves > Falconiformes > Falconidae > Falco > Falco rusticolus. The sequence goes on from NC_051190.1 coordinate 49,793,897, forward strand.
AGGATACTTTAACCTAAGCCACCACTCACTCTGGGATGTACTGGTGGTCAAAAAGTGCCACAAGAAAGATATGCTCAAGAACAAAAGGTTCCAGATGCAGCGGGGCAGCTACTGGTGGGATCTGTTTCTGAAACTTAAATAGAGTTGTGGCTTTGCAAGGACCTGTCATTAGTTCTGTCTCTATGTCAAATCAACACATATAAAGAAAGAAACATGGCAGGCATTAACTCACATGAGTAGGTGACAAGAAAATACTTTGTTTAAAGAGGCATTTTGAGAAGAGGTAGAGACAATATCCTGTTTAAATAGAGGAAGTGAATGACATCCATCCAAGCACTGATGGACGAACCATTTGCCATGAACGTCAGGATACCCTGCTGAACTCATTGCACTATGTAGAGAAAAATGCAAGACTGAAAATGAACACTTTCTGCAGCAGAATCAACAGTTTTTCCAGGAAAACTTCTCCACGTGAAATAGAAATTACATTGGGGCAGAACTATACCAGGCTTCACAAGGGGGCCCGCAGCCAAACTGGAGCCACAGAGGCCAGGCAAACAGCGCACCAACTGCTCTCAGACATCCCCGTGGTCCAGCCAGAGAGCAAACCAAACAAGAAGGGAGAACTGGAGGCAAGGATCATTTCACCAGACGCTACCAAGCCACACAACTTTAAGACAGATAATTAGAGAGCTTCTCAGTAAAAATAAAGAGAAGAAGGGCATGGATGAACACATGCAGAACAACAAACGCTTCCAGCCTGTCTCCCTCTAGCTTTCTCCACCTAGGGAGGGCACAGATGAAGAGCCCTCATCTACAGCCTGATATGCAGGGGATTGAATTCACAAGCAAATGCTGCTTCTCACCTTCGAGCTTACTATTTTTAAAGTGAAATAGTCACAAAAAGGGTGCCTGTACAGATGCTGACTTGAGTTTGGATTACATTTTCTGGTTCTCTGCCATCTGTTATGGAAGGAAAACTCAAAAAGCAAGGAAGCATCCCACTCTGCATGTATTTCCTACTGAGTTGTCGGCAGTAGCTTCCCAAACCCCCAAGCTCAACATTTCTCAGGAACACAATTCACCAAGAACAAGCTGTCACCCCAAAACACTAAATAATTTTGTAATGGCAATCAGGATCACAACGTAAGAAAACCTGGCCTGGTACACACTTTACCTTGAGGAAAATCCCCCTGGGGGTAATCAAAACGATGAGGATAAGGAGGCCTTTCAAAGGGATGGCGAGGTGGAAAATCATCCTGCATGAAGCGAGGTGGAAAGCGGTTGAAATTATGCGGATGCGGGGGCTGGTTGAATTGGGGATGTTGCTGATGTGGAGGAAATGGGCCTCTGAAGTGAGGTGGCCGCTGCATTCGAAATGGAGGTTCCCTTTGACCCCCACCCCATGGAGGTTGTTCATGCTGGTTGTTCCATGGTGCTTCAAACTGGTTGTTCCAAGAAGGATCGGGCTGGTTGTTCCAAGGTGTCTCTCGCTGATTGTTCCAGCCTTGATCTCTCTGTTCATTCCACATTCCTTCATGGTTGTTATTCCACGGAGGACAATGAGGTGGTCCCTGGCAGTGAAGAAAAGAAGCCTGGTCATTAGGCAACAAAAAATAAAGAACGCAATAAAAGCAATCTACCTTTTAAAATGTAGTCTGTAGGCAACACGCACAAGTGAAAGAACTTTCTGTATACAAGGTCTGAACTGCAGCTTCAGAGAAAAGACGGGAAAGACTGTTACTGAACCAAACAGCTCTGTACTCAAGCCATACTTCTGCTTGTTCACAGGGAAAGCGTGATGGTTGACAAACTGAAATACAATTTATACTTTGCCTTTAGCTGGGTTCAGAATGAGAAAGCTTGACAACTGAATCTGGATTTCAAACTCACAGCTTTTCACCACACTTCCACAACCAAGACAGCCATTCTGAACCTCCACCTCCCTCTATGTCTCGTTTCAGAACTGCATTTCTTACCTGCTGTTGACCCCATGGCGCAACGGGGTGAGGCTGGTCAAACCAGGGTGGTTTATTTGGAGGAATCTGATCATGAGATCCAGGGCCGCGTGGTCCACCAGAGGCAGGATCCTGCACTCCCGACCCTGTTGTGTCATACTCTGTAGAACCAGCTAGAGGCAGCTGAGATTTACCATCATCTGAAACAAATCAGAGACTATCATAAGCATCCAGGTCACACGTAGTTAATGAAACAGCAGCACACCTACAACAGGCTCCATCCAAATTTTATTGATGCGTAACATATTACTAGGAGAGAGGATGTGTGATCCGTTTAACATTCGTCTCTTTGGTTCTTTCTATATTCAAGCACCAGACTGTACCAGCTGCAAGCCTCCAACCAGTTTCAGGCTTTTTGCCAGAACCAAACCAGAAGAGCACTGTACCTCGCTACTAAAAAAGGAGCAAAAACTCAGTGTTGCCACCTACTGATTTGTGCACAGGTCCCCAGAAGAGGTTTGTACCTGCTTGTGTAACTGGAGCAGATGGCGGAGCCGAGGCTGGTGCTGCTGTGGGGGCTTGAGGTGGGGGTGTTGATTTCACCTCGTTCTCTAGTGGCGGTATTTGTATTTGCTGCTGCTGTTGCTGCTGCGTTAAACTGTTTACAAACTCCTCATGTTGAGTTTTCAGGTTCTGTATCTGCTGTTGGAAAGCTACTTGTACAGGTTGTACTACCGTTGCGTATTCAGTGATCAAATTTGCCTGATAAAATGAGATAAATTCAGAAGAACAAGTTAACACTGTACCTAAAACAGTTATTCTATTTATAGTATTGCTCTCCATCCCCTCTCCCAAGAAATACGTAAGAATGCAGGATAACCTGCTGGCAGAAGAACTATGCCACACTATGAAGCTCCGTGAAGATTTCCAAAATATTTTCTGCAGGCTGCAGGTATCCACCATCTATATTAATGCCTAGCTTTCAAATACAGCTAAAATCAACAGCATTCATTATTAATGCTAAAAATGAATAGTTCTTGCTGCCACAACAATTTTTATGCTTAGTGTATCCAATTTAAAGCTACAGTTTCTTTAATTTCCTTTCTACCAAACACTCATTTCCATAAAAAGAGAACACACTGCCAAATATGTACATGACTGTCGCAGTTAGAAATGCAAATACTTTCCATGATCATATCAGCAGGCAGATTATTAAATATTTGAAATAACAAGGTTATGTTTTACATTATCTTCATAATCCCTTGTGAACAACTTCAAGAGGGGAGGGTGGGGGAATTAATATTTACCTTTCAAAAAAGGAAAAAAAAATCCTAAACTAGTTTTTAAAATACTTACATAAATAAGAAAAATGTTACTTTTCATTTGTGGCTAACCTGGTACTGGCCAAGTCCAAGAGCCGGGCTCTGTAACTGTTGAATAATCGACTCATCAAAGTACCCATTCTTTTCCCATAGTTGAAGAAGCTGCATAAATTCAAGAGGGAAAAGTTTTTAGAAATTATGAACAATAAAAGAAAAATTGAGGCATAGCATTTTCATTCTCCAGCTTTGTCAAATAGACATAAAATTTCAGCACTTGACTTTGAACCACTGAAGATTCAGATGCATTCATCATTACGATAACTTGCAAATAAAGTCTAGGTACTTTTAACTACTAGTTTAAGCATGAATTAAAGCACATCCTGTAACAGACTTCATTAAGACAATCAGACTAGAAAAATCTCAGTGGTCATCTTCCATCCCCCTATTTGCAAATTTGCCTAGCACTAACCTAACGAAGCAAAGCCTAACAGTTAAATCAAAACCAGATACTCACTCTGGCAATTTTCTGTTGTTTATCCTCCTCCACTGCTAGAAAACTGGTACAATAAATAGGCACAACCACCTTCTGTAAAGCAGCCAGAAGATCCCGTGCTTGCTTCCGCTGGCTTCAAGAAAGGAATGGGAAGAGAAGAGTTACGGCCTTTTAATATAACACTAAGAGCACTGTAATATGCAATTCATCTGAACTTCTGCTATACTGAAGGTAGAGGATTCACAAAATAGAGAGTTCTCTCCTTTACATTTTTATTGCAAAATCTTGTCTCCAGGAAGAATACACAAAGTAGGTAAAAGCTGAATTTTATTATTAACGCACTAGATGTTTGTGCCAGCTATGGACATCTTAAAAGACCGCTGTTAAAAATAATTAAGGCATTAAAAATAAAAAATGACTACTCAAGCTAACAACGTATCTAGTGGAAAGAGACTTCACCAAATTAATCAAAACCTCAAAATCAAAAAGCATAGTTCTTACCAGTGATGCAATACGTCATTGATTAAGTAGATCAGGTGTAACCGAAGCTCAAAATGAGCTCCTTCTGCCGTAATACGATTTCGCAGGTGCCCAGCCATGAGCTCACAGTGTGCAGGAGATTTTGCATTACTAAACATCCAGTTCTTGCCAGCCTTAGAAAAGCAAATTTGAAATATGTGATGTTAATCTAACGTGTTCACACCACATGGACTTCCTAGTGCTCTGAAATAACTGCAAGAAGGGAAGTTTTCAGGTAACAGCTATCTCATTTACTATACAACAGAACAATAAAGCTGCTATTTACTATACAAACATTCTCAAAATTCAACCTGTACTTAATCCACAATACCACAAAAAAACTGTTCAGATTTAGATCACTCACTGAAATTGCATCTTTTGTACAAGTGTCAATTATCGGTTGCAACAAGTTGTCAAATTCATTCATATCTAACTGGGTTTCCTCCAAAACTTTTTGCATTTGTTGCTCAATTGCAAGGGCTACTGCTGATGTGACTTGTTCCTGAAATAAACAGAAGGGGGAAAAAAAAAAAAAGGAAGAATTATATTGCATTCAATATTCTTTTAAAGAACTAGCTGCCATATCCCCATCCTCTTTGCCATAAGCAGGTATCTCAAAGACCAAGACCTTTGACAAGCATTGTGACCACACACAAATGTTTCAGTTGTTTGTTTTTGAGAAGAAAAGACTTTTCTCATTCTTCAGGAAAAGTCCAGTCCACTTCCACCTCTAATACCACCCCATCACTGGAAGAAAAAAAATTGCAGGAAGCTCCTAAACGTATAGAACATAATCTAGGCATACTGCTTTCCTCCAGGAACTCTTCAGTTTGGTTCCCAGTAGTAACAGCAAAACACTGCCTGCAAAAAGTAGTTCAAAGCACGCAGTTCCCTTCCACCCCTAATCAGAATCCACCTTAAAAGTAGTACAAGCTAGAATGTCTTGCAGTTCCCAGCAACCTGCAGCATTGAAGCAGTCACAATTTATTCCACTCTGCAAATGACCAAGGTTTTCCATGTAGTAAATAAACCATTTTAATCAAAGACCAATCCTGCTAGCACATCAGATACATCCGTTCTAAGGAGATGACAGCAGCTGTCACAGAACAAAAATAAGCAAAGCAATAGTCCCTCTCCTCGCCAACACACAACACCACTGCTAGTCAGAAGGAAACATTCCTCTCCCTCTTCACTCCTAATTTCTATAGCCACTGGCAGGTGAGGATAAACTACGTGAGCACTTATCTTAAACCAACCTGTCTCATAGCAAGGAGATGCTGCTCCTGCTGCTGCAGGTTCCACTGACTCTGCTGGATAAGTTCCTCCACAGAAGGAGTGCCCTGAGGGGCTGGGATAGGTGCTGCCGGTGGGAGAGATGGTTGTGGCAGCGGCTGGATCTGTGTGGTAGCCTCGATATCTTGACTTTGCTTGCACAACACTGTCGGACAAAATAAACTTTTAAAGTAAGCCTCACAGAGAAACCTGCAACCGCCAGCCCACACACGAAAACCATGCTGGGTCCCAAACTGACCCTCGCTCTTTATGGAATTGCTTAACACAAAATGAGCATCACGCAGTCGAGGGTGGATGGCATAAAAGGGGAGCGTCTGCAACTCTTTACGCACTCCAAGAGGAACGACCCCAGCACCAGCCCAGCCCCGGAGCTGCTGCACCGGCCCACCCCGCTCCCGTGGGCCCTTCCAGTGTCCAGCTGCGTCCCACCGCGCTGCCGGTACCCGCCCCCCGACGCGCAACTGGGGGGCGGCCAGAGCCGCGGGCTGGGCTCCGCCATCTCCCAGGGCTCAGAGAGCAGGACGAGGCTGCGACCCAGCCCGGGCAGGTCAGAGCGTGGCCAGGAGGGACAAAAGTGGCTCCGCCAGCCGGCGCCGAGCGGGGGCCGGGACCCGGGACCGCGGGGGAGGGGAGCGGGGCCCGCTGCGGCCCGGTCCCAGCCCCGAGCCGCCGGCCCGGCGCCAGCCGTGGGCCCCACTCACGCTGCTGCTGCTCCAGGGCCAGCTTGTACTTGTAGTAGCCGTAGAAGTCACCCCCGAAGAGGAAGGAGAATTTAGGGTTCTCCTTCTGCTTCTCCATCGTCATCTTCTCGAACTCGGGCCCGTTCCGCGCCACGAACTGCGCCAGCTTGTCGATGACATTCCGCAGCTCCTGGTCTGTGTGGAGGCAGCGCCATCAGCCCCCGCCAGCTCGCGCATCCCCGCCCCCCCCCCCCGGTTCCCTGCTCTCCCCGCCCGGCCCGGCCCGCACTCACCATCGGGCGGCAGCGGCATCTCCATGGCTGCGAGACAACGGGGCCGCCACCGCCGCCGCTAGGCCGCACCGGCCGGAAGTGCCGTGAGACGCCAAGCGGCACGCGCAGCCGCGCTTTACGGCCCCGGCGCTATGGAGACGGCGCGCGCGACGCGGCATGTGCGGCGGTTCCTCCACCACTTCCGCCCGCCCCTTCCCGCGCGCGGCTGGCGGGACGAGGCGTCCTGGGAGGCAGGGGGCACCCTAAGGGGGAGGCCTTGAGGGGGGATGCACTGAGCGGAGGCCCCGGGACCCGCAGCGAGCCCGCGGGCAGGCACAGGCCAAGGCCCGGCCGTGTACAGGCCCGCGGGGCAGGGCCTCAGGCCACTCAGGGCCACTGCGGCTCCCCAGTCGCCCACCCGCCGCGGCCACTCGCCGGCCTCTGAGGGAGAAGCAGGTCCTGTTCAGAAGCTCCCCTGCTCAGCTCACGAAATACCTGCAGAGCCTCACTTCGAGAAGCACTTGATTCCTCAACTTTTCCACCACCACGTCCAAGCTGCAGTTCAGTTGTTGGAGATTTAAAGGAAAGAATGTTATTTAACATGTTCCATTTTGGAGGACGATCCATCGCAGCAGCACTTAAGCTATGCAGACCATTGGCATAACAAGAAAAGGTACATGGATGTGCAGGAAGCTCAGTAGAGAGTGAGCTGAACCTAAAAACTTAGGGAAAGTGCAGATGCTACACAGGGCCATTATTTAAGCACTTGCTTTCTTTCAGTGACTTATTTCTTCATGCAGTTAAAACAATAACATCCAAATAATTTCTGGTTCTTAACTCACCTGATCCTCCATTATTTTTCAAAGTGAGATTAAAAATACAGCACATTCATATACCTTCTGGATTCAGGAAAGCATTCCTTCAAAAGCGAGGCACTGATCTGGTCATGTTCACATCCAACTTGAGCTACAAGGCATGGCTGAAATCGCTTAATTCCTACTTACACGATTCAAAAAACCTCAAAAAACCCCACCACGCTTCAAGACCATTTATATGAGAACTAGACATCAAAACTCAAAGCAGGGCTCAAACAATTTTGAGGTCTTTTAATATTTTAGGAAAACTGAATCTACAAGTGGAAGTGATTATCTGGGAATCATGAGGCCAAAAGCAAACCGAATATCCTAAGGCTCACCTGGAGCTGTAATCACCATCTTAAATTTCAAGCATTAAATTACAATTCACAGGATTTCCACTCACACAGGTAACTCACAGACAGCCTCACAAAAAGGCATAACTTTTTATTCTTAACAAGACAAACCATGAAGACCCCACTATATTATCTACAGGATATAAAACCTCAGAAAGATGGATGCTTCCATGTATCCAAATAACAAAGGCTGGGCGGATGGGGTGGGGGAAGAATCAAATACAAACTGACAATTCTGCATCACTCTACAGTCCTGGAATTAACACAGATGCCAGGAGACCAGATGAAGTTCAAATCTCAGCTTATACTCAAAAAAGTATGAAACTTTTCAAAATTCCTTCTGCCACCTTTTGTGCCAACACACACGTCACTGCTTTGCACACTGGAGCCCCAGAGTCACCACTCAGGCTGCCATGTTTCTCAGAACGCAGTGACTGCTTATCCACAAAATGCTCCAAATGCTAGAGTTACCTGACAGAGATGTCTGCCAAAAACCACCTGAGCACCTGATTTGTTTCAGACAGGACAAAGTCCCAAGTACCTGGAAGTCACCAGTGCAGTTTCTTCCTGTCGGCCCGTAAGGGATCCCAGATCAGCAGCATCAGCTACAGGCCGGAGGGGCGTGTCACAGGCAATCCGGCTGAGTAACATCCAGAACTTCACAGAACGACAGCAGAAATAAGAACAGGAAAATAATACAAAAGTGTTCATTTGCTTAAGTGCCAGATTTCACACAGTAAGGAGTGCATTTTTTATGATTTTGTTTTGTTTTTTAAAACCACCCATATTCACATATATTTATAGAGTACCAACATAAACCCCCCAAAAAAGACAGGCAGTGACCGCCACCTGCGTATTTTGCGCTTGTGTATCTACATACTGTGATTCTATCATACACCTATTGTCTCAGGATTAACAAATTTTACTTGTCTTTACCACCACCACCAAGATATTTCAGCATTACTTTTAACAGCTTACAACATGGTTCAGAAAAGGAAGCCTTAGAAAAACAAAACTTTCCCTTTATTTGTATTGCACCTTTTTCACAAAGAGCTACACGGCAGAAGTTTCTTCTGCTGCAAAATGCTACATCAGAAAAATATGAGTTTGAACACAGATTAGAAAGAAAAGGTCTTGAGCTTCAGGAATCATCATAAGTTGATCCCAAATTACCATTTTTACAAATCACTGTACACCTACAAAGCCCAAGTATTGCCTCAATTTTATTTAGCAATCATTTATTTAAAAAACACAAGCGTTTTACCAGGTGATAAAGATGCTCCAATTACTACTGGGTACTAAAATTGAATCTGCCAGGGAAATACTTTGAAGATCTATTGAAAGAGCACCGAATACTCTATGAAGCTATCAACAGAAACCCCACAGGCAGTGGGGAGAGGTTGGTTTCCCTCACCCTGGTATTTCTACAACTATCCAGGACTGTTTTGGGAAGAATTTCTCCCATTCTGTGATGTATTTATACACATTAGAAATGCGTAATGGAAATCAAAACACTCCTAAGGATACCAGCGACTGGTGTTAGGACACCCAAATTGGCGCAGTTTCAGTCTACGTAACCACCTGGTAAGGTATCACACCCACACAGCAAAACATTAATCCGGTTTCTCATGAGTGGTCATTACTAATAATGCATGGCACTCCCAAAGCTTCCTGCAAGTAAAAAACTCCAACCAACCCCCTTCATTCCGAGTTAATAACGGGGTCATTATACATGATTTTCTAGATATGCCCTTTTTATTCCAGTGTTTCCATACTTTCTACAACTTATGTACATAGTTAAATACGTCATTAATTTACAAACCATGTTAAAACAAATGCTTCACCTTGCCAAACAAGATCTTGCCAGCGGTCCAAGATTAAAATATATATTACAACAGTATCAGAAACTTCCTTTACCTGAATGTGGGCAATATTGCTTAAGGACTCGAATTCACATACTCAGCAAAACCACCTCTTGTAACTGGTTCACCTAACCGTTTTAATTGTATGTTCTACCAGACAAAATGATCCCTGTTGACCACAGACCTGAACTATAGGAGCACAAACACCATACCAGGGAGTCTCCAGGGAAAAGATTCACTCTCCAGGCTCTAAATGGACAATATCCTTGTTTTGGGTCAGTCCCTTTTTGCTCTGCAAATACAGTAGTTTTGTTTCAGAGACACAGCGAGGCCACAAGCCCAGACCAGAATTTGGGACAAGGTATTTTTAACAGAAAACTCTCACCTGCTTCTGTACTCTTGACAGAAGAAGCTGAGCTAAAGACTTGCCACAGCAAGTGCGCAGTGCAAACTTTCTCTGAAAACAGTTGCAAAAAAGATCTGGTTATGTTCTCTAAAATGAAATAATCTAAATATATTTAATAAAGCCTCTGATCTGTGAATAAAGTATGAGGCGCTTTATTACAAGTAATGGTTCAAGTTGTATGGGGATGGTACAGCAGCAGACATAACAGAAGATGTGGAGATGAACTCCTAGTACACCTGCACATCCCTGGGGCCCCCACTGCTACTTTTTTCTGGTATGTCACCCCCCTGAGAAGTAAGGAAGAACCATTTCCATTTTCTCAATGGCACAAAGACCACAATGAAGCGTTTGCACCTAGCTCCCTCTGAAAACAGTTGGGCAAACTTCAGCCCCACTTAAAAATATTAGCCTAAATACCTCATCCTCAAATCAGTCCTTTGCAGAGCCAGAACCTAATGCAAATCCAGAGTTCACACAATCCTTTTTACATGTATGTAAAAGCACTTACATGGTGGGAAGTGAGACTTAGAAATACACATTTTGCAATTCCCCATATTAAAAAGAAATAATTACACATAAATTAATACTGGAATGGGCAAAAGACTTTTCATCTGAAAGAACGCTTTTCCTCATTACCTTGTTCTTGTTAACCTGGGTTAGGAAATACTTTATGTAGAATTTCTAAACTAAAAGTCCAAGTTCTAAGCTAGCACTAACAGATTCAATTCCAGGCAAGTCAAGGAAGTTCTGCTCACAAACATTAGCAGCATAAAGCATTAGCAACATAAACCTATCTCTGAAGTTTCAGAAAGACCATTTCCTCTTTTGGACCGTAAGGTGGAAGGCAGTCTACATCACTACCTCCACAGTCAGCCAAAAGATTAAGATCAGGTTGACTTTGCACTTGAAAATAAATTATTTATTATCCGGAAAGGAGCCAAATCATCACCTCACATCATGGAAATGGTCATTTTTAAAGCAATAAATAAGCGGAGGGAGTGTTCTGTACCACACCCTAAATGTTGTCATGGGTGTGTAATACCTCTCTAGTAAAAATGTAATACTTACACTATCAGAAGTCTCACTGTACAACAGCTTTTCTGTTAAGGAAAGAAAGCCCCTAAAATCTTCTTTTGCCAAATAAAAATCTGGCTCAGTGAAACCCAAGTTCAACTGGTTTCATTCCTTTCATGCACAGACGCGGTATCTGATGCACAACAATCAATGTGTCTAGAATTAAGTACATTCGTTTATACTAACAGAATCGGTTCTTCTTAATCATCAATTATCTATTTACTGCTGATTCAAATATTTTTTTCTTAACAATTTACTATTCAAGCTAGGGGAGTTGCAGGAACAGAGCAGGATACACAATTTAACTTTGGCAGGAAGTGGAACTCGGGCTAAATGCACACAGCAACTCCAGCAGCAGTAATTAAGAAACTTAAAACACCAATTAGAGGCTAAAAAGACAGACAAGAAACAATGAAGAATGATGGCTACTCAAATTAATGCGTTCATAATAAATGATTCATGTAAGAAAGCATAATATATGCACAGAAGTGAGAAGAAAACACCTTAAACATTTCAATTTTGAAAGTAACAAAAGACTTTTGTAAGAACAGGTGTGAAGCAAGTAAAAAAAAAAATCTTATTCCAAACACTTTATTTGTGGAGGTGTGTTCTTTCTGCATTGCCAAGGAAGAGCAATGTCCGAAGTTAGAGGACTACGTTATTCAGAAGACAATTATGATCTTTGGCTCTGTTTGTTATCTACAGTGACTGGGACAACAGTGATTTTAGGAAATTCTGTTTCTCTGTGCCTCAAGTACGCTTCTTGCAGAGCTCAATCTTCCTACTGTCTACTCTTTCAGAAACATGTCTGCTTTGTCACCAAAAACTAAAGGCATAGGCACAAAAGCAGTTAATACCCACATGAAGTTTCATTGGTGCTCAAGATGAATTCAGGTCTACCTATCTGCAACTGATGCGTGTAAGTCAAATTATCAGACAGACAAATCCTGATAACCAGAAGTTTCACTTCTTTCTGAAAGTTTCATTAAAAGCAAGGATCGTTACAACATGAGAAAACAAATTAAAGGTAGTGTCACCAGCCTGGAAACAAAATACTGGCCAGAATTTAGCTGCCAAAAGACTCATCAGTTGACAGGACTCTGAAAAGGAGCGGTAACAGCAGTGACGATCACTCTGAAGTTACGTACGTGCATTTCACCAGAATCTCTGTACAAGAGCTACACTGTGCATTTGGTTCCAGTGTCAGATCTAGTGGTTTCATGTTTAAAGGTCTGCTTAGCAGAAGTTGAAGGTCTGTACCGCTTCCACTACACATGCATCTTCCCTTCCACAAAAACTGTACAATAAAATGGCTTTACATTCATGGATGTACTAAAAGTTTCTGATAATGTTGGGGACACTTTGATATCACAGTCTATACCTGTTTGCCAGGATTCTATATATCAAAACGATTTAAGTTGTAGGTAGTTGGGTAGTTTTGCCGATTATACTGGAAGTGATCTGTTAAGATACTGGTTCGACCGTACTGATAGTCTCCATGTTGTGCAAATGCCGTAAGTCCATTCTGAGACTTTTCAGGAGTGTTTCGGTGACGGTCCAAATTCACAAGGTCTGCAGTTGTAACGGGAAGTAGCTGCTTCTTTGCTTCTTGATTTGCATCATATTTTGTCTAGGAAATAAATAAATAAATAAATAATGTTTTTCTTTGGTATCACCTAACATACTCATACACCTAGAAAAAAGCATAATAGCTTTACAATTACACCACTATCTATGCCTGTTAGAGTCTTACTTTAGTGGCTTCTAACAAAAACCTCATTCCCCTCACGTGGCAAATCAGTAAGCTGCTCTTTTGCTCAAGAGGTGTGCGTTACTTCCCAATCTTCATTTTTCAAGCAGATATTAAGATCAAAATTTAAGCTTGTTAGAATCCTAACAGCTGGTCTGACCCAGGCACCCACGTACTCCACTTATATGTACCTCCTCTGCAATGAAGCCTTATGCACTCTACATGTTTGTTCTGCCAGCTGTTAACTTCTTGTACAAAAAATAATTCAAAACTACTGGACTGTTTCAAGTGAGCGTCCTGAATAAACAAACAGCCCCCCCCCCAAACCCTTACCTTGTTATATAAGAAGACCCCCAAGATAGCTGTCATCATTCCAAGGACATTGGTGCTCGTAACCGGATTGCGAAGCATTATAAGGGACACCGTGATGACCATGATTCTTTTTGTGGCGTTTGCGACAGAGTAACTTAGCGGGCTGATCAGATTAAGAATACTGAAGGCAATGACATTCTGGGCAAAATTACAGAATCCACTGATTATAAGCAGCATCAAGGTCCATGACCAATGAGACATCGTGCTCTGTCATAAAGACAAACATTACAAGAAAAAAAATTATCTCAGGTCTCAGATAAGAATGCAAATACAATGAGTCACTTCTTACCTGCCATTAATGGGAAGAACATCTGCAACTTCACTCTAAAGATGCACGCAAGTATGTTACATTATGCAACTACCAACTCTGAGAAAACATCTCTCTGCGTATTTGTAACACACGTTCTGGGTGCATTTGTTCTGTCACCAGCCACTAACTCCTGAGATTTACATGCACACACTACCTCTCCTAGCCCTGACATGAATTCTCACAATGAACGCTACGTTTATTTTTTTTATATAATTTTGTGAAACAATTTGCATGTATTGCACAACAGTTCCTTCCACGCTGACGAGAAACTACACTGAAACACTTCAGCACACTCTTCTGGTTGGGTGGTGGTGTTTGTTGATTTGTTGGTTTTATTTTCTCCTTTCTTTCTTAATAGCAAACAAGTTTCCCAAATACGACACTTACCAAGTCATTCTCTACTAAGAAGGAAGAAAGATCTACCAACACCCACGTTGGGATCATGAAGAATACAGCATGGCACCCAAGTATGTTCAGCAACCGAAGGTGATGTATTCGGGAATCTCTTAATACCTGACAAAACACATTATTAAATAGCCTTTCTTCAGCTACTGCCCACGTTATCAGCAGAGATTCAGGAGCTGTCTAAAGCTGTTACTGTTAAATAATAGATAAATTATGAAAATAAGTAAATACCATTATAGTATGACTTTCCTATAAGGACAACCAAAGAAAAACAGATGTCCATTTGAAAAACAATGGTTTCTTGAGTGGTGACTCTTAGTATTAACAAGATAACAACACATATAAGATGTTCTATAAACCAGAAATAATTTTGTAACTAAACAGATTCTGGACATACATTTTGTTTCTAGGATTTCAAGGCAAGCTCAGTGTTGACACTAACTCACTACAGAGAAAGGATTTGATACAAGATACATTAAAAGCTTTCAAATGAGCTGCTGAATTTAAGCACTTATTGAATTGTCAGCGGAAAAAAACATCTATGCTGAGGAGTAAAGAAAACTGAGTTCTGCCCGATTTTCAGTATAACAGCTTCAACAGGTAGGATTTGCTGTAGAGAACAGGCATACAAAATAGCCAACCATTACTTTGGGCTCCTTTGACTATAAAGTCAACTTTAAAAAGTAAATATGTATATGTGTACTGGAAAAGACATATTAAAGTATTTTTAGCATACCAAGTCCTGCTAAAGGATGATGCTACTAATCAACATTATGAACAGCAAAACTATTACCTTCTTTGAGAAGATGTTCTGAAGTGAAAAACACAGAGTAGCAGCAAGTGCACTGATGAGTCCCCACATGTCAAAAGAAAGTTCCGTGACTGTGGCCAGCAGGACACCAGTAATTATGGGGATCAGAGACAAGTACACCTGAAAGGAATACAGAATAGTAGCTTACGCCTTCTAAGAACTTTCATTTCAACTGAGTTTATATATACTACTATTTGGGGAAGAAAGGAGAAAGAAGAATAAAGCAACAAAACCAGGGAGCAATTTTTATGCTATTGTAGTTGGAGAAAGTTTAAGCAACTACAATACACGCTATAACAACTCCAGCACATCAGAGAGCATCACCTTGCTCAACATTCAGATGTGTTTTCTTTACGTTCACGATAAAAGGAATAAGAATTTGTAAAGTCTGTGTAATCTAACTTCAATCACAAAATTCACCCAGCTAACCAAAGTCCAAGCTTTCCTGACCCCAGCCAGCAGAGCACACCACGGACACCACCAAGAAAAGGAACCTCAGCAAACCTGTCCGCACCTTCGTCGTCTGCTTTTCCTTCATTATGATCCGCGAAAGAAGAACCACCCATATTGGCATCGTCGCTTTTACTGAGAAAGGAAAGAAAATGTTGGTGGAGATGCAAAGCTTGGGCCAACTCCATCAACCACCGTCAGCAGAGGGTGAGTGCTGGGGAGGTAGGAGGGGCTCAGGTCTGGTCCCACCAGAGCCATAACCTCAGCCCACGCTGGGTTGTCCCTCCTCACCACTGTGCTGGGTGCTTAGACAAACACTGGCCAATTCTCGGTGCTGCACCAGGCACCCACATGAGCACGCGGTGGGGCACAGCACATCATGCCGGGCGCCCACAGAAGCACACGCTGGGCTTCAGGTCACTGCACTGGGCACTGGTACAAGCATGTACCGGGGAACGAGACACTGCACTGGGCACCCATATGAGCATGCAACAGGGACCAGGACACCGCGCTGGGCATGTATAGGAGCACACAGCAGAGACTGGGACACTGCACTGAGTGCTTGTATGAGCACACAGCAGAAACTGGAAAACTGCACTGGGCACACGTAGGAGCACACAGTGGAGACTGAGACACTGTATTGGGCACCTGTATGAGCACACAGTAGGGACTGAGACACCGCACTGGGCACATGTACAAGCACGCAGGGGGGACTGGGAGACCGTGTTGGGCACTTGTATGAGCACACACTGAGCTTCAGGTCACCGTACTGGGCCCCCGTACAAGCCAACACTGGGCCCCAGACCATTGCACCGGCCACCAGTCCGAGCACACAGCGGGGACCAGGACACCGCACCGGCCACCCATACGAGCCCACACTGGGCTTCAGCTCTCTGCACCGGGACCCTAGACGAGCCCAACCGGCGCTGGGCCAATCCCCGCCCGGGCACCTGCAGGAGCACACGCCGGGCATAAGGCCGTCCGTCCCGTCCCCCCCACCTCCACGGGCCTCACCTGTGTGCGCGTAGGAGACCGGGACCCGCCAGAGGGAAACGTGCGCGGAGACGGAGGCGAAGTACTTGCCGAAGGCGAGCGGCAGGATGTAGCGGGGATAGGCGCGGGGCGGCAGCTGGGCCGGGCCGGCGGGCGGCACCCGCCAGGCGCGCAGCAGAGGCGGCAGGAGCCCGCACAGCCCCAGGATGTGGAAGAGCGAGACGGTAACGGGCCGCGGGAAGCCGCCCAGCAGCAGCTTGTTCACCACGTTCCCGCCGGCGCTCAGCCCGTACCAGGCCAGGCAAAGCGCCGACACCCGCGCCCCCTCCCGCAGCGCCGGCCCGCGGCCCCCCCGCCCCGGCACCGCCCCGGCGCCCGCCGCCGCCGCCGCCAGCGGGGCCGCCATGGCTGCCTGCGCCGCCCGGCCGCCGCAACGTCACCGCCGCCAACGCGACGCTTCCCGAGGCGGGGCCCCGCCCCCTACTCCGTGCCTACGGGTGCCGGCAGCCGCCGCCGCGCGTCACTTCCGCCGAGCCGCCCTGGCGGGAAGGGCCGTTGAGGGGTCGCCCCGCACTCCCGCCCCGTGTCCCCCTACTCCACCGCCACCCCGGGCCCACCGGTGGGAGCGAGAGCTCCGGCAGAGCCACGGGCCTCTCGCCCCGGCGCCAGAGCACGGGTTCCCCTCAGCCCGAGCCTGTCAGCTTCGTGAGGCGGGACCCCCCCTCCCCCGCGGCAGTGCTGCTGCCTGAAGGGGTGCTGCGGGGACCAGGTCCAGCCTGCGGGGGCGGGGGGGTAGCCCAGGCGAGAGCTCGGGGTACGAGAAGCACAAAAGTCGCTTTTGCTGATCTGGGGCTCCAGCACAAGCGTGCTCCGAAGCAGCAGGCAGGCCTGAAGGGCAGCGCGGCACCCGAAGCCTGCCTCAGGAAACCGAAAGGGCAGTCGGCACAGTGACCGAGCAAAGGTTACATACCCCAAGGCAGTGAGACAATTGTTCCTGACCTTTAAAACTCACTCAAGGAATGTGGAAGGCTGGCATATTAAAAAGTGGGCGAGTACCTGTCAAGGCGGGAGGGGGTTCTCATCCATGTGCTCTGTCAAAAGATATTTCTGCATCATTAATGTACCTATAAAAACATGCACTTTAGGTAATGGCAATTCCTGAAAGATCTGCAGGTGAGCCACTTCATGTCATCCACTGACAGGAAAGAGATGGCAGTGTATTAAAATCAAGATTTTTAGGATTAGAATAATAAATTTTGGAAGGTGGGTAGGAAAAACCAGTAGCAGAGAAACTGAGTTCATGCAAAAATGAGAGTACACAGCAGATATGCACACGGTAAACTTCATTCGAACTTGTTTACAAAATTGACAAAAAAATCATCACCTTGTAAACTTATTCACATTTGTTGGAGCTCACAGAACCGGTTATAGCAGCATGCTGAAATAAAGATTGTCAAGCCTCTTCTCACCCTGGATGACATCCAAGTGAGTCGACCCTTACAGCAGAAACAAACTCGGTATGGAACAAGATTTAAAGCTTACATTGTAAGTGAATTTCTCTAGTGATTTTGTACCACTAGGGAAAGGGCTGGGTCTAATACCTGACGCTCCCTCAAGCCAAGGGAGCACCAGCATGGTCAGTTTGCTACCAAGAGCTGGATGTGATTTGAAAGCAGTGATGAACTTAGGGCATCACCTCACCGAGTGTGGTCCACAA
Source organism: Falco rusticolus (assembly GCF_015220075.1). Classification (NCBI taxonomy): domain Eukaryota; kingdom Metazoa; phylum Chordata; class Aves; order Falconiformes; family Falconidae; genus Falco; species Falco rusticolus. Next base: position 49,811,794 of record NC_051190.1, read on the forward strand.
GGGCCATTGATTGCATAAGAAATGTAAGCAGTGGAGAAAAAAATGGGTAATACTTTGTCATTTCCTGAAATTTGCCCTATATTCGAAGGCTTCAAAAGAGCACAGACCCTGTTCCTAAATAAGACCATTCAGGGAAAGAGGAAGAAGGGGCAAGGGGAGACAAGAAGCACAATATTTTTTACATAAACAAAATCCAAGTTTTCCAAAATGACCAGCTTTTTAGCCCTCTACCATCAAAACTACCTTTCTGAACCGCAAGACAGTAGCTTTCCCCAGCTCTAAAACACACTGCTTGACCTCATCAACTGCAGAAGGACAAAATGGAAGTAAACTGAAAATATACTTGGAAACATTTTTGGTAACCACTTTTTCTGGTTTCACTCTCAGACCTCAGATTTCAGAAATGGAAGCAAACAGACATCAGCTGAGGTTTTTGAGACACCCACACATTTCAATACCAGTCAGATCACAGAAACAGTAGGTTTGAATGACTTAAAAATAAACCGGACCTTATCAGTTGTATTCCAGGGAACAAATCAACTTAATGTATACCCGGCACGGAACATCCTTTTAAAATCATGGCAAGAGCTTGACTCTGCTCTTAAAGGCAGGAGGACTTTTGCCAAGGCTCTTCTCCGTAGAAGCAAGATCCAGCACAAACAGGTTAACAGAGTTAACATTACTAAACCTATAAATATTTTTGGTATAGTGTCTCCTCCCCTTTTCCCCTGGATAGAATCCCAGCATGGAGGACTACAGAAAACAACTAGTCCCAAATGTTAAAGCATTTACAATTAATAGAAACTCTTAGCTTTCTATACTGAACCAGGCTGCTTTAGAAAGCGTTTTAACGATTAGGAATAATACATTACAACGTTACTGAGAGAAAAAAAAAAAGATGAACTATGACCTTTAAAATGTTTAGACTTTGAGGTACATTAACAGCAATTGGGTTATCAGTCTCCAGACCGTGGATGCAACCAGAGTTAAAAAAAAAATCCAACCTGTGCAACTGAACACCACCAACGTACTTGGAAGACATCTTGTATATCCCTAACAGCCAGCTGCTTTCAACAGTGTCGGATGGGATTCAGCTTCACCACACTGCTCCAATGGATTCTCAGTGTCGATGATCACTTAGCTGGTCTGAATTGAGCAAACTTAAAAAAAAAATGAGTTAAGTATAAATAATTCACAAACTGTTTTGTGCAAATTTTTTTTATTTCCACATTTATATCACAATGTGTCCACTTAAAGGACCAAATAGCAAAGTTGCTCCCTTCTGCATCCCAAGAACACAGAAGTCTAGTTACTGTACATTCACTAAGGCTCTTTGTTTTTGCAAATTGCGTTTATGATGGATATCCATAAGGCAAACAATATCTAAAGGAATGGTAACAAGTATATTTCCAGCATACAAACAGGCTTCCTTTTTCCCTCTCACAGTACAGTTACAAACTTGTAGCACCCTCATTACATTTAGATTCTAGAAAAGGTGATTTTTCTTGCTTGTTTTTTTTTTTTGTGTGTGGTTTTTTTTTTGTTTTTTTTTGTTTTTTTTTTTTTTAACTAGAAGTTTGCAGGAAGGGAAAAGTAGGAAAAATATTTGGCTGGTGGTGGTGGGATCAAAAATATCGTTAAACATCTAGTTTTTGCAGCATTTCTCAGAGACTGGATTTAAACTGAAACCAGACTAAAATATGTGGATGCCTATGGAATGTTGAGCTGAAGCTGGTCTCCCAGCCTACAGTGCAACACCTGCTGTTTAAAACCCAATCTCCGTACCACATGACTTTAAAAATAAAACACAATCATGTTCAGAGATGTGATAGAAATAAAACTACAGTTTTTGCACATTGTCTCTCGAATATCTCACTGCCAAATAAAAACCCAAATCAAGTCAAATAAATAGATGCATATTTTGTTAAGGTAATGTCCACAATTTTCTCTGTACCTGCCTGTAATAAGATTCCGGCATTCAGAAAGTGCTGGAAATCCTCTTCACTTCTTGGGGACTAACACTTTTTTATAGCTGGCTCGCTACAGAGTTTTGAACTCAATTTATCAACCTTCGTATGCCTTCCTTTGCAATTGTTAGTAAACTGGTAGCAGCATTTCACAAAAGGAGAATTTAAAGGAAAGAGCTATAAAGAACCAGCTCCCTCACACCCTCTGCTCATTGGGCCTGTTTGTCCAGGACAGGAGGCTTTCTCCATCTTTAAGTGGCATAGTGTCTGCCATTTTTGCTAACTGCAGATGTAAAAAGCATTTTTAGCAAAACTGTACTCAGTCTAGGCAGACGTAAGGCAGGATGTTCAATCTACCATCATCCCCATGTGGATCTAAAGATATGCACTGTGTCCAATCATACCAGTTACCCTGTGTGTCATAACAACCGTTCACGCCTGGCCAGTTATGTTCACGTATTCTGTCGAGGTCATCACTTGTGACCTCTCTTGTGACCCCAGGCAAGTCTGTAGGTTTGCTGTTAGGAGCTAGAACATGAGTCTTTCTAGCCTCTTTTCTAGTGCTTTCCTCCTGCTTTAAATACTCAGACATGAAGTAGTGAGCTCCTGGAGTCTGTACTCCTGATGAAGACAGCAAGCTACTCTGTCTGTTTAAATACGACTGAATGATTTCATTTCTGGATAATTCTTTCCAGTTCGTTTGTTCAAAAGGGCTTTGCAGGTTGGGTTTTTGCTCCTGCTTTTCCGTTTCTGTCCTGTGCTGTTCAGGAAGTGCAGGGATTTCCACCTGCAAAGGATCTTTCTGTATTAAAGGTTTTATCTGTCCTGTCATGGGATCAAAAGTGAGTTTTCTCTCTTTTAATCTCACAGGTTTCACACCCCCTTCTGTCACGTGCCCATCCAAGCTGACTGTATAGTCTCTGGGTCGGTACCTTTTCTTCTTTTTACTATCAGAACCTGAAGCAGCATCATCACTGTCCATTTTTGAAGTGTCTTGTGAAAAGCCCATGTGTGGCATGAGAGATTCCCCTGGGTGGGAGCTGGTTTTGCAGCTGGGAGATGTGTGCTGTTGAAGTGTCCCTGCTGTATGCCTCTGCTGGCTTTCAGAAGGTACCTGCTGCTCCTGCCAGTGCTGAGATACCTCAGTTACTGATTGCTGAGTGAACTCCAGTCTTTTTGCTGGCATCGGAGGTGTTGATGGTTGCATCAAGGATGGTGGCGGTGATGGCACCTGTGCAGTATCTAAGAACTGAGACCTTTGAGATGGACTAGGCATTGAATCCTTTGGTGAGTACGTAGTATGCTGCCGAGCAAAAGTATCATGCCTAATGCTTCTAGGGCTAAATGAGGAACAGCGAGGACTCTTAGGTTGGTGTGGTCCTGTAGTTTCTTCCGATTTATCATGCTGCTGAAGCACTGCAGTCTTTAATAACGAGGAAGTGCTTGAAGGTTTTACAAGTCCTGGAGAACTGGTGTGAGGTTTTACAGCATTTACTGGGATCTTACTGTGTTTATCATTTTCACTGAGTTCCGTCCTGCTGCTTTCAGGCCCTGCATGTAGATTTACGTCCACAGGACTAGGAAAATTTTCAGGACTACCTCCAATTCCATTTGTCGGAGGGGGTGAAGAGTTTTGTAATACTTCAAGACTAGCTTTGGAGACATTTGGGGGAGGAGGGCCCTGATGCCTGTCCCTGTGTTCACCTTTCCTTTTCCGATTTCCCAATTTCTCTGGTTTTGGAGAATTTAGTTTCTGTATATCATTCCTGCTTTTCAATTCACTGATTGGCTTTGATCCAGCCACAGCAGGAAGTTGCGCTTCTGGTTTGCAGTTGTGAGCACCACCATTTGCTGATCCAGGTGGATTCGGCAACCCTCTTGGCACTGGTTCACTCTGGGTTACAGGTTCTATCAACTTTTGCCAATTCCGCAACAATTTCTTGGCACGTTTGGCAAGTTCCTCATTGGATGTCTTCTTTCTCACCTCATTGATAAGCCTCCCAAGTCTTGTTTCCTATAAAGAAAGAAAAGGTGTTTTACAAACAGGTAGCGTTCTAAACAAAATTCTTAAAGGTACGTTTCTGCTTTGTAACGCTTACCCTAAAAAATACCTAGTTAAAAACCACAAAAAAGATTTAGTTGTTGAATTAATCTTTTTGGAAGGGATTAATCCAGTTGGTCCAGCGCAACATGAAACCTACTCTAGGTTTCAAGTCACCCTGTCTCTATTCCCTGGCTAAAGCACCAGAGCTGTTAGCTGTGGAAAACAGTAGATAGGAACTCTTTAATTGGCAAGAATCTTGAGAATAAATGTGCAAGTTCAGATTCAAGAGGCAATGCAGCACCCAAGGCAGAAAGGGTGCATGTTTATCACAATGGAAGTATAAGATCTGCAGAAAGAGGGAAATGAAAAAAATTCCACAACCTTTACCTGTTACAGTAACACATTGATAATAAAAATCTCCACTGCACAAACGCAAGTAGCCAGGGTGCGACTTACGTCCTACCTTCTTCCTCTATCTCTCCTCTCCCTTCACTCCCCAGTATCTTGAAAACGTATGAAAGATTTAAACAAGCATTCCTAGGGTGTCCCAAAGCGGTTTCATAAGCGGAAGGAAGTGTTTGATTGTTCCCAAAGCACATTTGAAAACAAAGAATTATTCCACAAGTCACATTACTTAAGAAAAGCACTTCAAAAGAAAACACAGACCAGACCATGAGAGAAATATGCAACACGTTGTGATACATACATCGAAATACAGCTGGAGTTATAAATAAGCAATAGTTAAAAGCAAGTAACACAAATAACTTCAATGTAAAGATTGAAAAAAAATATTTATAGTTTAGTCATAAAATCTTTAAGAGTGGCCAGTGAGACTGCGGCTACACTACCTGACACTTCAGCTTTTAACACACCTCATTGCACCACGTAGATCAGACATTAAAACCTGCTTAACTGAATTTAAGATTAGTTTTATAGACACAAAGTAACAATATATCCCTATTTCAGATTCTTTGGTGCTTGGCCACCAAACATCTAACAAGGCGACCAGCACTTCAGCAAGCAGACTGATGTTGCTGAATGCAACAGAATTAATCAGTAGCAAGTAATGATTAATTTAGTGCCCTACACAAACAGGAACTGTGCTGCACAGAATACTGATCTGAGTCCAGAAAGAATCGCTGTGTATGCATTGAGATGTCGTTATTTTGTCCCCCCTCATGCTGTTTATATCTTAGTTGTGAATCCTTTGCAATCAAGCTATTGTTTCAAGAAAAGCTTTTATGGAAATTAGATAGACAGAGAAAGTCCTTTTATACACACAAAATTCAAGTCATGTTTGGAGGGTGACATACCTCAAGTGCCTCTTTGGTAATGGGATATTTCTCCAGGCTGGAGATCACTTCCAGCACTGCCACCATGTTATGGATCTGCAACAAGGAAGACAACTCTTAGTTATAAAATGTAATTTCAGACCTTCCACTTCGTAATTGCTGGAAGCATTAACCACAAAATTTTTATCACACTGTCTGGCTTTAGAGAGCTGATTGTTCAAAGAACAGGGACAAGGACACTTTACTGACCTAGTTGGAAACTGCAGGAGCTGTAACAAACACACTCCTGTGCAGACCGGCTGGGAGAGCTGGGGGTGTTCAGCCTGGAGGAGGTTCTGTCGAGGCCTTAAAGCAGCTCCCAGTACCTAAAGGGGCCTGCAGAGAAGTTAGAGAGGGGCTTTTTGCAAGGGCATGTAGGGACAGAACAAGCGGGAATGGCTTTATACTGAAAGAGGGGAGATCTAGATTAGGTTTAAGAAAGAAATGCTTTACTGTGAGGGTGACGAGGCACTGCCACAGAGCAGCTGCGGATGCTCGATCCATAGAAGCATCCAGGGCCAGGCTGGATGGGGCTTGGAGCAACCTGGGCTAGGGGAAGGTGCCCCTGCTCATGGCAGGGGGTTGGAAATAGATAATCTTTAAGGTCCCTTCCAATCCAAGCCATTCTATGTAAAACTAAAGGAAATATTAGCAATAACACCAGCGTGACTTACTAGCAAAGTTCTGAGACCCCTAGCCAAAGTATCTGTTAATTGTCCCACAGCCTAACTGGAAACATACATGCAAGTGGACCACGAAAAACAATGAGTCAAATCAGAAATCTTGCATTTATTCCCTCAGGCACTGGTTTAGAATTACACAAGTCATCATTCAACAATTCTGTTCAAAATACTGATGCTTCCTGTCTGAAAACCCAAGGTACAAGCTCCTCCAAGTGTCCAAGTGGAGACGAAGCCAGCGCCATGCCCAGTAGGTGTCCTCAGACCATTGCCCAGCACCAGACGGACCAGGGCTGGGATACAGCCACGGCTCCTGAACGAAGCTCAAAAACTCCTCCATCATTCCAGAATCTTATTTCCTGACCTGTAAGATGGTGAGGAGCAACTGCAGAAATTCACATTACATTAGCAAAGCATGTATCAGATCTTCTGATAGGCTTTACCACAAAATTTCTGTATGCACGAGTAAGCTCCACACAGAAGCAGTTGCCACAATCTGTAGATATTAAGCAGAAGTGTGATTTTAATAATTTCTCTGAGAAACCCCAGACTACACAGGGATCCGTATTTCCATTACCTGATGATAAAAGCACTGAAAACCGGAATTTCTAATTCACTTTTGTAGATAAATTTAAAAGATAAGCAAAGGGAATCTCAGATCAGTCTCATTTACTGCTTAATTGCATTTCTGACACAACTGGACACAAACTGCATCTGAGAAAAATCTCTCAGCAAGAACCTCTGCAGGGACCTCACGTTACCCTAAAGTCTAACCAGGAGCACAATCAGGTAGCTCTGCACTATCCTCCCCAGCCACACACTCCACTGCAAGATTCTTTAATTTTAGAAGGCTGGAAGTTTGAAAGAATTAGCTTTTTCAAGTCAGTCCTACCCTTCTATTACGATACAACAGGAGAACCAGGAGCTGAAGTCTCCTCCTTTCAGAGAATCTTGTGCATGACAATGTTTTTTTCCATCACAGCAGGACTGCTTGGTGTTGGAGATACCCAAGTGAAGCTGTCAGCAATGAAACTTTGATAAAAGCAAATCTAAAAATCAAGCAAACTTATGTTTAAATTCCATAGAGGCTTTGAATAATTACAACTCTTACAGGTTGTAACACCAACTTCAGACCAAAGATGAATTTGTCACGGTTCTTTCTTCGCTGAGCTACAACGCCTCTGCAGATATTTAAAGCCATACCATCCAGTCAGGTCTGGTAAACCTCCACTTAAGCTTTAAAGCAGCAATAGCATGTATTTTGACATATTTTAGTTCTGACTATTTCACTTCAGTGCACTAACTTTCTTCCATGTTTCGATCCTTGCACTGCCCTCAGTGCCTAGGAAGGGTGATTGAGCACCACAGTAAGTAATATATAACACCAGGGTTTGTTTGGTTTTCCCCCCAGTTTCTAGAACCAGAGCACTTGTAACAGCTAATGTTCAATTCTGGGAGTTTCCAGACAAACGTTTTTAGACTTGCAGAACATGATACTCTCCCTTCCCAACACATATTTTAGACTATGAATTACCAGGGTGCAAAAAGGCTCTATGTATTGCACAGACCAATAATTGGTACAATTATTTTGCAGTTACTGGTAATCCCCAAAAATTCATTATCTAATGACAAACTGATTGCAAAAAAAGGATCATTAATCTATCCAAAGGTCAAGATGGGGGAAAAGTGATACGCTCATGTATACACACACCTACAGAAAGATGAAATTGGTGAGGGAATTTGCAGTAACAGCTTCGCCTTTGTTCAATAAACCCAAACACACAGATATGGATGCCCCTGAATGCCGAATTGCCTACCAGGGACCAGCTCTATACCAAGACTGATAGACTGTTACTTCATTCCCTCCTTTCAGGGACACATGGTGCCAATTAAAGGGAGGGAAAGCAGCCTTACACCGCTGAGTCTGTGCTGATCACTCAACTTCTGGTAAAATATAAAACACCCATTTTGGATTCTTCACACATTTGTAACCAATTGAAAACATGCTGTAGCACTGAAGCAAGCACTGCAAGGAGCACGAAGGCTTACACTCAGGATAACTTCAAGAAGCACCTCTCATTTTCCCTTCATTTTGAGCTGCAGAAGTGTGATTCTTTAAAATAAGCAACATAATAAAAATGTTCAGGCAGGTTCAACAACTTCACCCTTCCTCCCTAGTTTTGTGTAGCTTTCTTGGAGTGCTTTACCCAAACTGCCATCAAGAGAAGCTTATAATAGAAATCATACTCACCTATTTCAAAATAACACAAACTATGCAAGTTCTTGTGGTATAGTTAAACACTATGATGCAAACAAGACAACCTCCCCAAAACACCTCACGTATTATCTCCTCAATGTGAAGACACCTATTTCATTAACAGCAGAACATCGGGATTGCACACCAGGATCTCTACCTTAAACCATCCACCACTGGCTTAACAATTAATATATCGTCACAGAACTGACATGAGACCGACATTACAAAACCTACCAGGACATCATCCTACTTCAACCAGCATCAGAAATGACAGTTTATTAACATAAGCTGCTATTAAAAATGTTTACTGGCTACACAGCAGACAGGCAGAGTAACATAAAGCAGAGTGGGACAAGGAAGCCTGGCAACCTTGCTCTCTTCGGACACTGGTTAAAGAACACAATTGCTTAAGTCAGCAACATCATTTTAGTTTCTATTTGCCTTTACTTACACTGTAACCCATCACTACCACCCCAAAACATGAACTTCTGTGAAGCAACCCCAGGACCTTGCATTTTGGAGCTTGCACAAATCTTCTAAGAACAATTTATACAGCATTTCAAGTTATCCCATGCTATTCCCATGTTGTGAAGACTGACTAGCACACAGACTAATTCATTTTAAAGTTTACTGGAGAACATCTGCTTTGAGTTATCTATGATAATCCTTTCCAGCCAACCCTAATGACAGTCACAGAAAACAAATCTTATTTATTCCATGCAAGTCTCCTTAAGTCATTCAGCCATACTCCAGAGCTTACTACTGGTATCTGAGATCTCTTCTAAGTTAAGCATTAAATGTTTTTACTACAGCCTCACACAAAAGCATGGGTTTCTGAACTCTGGAAAAGATCAAGCAGCTTAATTTCCTTTTTTAAACTGCCATCTACCTTAATCCTATTTTAGCTTTTATACATCTAGAACAGTTCAGTAACTTCAGTGTAAGCGTTACACAGTGGTTTAAAAGAATACAAAGGGTGTTGGGGGTGTTTAAGGTACAGCTGTTCCCTTCCACCTCCAATTCTACTGCCTCTTTCCCTGGCAGATTTGAAAATAGCAGCAAACTCAGTATCTGCATGTGAGCTGGTATCACTGTTTCCATGTGCTGGGACACATTTTATGTTGGACTAGCACATGCAAATGTTATGCTTTGATTCTCTTCCATCTACAGACCAGTTCAGATACAAAACACAGAATGAACACCAACATAACACCTTTCGTTCTTCCTCAGGACTGCCCTGACACAGGATGACCCACACCCCACTCCACTGCTACCCAAGAAACAAATGCTACAGAAACCTTTAATTGCAGTTGTTTGAATAAAGCATTTTTGTTGGTGTTTTTCAGATGTTTCACAGGGATGTTTCTACAGGTCTCTGCATGCATGACTAGACTATGACAGATGACAAACTAGATCTGAGTTAGCTGGGATGATGTTGCTGAGACAGTTATACAGGCCTGGAGTAGGAGGAAGAGTAGCTTTTTCCTTATAAACATGAAACCCCAGGAATGAGGTGCACAATTACAAAAAAAAAGTATTGAAACTGCTAATACAGAATCCTGTCTTACCGGAATCTGGCTAGAAAGGCTCTTCTTAATCACTTGCATAAAGGTCACATAACAGTGGTAAAGGGCATCTTTTGACACAGTACCGTCGTCCTCCTCCATATGAGTCACATTAGTACCTTTAAAATTTTCTAAAGGGTATTTAAACTTGGCCTAGTATGTCTATAGTCCCCAATCACCGAAACTTTTCTACAAATAAAGTGTAATGCTATTATCCTCCTGAAATCACAGGTTATAATAATCAATAACCTGACTCCATTGCAGGCATTTTGAAACAGACTATACAGATATGTCAGAAGACACTGGCTTTGAGAGAATGGATTTGTCATCATACTTCAGCTTACTTCCTCAGAATATGCTAGAAATACTCAGTATTTCGCTAGTTTCAAAGAAGGTACTTCTGCAACATTTTCCCACCTGTAGTATCAAAGCAATTTTACAAAAGCAAGCAGAGAAGCAGACCCACTGTGGAAGACTAAACAGATCTTTATCTTTCCAACAGAGACAAATCCAGATCTCTAGTGCCAAGTTGGTGTTTTCTGTTGGCAATTCATAACAAGATATGCAGTGTGGTCTATAGAGAAGTTCACAGGAGCATTTGCACCATTTTTTTATTGTCTTCCCCTTGCAAGCTCCTAGGAACAACAGGATTTTATTGGGTAGCTATAAAATCTATCGTATTATCTATGGGCCATGTATATCTTTAGGCAGCACAAGATAATGTTCAAGAAAAGCCCAGGTTCAAGGTCAATATTGCTGAAATTGCCAGGAAGGCAGAACAGATTCAAAGGGAGGTGCAGCAGCACCACCACAACCAGCGTCATCCACTCACATTTATTTTCTCCAAAGCAGCACAGTGGTTACCTGCACCTGAGCACCAACTCCTACCCCAGACCGGGGCACCTGATCCATATCAGATCTTGCCCCCAGCACTCCATTTGTATAAAAATGACTTCATTGCATCATAATCTGAAACATGGAATAAGAAGTAAGAAGAGAAAAGTTGCTATTCATAGTAGGCTTTATTTAAATGCCAAAATGGCAATACAATAGTATAGTGTTTATTTATTACTTCATATAGGAAGCAATAGATACCAGACGCTAATGATACATATCATGAACAGTAAACTATAATATCATTTTTTTAAAGATACAGACCAAACACACAAAGTTAGAATTCAGGTTACAACCTGCTGGTATTTAGTTCAGTTCCCTTGCAACTGATCTATTAACAGTTTCCCCTACCCCCAATGTGACATGATGTTGTCTAAAGATAGGGTACATGAGATACTATTCACAGAAATGACATACCAAAAAGATGACCATGCACTACTTTGTTCATAATTATTGAAGATGTTTGAAAGTCAGTTTGCTAAGAGTTCAAATATTCACCAGTACACACAAGATATTCTTAAAAAGGCGAGTGGAGGAGAGTTTGAGTAGTATTTAATAAAGCAGATCTTTAAACGTGAAGTAAGCAATTATCTGAGTTGAAAGTCATCCACCAAGAGTATCTTCTATGACAGAGAAATTAATCTGCAGTCCACGCTTTGAAAACTGATCAGAAATTTGTGCTGCAAAACAACAGGCAGAAGAAATGCTCCTCGACTATCAAGAACAGTCAACAGAAGGGGCTAGGGACAGCAAGCACTTATCTTTACCTCTGCATTTAAAATTTCCAGGTCTAACGTAAAGAGTCAAAATGATTCCCATTTATTTTATTTGTACTTAGGTTTTATTTAATGGTAAATTAACATCATCCAGATATCTTCCCATATACACTTTACAAAGCCAGGATCATCAAACAAGAGTAAGGTCAAATTCCAACAAAATACCACATTGCGAAGAAATTGGCAGACCTGAAATACTTCACTTGAGCAAGACAACAGTTTAGCTCTGTTACCTTTTGGCAGTATGTCCGCATAAGTAAAGTGTAGGGAGACTAGAACAGCCAAGAGATTATGAGAAGTTTGCCAGCAGAGAACACAGTTTGCCCCACCAGTTACAAACAGCCTCGAGACACAAAACCCCAGCAGCTGGTAAGTGCCATCACCACTCCAGCTCTTCTCTACACGGTCCACTCCAAAGGAGACATCTGACTCTGGCAGAGGCCCCTGACACAGCAGGAAAATGCTCCATGCTTTAGCGAGGTGTGGAAACCACTCAACAAGGGCAGTATCTATTGGTGGAGTTACTCAGAAGATATAAGGAGTAGTAAAACACAGATGACAGAGACACGCACACCCAGAACACAACCGGTTGACAGAAAAGCAGTGGCACATTGAGGGAAGTCGTCCTGCTCTACAGGAAGAGGGCTTTAAGGGCAAAGAGAACACAGTCAACAGCACAACGCTTTTCTACATTTGTATTTATTAGCCAGTAATGGGAAGACATTCTTGTTACTACAGAGAGGAATAATTGTCTGTCAGCTTCAACATTTACTAAACATTTTGCATAGTATCTATCATGAGAATTGTACTTCTAGTGCCTACTCCTCAGCTGTGTATAAGAGGACTCACTGCAAGATGATGCTCCCTCCCCACCCCTGCTTCTTTTTCCAAACCCCACAAAAAGCCCCCAACCCTCCAGACCATGAAGCTGGGCAAAACCTTTCTGGGGAACAAATTTATTCACCTGATTTTAAAGGCCCAGCAGTTGAAATGAAGGTTAGTGACATGAAATACTATTACATCAGAAAGATGTGTGTGGCACAGGTTCAAGATAAGGGAAGAGAGTAAGAGGAGGAGTGGGTACCGCAGCCCACAAAGCCAGGTGGTCATTGTCACAGTGGGGCAGAACACAGTCTTGGTGGAACCTGCCACAGCATACTGCAAGCCAGGTAATGCTAGTGTTCTTTTTCCTCAACACCACACTGATAAGGAACGGCACAGGAATCAAATTCAGTTGGAATTACATGTTCAAGGCACCCCAGTTAAGAAGAACGTATACAACGAGGAGTTCAGAGGAGAGCAGTGATAACGTTTTAAAATCATGGTTAACAAGAAAAAGTTTAAGTACTCAGTCCACACAGTATTGGGGAAAAAAATCGGGAGGAGAGACACAGCTTGGAATAAGCCTTCCTATACATTATGAGTCATAATAAAGAAAGTGGTGATCAACTGTTTTCATGCTCACTGGCCTAATTTGCAACAAGACAAATACTGATGACATATCGGGAATAACCAGAGAGCTACTAATGCACTCAAATAAGCTCAAGTAGTTTCCACAGCCACTACAAGGGTTTAAGAACAGATCAGGTGAGTCTGGAAGGTGTTTTACATAGGTGATGCTACTTCAGTGAAGGCAATGGAGACCACACAGCTTCATGAAACCCCCCCCAGCCGCGCACCCCTACGATTCACACCTAGGGAACACATACTGAGTGGCAAGCAGTAGAAACATATTGAAATACCCACTTCTGTCTAGTCCAAACTGGACTTAAAATAGTAATGCTAAATTCTGTCCTATCAAAGAGATGGTAATTATATGAAGGGGTTTGTGTTATAAAGGACTTAGAAAATTCAACACTTCAAAATTATCTGGCTTGTGCTGCCCCACTGCCCCGGGCACAGTGTCCTGAGGAAAAGTGATCCCAAGAAGAAATGCCCCAGCCTTCACCAGCGGCTCATCACCACTCAGGCTCTGTTGTCACTTCAGTTCACCATTTCAGCCGCCTCACACTTACCCCTGCACATCCCAGCACCTGAGCACTTCTCTAGAACAGCACAGCCCTGCCAAAACATAGCATGATAAAACAACCACCACAAACTGGAAGTTTGACCCAGTCCTGCACATCCCTCACCTTCTGGTAGAAATACTACTGATCACACAGTCAGCTACAAAGGGGTGTAAAATTTGGTGGAACAACATAGCATGTCTTCCAGAGAAGGAGACTTGTCAAGGGTGGAGCTGCACAACCAAAGAGTGCGAAACCACACCACATGCCCTCCAACCCGGTACAGCAATCACTACAGATTATTTCATCACCATAAATAACACCCCCAGAATGCATCGGTAACACACAATCCCTAAAAATCCAGTCACTGCACTGGTCATGAGGACATCTAACCACAATATAGTTTCATTGTATACATGATAACCACATTTCTTCCACACCTGTGCAGAAACTTCAACCAGATGAATCCTGAATCCTGGTAGTTACTATTTATTTTAAGTCATGAACCAAAGCCCAACATTATTGCTTAAAAATTTAGTCATAAAATGATGCCGCTGCGCAATCAAAGTTGCAGGAACAACCAGTCACACTTCGACAAGAAACACAGAATTTGTTGATTATTCAGACAGAATGACAGAACATTCAGCCTTAAAGCGTGTCCCTTCTGATTTAGCATGATCTCAGTGCTTTCTGCGCTGAGGAGAGACCCAGCCAGAAGCCTGCTGACTGCAGTTACTCGGTTAAACGATGAGTTGATGCACCACAGGCAGGTGCCAGTGGCTCCCGGGGGGGGGGGGGGGGGCAGCTTTCCTGTTCTTACCTACCTGTGTTAGGGGAAGAGCAAAGCTGGGCACCGAACTAGATTATGAGGAGAATGACCCTTTCAAGGCATCACCTGGGCAGAATCATTCTGCACTCACCTGCTTAATCTTAATGCACTCCAGAGAACTTGGTGGAGATTTAAAACTATGCAACATGCATTTAAGGACTTGATGAGAATGGCTTCAAAGGGTCAAGAGCTTTCTGAACTTCTTAAATATTATGTTACCCATCACAAGGAGTATCTACACAGAGCAGTTTATATCTGAATGTAATACAGAAAAGTCCTACTAATGTCACCACAACATAGACTTGTCACTCTTTTCTTAAAAAATAAAAACATTTATCACTGCATTTGTGTACTTCCAAACGCAGCAGGCCAAGGTTTTTCAAAATGCTGGGGAAGCTTCTCAGCCAATTTCTTAAATGATAAAGGAGGCTCAGGTAAGAGCCTGCTGAATACGCTGCACTGTGGAATTTATTAACGCATCACACTGAAGAGCAGCAACATGCTTGCATGACTGCTCATGAAAATTTAAGCACAGCATATTTGTTCACAAAACCTGAGAAAAAAAATAGCCTTACAAATAGTCTTACAAATTGGGAATAATTTAAATACCAGGTTTTGAGAGGAGTCACTGTATCCTTTCAGCAGCAGTCACTAATCAATCTCCATCGGCACACACCATAGAAAAGTTTTATGGATAAGAAAAAGATTGGCTTCAATTTACCCATCTCCTAGAATTATTGCTAACTAAATTCTAGATAAAACGCTGCTGCCAGTCACCCATTTCCAAGCATCGCCATTCTCTGAATGGCAGTGCAGGTCCCCAGGAAAGCGAGGATGCCGCCCCCCGCTCCTCCCCCGATCCCCGATCATCAGTCGGCAATGCTGGGCCATTCTATTTCGTGCCAGAATCATTAGCAGCTGCTTGGAAACAAAAAGCATTTTCTACCTTTGGCTGGAAAAAAAAATATCTCCCCCCCTCCCCCGAGGACCGCAGGCACACCACCTTTCATCTGGGGGCTTACCAGCAGCAGGGCTACTTTCAGACCAACTCCACCCCAAAGCAGATTTTCCAGTGTGATCATGACTGGACAAAAACCCCTAGTATCCCACCAGCATTTTATTCATTCAGGAAGCTGCAAGCTGGTGCTAGTTATTTTGACCAGTAGCAAAAAAACCTTCACAATTTCCACTTAAGCAAGCCCCAGTGATGCCTAAGCCCCTTGGCAGCCCATCTTAAAAAGCCCAGTGAAGAAAATACAAGGTCAAAACCCAACAGTTCCTATTTTGATAGTCTGAAACTCTAACACACATGACAACAGAGCAAGAGGTTTGTCACACTTGATTGTTAACTAGTGTGCTCCCCGGCAAGCACCTGAGCTGCAGGCACCACACCTCTGCAAGTGCATCTGAAACATCACCTCCTGCATCTTCTCCTCTCCCACCTGACTACGCCCAACTGTATTCAAGGATCAACGGTAGTTTCTCCAAGGATAAACTATAATATTGAGGTATACATTTTTCTGGAACTTTCAGGATGATTGCTTATATACAGATGTAAAAAATCCACATTCCTTCCCCTACAATTAATTTACACAGCACAAGGAGAGTTACATACTGACCATGCTACCTGGTGCAAAGAGCTCTGCTTAAGTGATGGCTTGAGTTACAGAAACTCAATGCTGCTTGGAGATGCACTGGAAGTTTGTTGACTGAAGACAAGTTATGAACGTGCATCACTACCCTGGGAAAAAAACCCCAACAACTATGCTCCTCTAATTTCAAAAGTTCTACGCTCCTTACAAAAATAAATGTAGACCTGTGGTATAATAACAATACTCTGCCAGCTGATTCTGCATGAAAACACAGTGTGTGAGAAAGCAGCTCCACAGAAGTGCAGGCTGTCACTCTTAGACAAGACTTCCACCTCTGCACAATCATCTTTACAGCACAAAGTTTCAAAATACACCCAGCTGAGTATGCTATGCTGCTGAATACTACAGGTAGACTTGGACATAGGATTCCTCTCATCCCCAGCTGCAATGTTAGAAAACCACTTTGTTCAGTAAAACAGAACTAATTACATCTTACTTCCAGTGATTCCTCAATAGAAGTTTCTACCACCAACTGTTTGGACATGCTGAAAATTGTATACTTTCATATTAACAAACACACTTAAACATGCACCGCTGCCCCATGAAAGCCACGCCCCAGAAAACACTGACATGCTGTTAAGTTTAGCAGATTGCACCTCAAATTAAAGCAATTTGCTGGCACTTAAATATTGTTCCAGACACTGAAAGCATGAATTACCTGAAGAAAGAATAATTTCACTGTTAGAATGCGGAATAAACAAACCTACATTTACATTAAACTGAATGTGATGTACTTAGCTTTACCTTAAACATTTTTTTAAAAGCCAAGGGCATGATTGGGGCCACATCATACCATGTTATACAGACCAGAAAAAGTTCATTTTAAGTTATCACCAAGCACAAAATGGGTGAGACGAGATAGTAGTAAAGCGTTATCAGCCAAAACAGGCATGGTTTTTTTTTCATTTATTAAAAAAACACGTTGACATTAACTTTAACCCCAAATCTAATATATTGGAGTAACTATGCCTTAGAAGAAGCGCTTCTTAATTAAGATCAAATTTCTGCAGCAGGCAGAATCAATTCCTTCTTTCCCTATTCTGAAATTTTTGTGATTCCTGAAAAAATAAAACTCAACTACAGCAGCTCCTTGAAGGAGACTGAAAAGGATCTCCCCTTACAAGGTACTGGGAGAAAAACCTTCAGCTGCTCTGAAACTACTTTGGTCAGGAGCCAAAGGTGACGGAACAGCAGTGCTGCTGTGTCATATGGCCATACCCAAAACCCCAGAGCAGAAACAACCCACACCTTATGCCCTCCTAAACCTGGCTCACCCTCAATTTACCATACAAAACCCTAATAAATGACAGACTGGAGTTCTTAGCCTAGGTCCACACTGCCAAAACACATGTGAAGCTGAAGATCTTTGTATTTTCTAAGGCACAGCCTGGGTCTCTCCTCATTTGGGGGCTTCTGACAGCAAGTACCTCCCGTCCTGCCCACTGCAGCGGCAGGAGCCGACCCAGCCTGTGGCCACCCCAGCCCTCTGGGACCCCGTGCTCAGCTGCCTCCACTCCCTGCCGCTTTGGGTTGATTGCACACCACCATGCACTGAAATGGGTCAACGAAGGGTCACAGGGGGGGCAGCAGCCACAGGAAGGCAGCTGCCCTGGGGAAGTGCTGTGTTCTTCGCCATCTGGGAAGTTGGGTTGCTTCTCTCCTGGAAGAACACCCATCTTACACATCAGCTGTCTTTTCCATATGGTGGTTCATGGGGACTGTCAGATTATTCTTGCTGTTTAGACTACCTGTAAAAAGTTGGTTCTTCCATTCAGAAAACTCCTTCCTGGTTACATCAAGAAGAATGTGTCAGGTTAGTTGTGTCCTTCCTGATGCTTTCTCCCTCCAGCCTCTAAGCCATCCAAGTGTTCACTTCTCACCAAGGGTCTGTGCTATGGCGTGCGCAGACAGGTACTTGCTGCAAAGTTTTATCACTTGGGTTTAAAAAGCCTGATCCCCTTTAATGAAACGACCCGATGGGCATCTGGCTGGAGGGTGCCGCTCTGTGCCAGCTTGTACTCCCTGAAGCTGCCGCTACCCCCCAGCACACGCTACGCTGTGCCAGGACCACCATGTCCCCATTCCTGTGAGGAGCCAGGGCAGGGCCAGAGGCCCCAGACAAGCCCTTTTTCCTGTTGAGTTCAGCCAGGCGAGTTCCTCAGGTGGCCCAGAGCAGGGTCAGCATGAGGCAGGGAACAGGAACATGCAGCTGGAGCTGGGGAAGCAGACAGACAGAGATCACAGCAGCTCACCCACCAGGTGCAGCTCTGTTGGCAGTTTCAGCTGGTGTAAACATGCGACTTTAAGCCAAGTCAATTCCATTTTTGATTATTTGGAATGTTAGCCACACAGCCTTCAGCATAAAGTGGTTCATCATGAGTTGCAAAGCTTGCTCATCAGTCCCCGCTCAGGAGCATCCCCCTGGCTGTCCATAAAGAGGTCTCCCAGTGTTTCTCCCCTGAACACTCGCTGAGCCCCTGTGTTAGGGTGACACGGTGAGCACAGGGGATCATTCCAGACACCTGTGAACCACGCACAAGCAACAGCAACAATAAAGCCTCTACAAGCAAAACTTGACCATAAGGCATCCACTCATCTCAAAACACACAGACAGGGTGGTTAGCTTCTGTAGGTATCACAGAGCTCCTTCCTGCTGGAACCCAAAGCCAGCCTACTAGGGCAGCAGGGAAGCTGCCCACTTCCCAGCTTCTGTGCTGGAACACTTTAATTCTTGATTTCTGCTGCTACACCTGTTGCAGTACTATTTGTGATGCACCAGAAGCATTATCAGGTAATTGAGCTGCATCAAAAACTAGCTGGTGGAAAAAATATATATTGTCTTTTCCTTTATAAACCCTGATCAATTCCCCAGTTCATTTCACCACATGATCCTGCAAATAGTTGCATCGGCACACATGAATTGGGTGTGTGTAGCAAGAATAAGAAGTGGGTGTTATTTAAATTGTCACTGCTGCAGAAACACTCACTCAAATTACAGCTTAAGAGCAAATGACTACTGCCATCATCAATGGAACCTGTGGAGTTCCAAGGAATTAACAACAGAAAGGCAATTTGGCATCCCCCTTGCTTTGACCCCTCAGTCCAAACTCCTGCTACTTTTGTTTGCTCAAGATTTGTCTTTGCAGCCTCAAACTTCATCATGGTCTCACTACTGCAAAGGGTACCTTGCAAATCATAAGTTTTTAACACCCCCTAAAAAAAACCTCTCAAAAAGTAACAGGCTGTATTACCACCACTCAGACTGAGCAGGACTATACAGGCAACTAACCAGACAACCGGACTAGTTAAACTTGGTATCTGTTGGACTGTACTTCCACCAAAAAGCTATTTGGGAGAGGTGGGCAGAGAAGCTGTAGGGCAAGGCCAAGAAACCAACTCCACTGCCACCAACAGGTGAATTCAAGTGAATCCTGTTGTTCACAAGACAGAGCATCAAAAAAACCAGCAGTCATCCTCACTTAAGGTTATTCAGAATTATGAAAAAATGGAATACAGTGGGACTTTGTACATCGGGCTTGAATCCTAACTTGGAAGCCAGGACCGCCATGCTAACAACACTTCAGAGCCTACATGGTGGGAACTGCCACAATCACCCACATGTTTCACCATGTGCCTGAAACACAACCTGCCACCTTGATGCACAAAATGCTGTACTACTCGCAACAAGATGAGCGAGTAAGGAAATAAACCAAAAAATGTTGAGAGGTACAACAGGTCCCAGCCTCTCTGTACACTGCAGCTTCCTCAAAACTGGTAAGATTATTAATGCCTCACAGAAAAGCATCAAGCTAAAGCAAAAGCCATTCCCAGTCTGCTTCCACCCACACGTAACCCTTTCCCGCATCCAAAGAAATCGTACAGACCCTCCCCAAGCAAACCACCGTCTTCCTCCAGCCTCTACATCTGTGTCGTTACAGCACTGTCTCTCACACCGTCTTCTCGCCCTTTCCAAACTCACTTCTAGCAAGCACATTTACCCCTGGTGATAGAGGTTTTTGTTTCTAGGACTCTGGTGAAGCAACCAATACAGAATCCAGACATGGAAGCATCTTTAACTATGCAATTCATGTGTCAACTAGAAGATCACCCCAGGCCAATGTGCTACTTAACACTACAACACACAGGCCGACTTATTATTAATAATTTGGCTCACGGATCATTCCTAAAGGCCTGAGCAGCAAGGCCAACCGAGATATCGCATGAATGGCAGCCTGATTTACAACCTGCCCCAACAACACCATGAGCATCCTTACTCAAACCAAAGCTGGCTTTGCATCACAGAGAGGTATTAATGGCAAATAATTAAGCTTTTGTCTGATTATTTAAAATCGGGAAAATACTGCTACATATTCAGGATGAAGAACCACTTAATTGCAAGCACAATTCTTCACAGCCAGTTGGAAACTACAGGCTTTCCTGCAGAGCAAAAACTAACAGATCTCATTATTCCTGACATCAGGTAATAAATTCCCTGAGGAGCGCTGAGCCCAATTTAACAAGGCAAAGGTGTTCTGCTTGGTGGAAGAGGTGGTTTCACAGCACACTGAGCCCAAAGGGAAGAGCGTTGCTTCTACCAGGACCAAGGAGTATCTCCCCTGTAAGATCTCACACCACTGCTACAATAAGGTTTCAGACACTCTTCTCAAGTTACTATTTCTACAAGGTTCTTCCAGGAAAGATTTTCCTGCAAGAAAATTGTATCGCACGTTGTTGTGGGCGATACCACTAATCTCATACTTTCCCCCAATGCAAGCCTTGGTATGTTCTGGCTAGCGCACAAGCCTTGGAAGGAAATCGATGTTGATACTTAGTGTTTAAGTCATGTAGCAGAAGTAGTTTGCCCATATGTTTTTTTGAGGGGAAAAGGCTGAATAAATGAAGACGTAATACCAGACATCCCGGGTGGCTTCCAAGATGATGTAATTTCTTTAAAATAGCTTATTTCTTATAGATCTCCTTTGAAATAGAGGTTACCCATGTGAAGTCTAAACTGTGTTAAACTAAGTTATAAACATATTCTGCCACAATTACTAGAATAGGTCTCAAGTACTAAATGCATGTGTACAATTAAAACATTGCTCCTGAGTCAGTACTCATTTACCTAGCAGTTAAAACAAAGATGAACAATTGGCACAGAAGACTATTTCTCAAAGCAAGCAGGTTCCGAGAGCTTGGAGAAAAGATTATTTTGACCAGTTCAACTCAAAACAAGTAGGGAAACATCTCTCTCTCTGTTTTGTTGGGGGTTTTGTTTGGTTTTTTTGTGTGTTTTTTTTCTTTTTTTTTAAATTTAAGGCAGGACCTCAGAGTTAATCGAGAAACCACAAAGACCTCTACGGCTACAGTGGAACGAATCTCCACAATGGAGAAGCAACTTGTATATCAAGAACATTATCAGCGAAGCTTAAATTTACAGCGCCTCACAGCAAAGCACCATAAAGAACCATCTCCTCCTCCTCAGCCACACAGAACGGGACCGTTTTTCGTACACCTGACGCTATCAGTGCAGTTTTCACCCTCCCCAGAAACACGCACAGACCAACAATTATACTGAAAAGCCTGAATGAAATCCAGGCCTCAAAGCTCGACTTTCTCAGTAAACAAGGAAGTCAATCACAATAATGAATACTGTAAGTTTGAATACAACCACTTCTTTTAGGAGATTCTAAAAGCCAGAAGAAAGTAGCCAGAGTTTTCTGTAAGTACCCCCAAGTGCAGCAGCTTGAAGCTGCATTGACTTCTTCCTGCGGGGAAAACATCAGAACAGTTTCTTAATACTTTTGCGCTGGTGCAACGAAATTCAGAATCTGCTTTTCAGCATGTCCAAAATTTAAGCTTTTCTTCCCTTCGTGAAAGAGGCACAACAGGTAGTTTTACTGACTGTTTATCACATGCTCTGTGCACTTGGGAGAAGAAGGGCTGAGATTTAAGCCTGCACAGTGACTCTCAACCACACCACCTCTGCTCTCCTTCGAAGAAAAGGTTATAATGGAAGACAGCCCCTGCCTACAGGCGTTTCTGAACAATGGGCTGATTTTTCTGCCACCAATTATTGCCCTGGATAAGTATCAAGTATGTAGAATTACAATTTAACATACATTACTCCTAAGCTTATAGGGCTACTGACCTGTTGGAGGCTCAGTACAGCCACCGGCTGATGCTCTAGCTTCCCCTCGCAGGCAGCTGCCTGGTTAATTCTAGTCCCCCTCACCACAACCAAACTGCGAGGACATTGGCGGTGTCATGTAACGATAACATACAGAGAAAGAGAAAAGGAATCCATCACAAAATATACTTCCCGGCTGCTTAACTCCGCACAGCCATGGGAAAGTAACACCAGAATGAGGGTAACCGTTGCTGCTGACAGTTCTGAAGTTAAAAGAAACCATAAACATGTTAGAATTTTATTAAACTAGGTTGACACTCGGTCTAACGTCAAGTGAAAAATTTGCAGCCACAAAGAGAGGACTCAGAGCAAACAGAATTCAGGGTGTACCAACCGACATTTCAGCAAGATCCACGTTCAAGTGCTGCAAACTCAAACAACTCTGACATTTTAAAGCCCACAATTACCATTATAATCTATTGCTGTTACTCAAACCCGTGGTATTGCTGCTCGCGACACAGGCGCATCACTGGGGGTTCCCACAGAACTACAAGGGCAGGGCAAACATCCCTCACTGTCCACGTGCCCTGCAGGCCACCCCAGATCCCTCCCAGTTGGTGGTACCTTCACTGGCTACTTTAAGACATCAACCCAGGTCCATCACACGAGAACACTTGGTCAGGCAGAAGCAGGTATGACTTTAATAGAACTAAACCACCCCTTCACGCAGTCAGCCTCCTGGAATAACACACAGGCACACGTCCAGCCCCAGGCACCAGCAGCTGCCCCACAGAGTGCAGAGGGCCAGGACAAACCCACCTTCGCTGCAGTGACTGTCTGTCTCTAACTCCAAAGCTCGACAGACTGCGAGCTCGGGGCGATTCTCTCCCTGTAACAAACGCCCGTGCCGGGAAAGTGCTTTAACATGCCCAAATGCCCCTGGAAAGGGGCGCGGGATCCCAGGGATGGAGCCCGCTCCGTCGGTAAGGCTGTTCACAGGTGAAACACCCGCCGACTCCTGCGCTTATGCCGCATCCCAGAAGCGGCAGATAAGCTCATTACCGCGCTGCAGGGAAGGATAAAAGCCAAGAGTAAGGCTGCCCGGGGTCGGGGCAGCTCCCGGGCCCCGGAGCAGCTCCCGGGCCCCGGAGCCACCGCCGAAGCCCTCCCGGCGGCCCCGGGTGAACCCGATGAGGCCCAAGGGGGCGGCGGGGCCCAAAGAACAGGTGGGCGCCCCGGAAAGTCCCGGCAAACTGCGGCGGAGCCCGGCCCAGAGCCCCCTGCAGGCCGCGCCCGAGCCGCGGCCTGTCGTCGGGAGGCCGCCGGGCCGCACGCCGCATGGCCGGGCAGCGCCGGCCGGGCCCCGGCAGGGGGTGGGGGTACGGCGGCGGGAGGCGGCGCGGCGGGGGGCGGCCGCGACCCCCCGGCCGGAGGGGTGAGGCCGCCGCTGGCAGCGCCCAGGCGGCCCCGCGGTGCCGGGGCGGGGGGCGGCGAGGCTACGCTGGCGGCGGGACCCTGGGCGGGCAGCCCCGGGGCTGGGGGGGAGCTCCCCGCTACCGCCCACAGCGGAGGCTTCCGGCGCCCGAGGAGGCGTCCGGCCGCAGCCGCGAGGCCGGCGGGAGGCGGCGGGGGCCCGACGGGGCGGACGGTCGGGCGGGCCGCGGCAGCCGGCGTCCCCGCGGTGCCGGCGGGGAGCAGCGGGGCCCAGCGGGCCGTACTCACGTTGCTCTGCGGGTCGATGGCCTGCAGCAGCCGGTCCCTGATCTGCTGCGGGGAGGGGGCCGGAGCCGCTGTCATTGCCTGGGCGAAGCGGGGCGGCTGCGGCCGGGGCGGGCGGGCGGCTGGGCCGGGCCGGGGCGGCGGCTGCTCACTCGCCGGCGGCGGCCTCTTTGGGGAGCCGGAGTCGCATGTTCGCTCCCCGCCAGGCGGGGGCGGCGGCGCGGGCGGCGGGGCGCGGCGGAGGAACCGCGGCGGAGGGAGCGGGCCGGGCCCGACTGCTCCGCTCGGGGCCAAACTCAACTGTGGGCAGGAGCCAGCCCCGCGCAGGGCACCCTGGGACCCGCCCGACGCCGGAACAGCGCGCCCTGACGCCGTGCCGCACGCACCGCGCCTGCGCGGGGGGCGCCGCGGGGCCGCGCCTGCGCGGGAGGAGAGAAGGGGGGAACCGCGCCGCCGGGCCGCGCAGGCGCGGGGCGGGACCGGCTGTGCGCGGCGGAGCACGGCGGCCCCGGGATGGGGGGGGGGGGGGTGGCCCGGCCGCGGCGGGGGGCGACGCTGGGCCTCAGCTCCGGTGTTTGGCGTGAATCAATATGGGAAGGGGCGCTGCGGGCCCGGTGCGGCGGTAGCCACAGCCCGCGGGGGGTAGCTCAGGTGCTCGCAGCCGGCAGAAGGCTAAGGGCAGCTGGAAAAAGCGACAAGCTTTTGCCGAGCGGTGGAACGTCAGATTTTCATTATTTTCATAATAACGTGGTGGGTGCGGCAGCAATTGCAGACTCGCAGCCACGCAGGGTGTGTCCACCACGGTGCAGCATAGCCCCTCGCAGTGCCAGCCAGGCCTCACCCCACACTGGCCCCCACTGGAACCAGCTGTGCCCCGAAACCTCAGCGAGGGGCACCCTATGCCCCACAGGGTGAGCCCTTGGCTCAGCGGCCAAGTGTCCCAGAGCATTTAACAGCAGCTCAAAACGAACTGCTGATTTTTAAAGCACCTGCTCAGGAGCTGAACGACTTTCCTCTTTTGCACGACCCAAGCATGGAGGCGATGTGGCAGTGTTCAGCCACAGGATGGATTTAGGGCAATAAAACAGTCCATATTCGTTGAGCAATAGAGCCCAATCCCCCTCCACTGCCTGCACCCAAAGTGTTGCTCAGAAAGCCGCCGGCCATTGTCCCAGTAAGAATTTAACACCACCACCATGACCCACACCGCAACGCCAGCCCAAATCCGCAGGCCCCTGGCCTCCTGCGGGTAAAGCCACCCCCTCCCCCTACACTGCAGGTGAAGACTCGATTTAATGAAGATGAGGGAGAAAGTGTTTTCCAAGAACTATAAAGCACTGGATTTTGTTTGGATGCCATGACACAGCAGCATGCCGCTTTTTTTTTTTTTTTTCTGTCATTCAAAAGAGTTAGAAAAAGGTTGAATATAAAATACAGAAATTACAGACAAGAGAAAGAATATGTTTAACTGTGGATTGTAAGTATTTCTGGGCAGTTCGAACCATGCTCGAAGGATCCTTTCCTCCAGACATTCTGCTATGTTCACTACAGCAAAGCCCCTCCCCTAAACTACCCTGCCCCTTTCCTGAACGTGAAAACTTCAGTTAACGCAAAAAAGGGCGACTCAAGCAAACTGCTGCGAGTGCCCAACGCTTGTGTCCAGTTTCCCAACGGTATCCAGATAAAACTGAAGGTCTTTGCTAAAACCTGAGCCTCAGAATCATTCAGATGAGGCCTCTCCTTCTCAATAGTAAGGCAGGTAAAGAAGCTGAAGCCAAGGCAGCTCCACTAATAGTTTACAGTTTGATTTAAAAGATAGCCAGAAATTTAAGTAATCTTGCCAGTGCTGGGAAAAAGTTGCCAGTCAGAAGCTGCTGCTCCAAGAGGCTAACTTAACATAAATTGAAATAACACGAGAATTCAGACACAATTACAAGCCTAGTTACAATTTCTCAAACCACAACCAATAGTGAACTGATTTCTCCTGTAACAGAATGAACGCTGCATCAAATGTGTGTTTTACCCTTACATCGAACAACTTTATTCAACCAAATCCAAGATTATTCCAAAATTACTCCTTAGCATTGGCTTATAGGATTATTTTTGCTATCTGTCCTATTCAAAATGCCTCACATGTTGCTTAGAGAAAACCCTTTATCTCTGAAATTTTAATTTAAACAGCATTTTGTTGGAAAAACAGGAGGTGAGAATCCCCGTTTTTTTTTTTCATCATCCTTTTCTATTCCTCCAACAAAACTAAATGGAAAAGGGTGAAGTTACATTGATACTTTGCTCAACTTCATAAAAATGAGAATCAAGAAGCGTGACTTCCAAGTGACCCAGACCACGGTGACATCAGCAGACACATCCAGAGCTGGGAGTGACTAAACAGCACAGGGTTTTAACACTGTGGTCTTCAATCATGCTCAAGTCTACCCCGCATACCGGGCACCGCACTCTGAGCTTAGTGAAATGATTTAAAGGTCTCTTTATTTCAGTAAAGTTGAAATAATTTTACTTTGAAGGTTTTTGGCTTAGGGGCCTGAAGGCTCAATCCCCCGGCAGCAAGCAAACCAGCATGTACCGTGTCATTACCCGACTGGCTGAAGAGGACAAACATGTCACATTCCTTGAGCGTGTTGGGAGCTTGTGCTGAAGAACAGGCCATGATCCCAGGGCTGTGTTTTGAAAGGATTATCATCTTTTACTTCATAGAAAAGTTGTGTTTCCAGCCAAAGGTCTCTTCCAAGTTGACAGACGCATTTGTGGATGACTCTCAAGATCCAAATAACCTAGTGGATGTGACAGGAAAAAAAAAAAGTAGATGAGAAGTGGGTACAACTGTGAGCAGTCACGCTGATGCCCTTCCAGCTCATGCCACCAGTGCACACCCGGCCACTGGTTTTGCTCCTCCATACATCAAACCACATAGCTATGCAAACAACAGGAAAGCAGCCTGCTAGCCTGCCTCTCGGGACTAAAACCTGTCACTACCACAGACTGTTCCCAAGGCTGATTCCATGCGATTACTTGGTAGGTTCCCCCCTCCTGCCCAAAATGAAAAAGACCAAGAGTTACACTGGAATGGTGACCGAAATGGTGCTTCATCTGAGCAGCCCACACAGAACACTGTAGCTAAGGGTAAATGACTTACACAGCAGCAGAGAAGGTTTTCATGCACTACAGGTGCCCACATCAGCAGAAAACTGAGGTCACCAACCTCTCTTTGAAGATTGAAATAAACAAGTGAAATGAAAAGGAACTATGAAATGACAGAGCAGGAGAGAAAGAGACCCAAAGAGAAACATGTACAAGCGAAGTCCCAACATATGCAACTTCCTATGAACAAATAAGATGCTGCACAGTGTTACTTACACGATCATGCAGAACATCATGAAGACATTCCACAAGGCAATGAAGATTCGAAAGTATCTGAGACTGAGCAAGAACTCTCTGATATTGTCACCTAAAAATTAAGAGAAGCAGCCCTTGATGTGAAAAATAACGAACATGCTGACAAGGCACATTGTCCAACACTGCCTGGAAACCATTAGCAGCTCTGATGGGGAAAAACCTAACAAACCAATGAGGTCGGACAACAAAAGACTGTAAGTTTGGGGTGAAGGAACCACGCTCTATTCAGTGCACTCCTGTAAGGGCATGTGCCAAAATAAACAATAACAAGGGGCTTATTTCAGCTCCCCCCGATTGCAGAGGAAAGGCCGGCCCTCGACGGCTGTTTCCACCCTGGCTGGGGCTTCTCCCAGTGAGCAGAACCAGAGCTGCAGGCAGGGCAGTCCGCGGCTTGGCACCCGCATCCCGAAAGGCGGCCAGGAACGTTTGTGCTCCCTCTCAAATCACCCATGTGGGCTCGGCATGGCCCGGTTCGGCCCGGCCCGGCTCGGCTCGGCATGGCCCGATCCGATTCGGCTCGGCTCCGCCCAGCCCAGCGCCTCCCGCTTCCCCCCGTTACCGGTGGTGGGTTCCCTGGGCTCCTCGCCGAAGCCCTCCGTGTCCCTCTTCCTCCTGCGGACAGAGGGGGCCGCGTCAGGCAGGGTGGGACCCCCGCGCCCCGCCCCCCGCCCCCCCGCCCGCTCACAGCCTGAAGTTGAGCACGGCGCCGGCGTTCACCAGCAGCGTCCTGCGGGACAAACAGAGGCAGCGCGTCAGGCCGGGCCGGGCCGGGCCGGGCCGCCCCCCCCCCCACGGACCTCCCCGCGAATCCCGGGCCCGGCCCCGCTACCCGCAGAGCAGCAGGTCCCCGATCATGGCGGCGGCTGTGGCAGCGGAAACGGAAGGGGCGGGTGGGGCGGCGCCGCCTGTGCTTCCCCGGGGGCGGCCCCGGGGCGCTCCGTGCCCCGCCAGCGGCCCGGCCCGCGCCCCGCCATGGAGCTGGCGGCGGCCCTGCAGCTGAGTGAGCTGGCGGCCGCCTTCGCCACCCTGCCCGTCTTCCCGCTCTTCGACACGGCCTACTTCATCGTCTCCCTCCTCTACTTCAAGTACGAGCCGGGTGAGTGCGGCCCCGGGGTGCAGGGGCCTGGCGGGGCGCGGCGGGTGACCCTCGTGTCGGAGTTCCCGAGGCCCGGGCTCGGGGACAGGAACGGGCAGCGCTGCCCCCCGGGCTGTCGCGGGCCTCTAAGCACGAAGCAGGAAAAAGCAGGATCCAGGCGGCCCCGATTCCCAGGAATGCCCCGGCGTTTACTGCCGGCTGGACTCCAGCCACATCCAAGTCTTTTTAAGTTCGGTCGCTTCTTAGCTGCCATCCCAGGGCTCAGTGTCGCGGTGCCGTGCGTCTGCTGGGCTCCTCCGTCTCCGTGGCAATGCCCTCCTCCGATTTATACACTCAAAGGCTGTAGGTGAAACCCCGGGGGCTCCCCACCTGCCGGACCACCCTCTGCGGCACCCGGGGCACCCAGCCACCCTGCTGTGCTTGTCCTCATCCTGTAAAGATGGATCGATCTGCCCCACAGCTTTCACTGCCCGCGATGTCACAGCCTGACTCCACCTTGGGCTCCTCCAGGTGCCAGCTTCTCCGTCTATTTTTGATGCTGTGCACACTCTCCGTGCACTGTCTGGAATAGTTCCAGCCTAACTGCCTTATGACTGAGACAGCAAAGCCACAAAAACCCCATGCTCCAGTATAATTTTAAATCCTCCTGTTGTACGATCTCCGTGCTGTACAATCTACATGCTATTCTATTTAAACTCCACGTAAACAGAAGTGCTGGGGTTTTTTTTTCAAGCCCTGATCACTTACAGCTGTCATCCAGCATTAAGTCCTGAGCAGAACAGTTAACAGGCAACCCTTATGAAAATAGCTTTTACAAATATGTAAGCCCAGTAATCCGTTTGGACTGGGTAAGGCAGGGGTGTACTTTTCACTGGATTCCTACACTGCTTCATCCCACAGCTCCTGTGCTGAAGATTAGTGTCAGGATAGTAATGTCCTGTTTCCTCCTTGGAGACGGCATGGCTTCACGGAGCCAAAGAAAAACAAGTGTTACCAAATTTAAGCCTCAAGCTAAACTTGAGGTTCCTATAGAACCAGCTTCATCTCATGGCTGTTGCAGCTGTCTTGCTCCCACGTTTTCAGTCGGCTGAAATGCCTCTGAGGATGGAGGAGCCCGAGCAATCACAGTTTCAGCACACGCTGATTCACTTACTGCTATGTAAGGTTGGCTGCTGTTGGTAATGTTGACAAAACATTTTATAGTGTTCTCTCTTTTGGCTGCCTGTTATTGGCTTACTGAACAGAGTTCTATCTGAAATGCTGCACAAAGGACTCAGGAGTGGTTTAAGGCAATGAAGCACTCTTACAGAATTGATGTTCTTGGGAGATTTCCTTGAAGAAGTACAGATGTGGATGAAAATGGCTAGAGGAATGAAAAAACCAAAAGGCAGCAGAAGGTTGTGGGAGGAGACCATAATGTATTACCAAGGAGTGACACTGTTTTAATAACTAGTTGTATTTTCAGAAGCCATTTCCAAAGTAGTAGAGGAGCAGGGAAAAATCCTCAAATCCTTTTCTTTCAAATAAAGATTAAGAATTACTGTTCTATTTTTGCAGGTTATCTTATGAATGAAAGAGCTGAACAGATTGTTCATGAATTCTAGAGGGCATCTAGGTTGAAGCAATGGAGAGAATGGTACTAGTATGCATTTTATTTTTAGACTGTAAAAAGATGTTTTCAAGGGAAAAGTTGCTCGTTCTGATTGCAGCAAGTCGCAGCAAATACAGGAGAGAAACCGAGCCAATTCATAAACTTCTAATGACTCAGTTCATCCGGAACTTTAAGGGGGGCCTGCAAGCTATGATCAGGCGTATCATTTCTGGACAGTATCTGGTACTTGTTCAGGTTTCAGAGAATACACATTTTTGTATCTTGTTTTACAAGCACTTTTCTTTTGACTTATTTTGTTGGAGAACATGCACCACAAGCTTCTGTCATAGAGGGTCTTGAAGTTTCTACCTATTTGCCGAATTCCTCTTCTCATTTAGAATTTGCTTCACAGGAGCCGTGGAGATGTCTCGTAAGAGCCCTTTTGCCTCCTGGCTTTGCGCTATGCTCCACTGCTTTGGAAGTTACATACTTGCTGATCTGTTACTTGGAGAACCACCTATTGATTACTTCAGTAATAACTCCAGCATCATCCTGGCCACAGCAGTCTGGTGAGTCTTTTGCACTTCACCTGATTTATTAAGCGTGAGACACCGCTGGCTGTGTACAAGACCTTCGGGTGTGAAGGGAGCTATTCTGTTTGTGTGACACACTTGTATTATCTTGCTTGGATTAACTGGGGAAAGAAGGGGTGGGGTGATGTAGCCTTTGAGTCTTTTGTACTCCTAGTTTCCAGTTTCTCTGACCAGTTGTCTTAACGCTTTGATGATATGGGTTGGGTGCAGTCCAGTTGCTGGGCATTTCTATTCATAGCTGCTGCAGCAGAACTATGCCAAGATGCAAGTGCAGCGTGTGCTGCACTGATACCACATACAGTGGAGGAGTGGCACACACTGAAAATCTGGGGGCATTTTATTTGTTTTGTTAGTGAAATGTGCGCAAATTAACCATAACTACTCCAAGTTTAATTTCGTGGGTGCGTACGGGTTGTACATGCTATTGTGTGACAGAACCAGTGTTTCCTTCTCCCCAACACTACAGAGCTCTGGATCAGTCCTCTCTGTATGTCCCAGATCAGGACAAACAAACGGGTCCTTAAACTCTTCGTGGTTTTCTTGCAGGTATTTGATATTCTTCTGTCCCATGAACCTCTTCTACAAGTGCGTTAGCTTTCTGCCTGTGAAGCTTATCTTTGTGGCGATGAAAGAGGTGGTGAGAGTTCGCAAAATTGCAGCTGGGGTCCACCATGCTTATCACCGTTACCACCACGGGTGGTTCGTTATGATGGCTGTTGGATGGGTCAAAGGTGAAACATGACATACTGTTAATCTGAGCTCTGTGGGGAGGGATGGGAGAATCTGCGAGGGAAGCTTAAGGTGACCACATCCCTCAGCAGGCTGGTTAGTGGCTGCAGTCAGCTGGCCTCAATCAGTCAGGTTTCCCAGAACACCGACAGTTAGTCATACTTGCCAGGAGGGCTGTCAGTTGAGCCATCATCTAATGTTAACAGAGGCATGAAGAACTGGAGAACATGAAAAACTATGAAATATGGGTGTAGAATTCTGGAATTCTTTGTTCTTCCTCCCATGTTCTACTGTCTCTGGCCTCGCCTGTAGCTTTTCAGGGGGGTTCTATCAATGTTCTAACAGCCCAGGCAGTTTTCTTTTAGCTTTTATTTGCAACAAGCACTTGAGCATCAGTAAAAGGAACGGAGGCAAATGCCCTTTCCCTGTCTCGGGAAACACTCTACAGAAAGTCTGGAAGGCATTTGCCCCACTCTTCTCTTTTAGGCTAACTTCTTTTAAATTTGGGAAGAATGTCATGACCTTTTTGTTCCCCTTCGGTCATCCTTGTCCCTTGGGGATCTGGAAGAGGCATCGGAACTTTCTTCTGGTGCGGCAGTTCTAGCTGTTTGCTTCTACTGTTTTGCAGGTTCTGGTGTTGCCTTGATGTCTAACTTTGAGCAACTGCTGCGTGGGGTCTGGAAGCCAGAAACAAATGAAATTCTTCATATGTCCTTGTAAGTAGGTAGCCTGTAAATTCTCTGCCAGACCAAAAATGGAATTTAACGAACTATTCAGGACTGGATGCAAATGATGCAAACCTTCTAGAAAAATTCTTTATTTCTTTTCTAGCCCTACAAAGGCTAGTCTGTATGGCACAGTCCTCTTCACTCTGCAACAAACTCGCTGGCTCCCTATCTCTGAAGCCAACCTCATCTTTTTTTTCACCATGTTCATGACAGTTTGCAAGGTAAGTTTACAGCAGGTTTGCCGCCAACAACTCTACAAAACCAGAGAAAGAGTACAGGCTTAAACTGGGGGTGTTCGCCTTCCTCAGTCACTACTGAAGGCATTGGCTATACATACCAGGAGAGACCTGCTCGGGAAATTAATAGGCTAAATTCTCCCATCATATAGGCAATACGGTAGAAGATCCTTGTGATAATAGCCTTGAGTCGTGTAGCAATAGGGACTTTTATCTGGAGTAAGTGGAATGCTCCTTACTAGTTAGTATTTCCTAGCTGGTGTGTGTGATCTTTAAATTTATGTATTCACTGTTGTCTGGCAGGTTTTCATGACGGCTACTCACTCCCACGCCTCACCTTTTGCTCCAGTGGAAAGCTTCATCTGCCCAGTTTTCTTTGGCTCTGTTTCCAGTGGACACACTAGTCATCAGCAGGATCAGCACGGGGCCTCCCATGAGGTTTTCCATCCTCCACCTCCTCCTGCAAAGTCAAAAGAAGAGCTAAATGAAGGCACAAGGAAACGGAAGGCAAAAAAAGCTGAATAAAAAAGCAACCACACAGTAAACAGGCCAAGAAAATTCTTCCAGAGCTGAGTCTCAAAGCCACCTGTGACCTCCTTTATCCTCCAGTCCTTCTCTCTCAGACTCTGGAGGAGAGATGGAAGCCAGGACACTGCCAGGCAGGTCCCTGAATTTCATTTGTGCTGTCTGTGCTGCTGCTTGCTTCTTGGTCTCGTGTCTCTCTAATCTGATCATATTTTCAGGGGTTTGTAGATTTGTGCCAGGATGACAAGTGGGTGCCAGTTCCCAAACTGTCAGCAATTACGATGCAGCATTTTCCATTGATGTAAAATCTTTCACTGTGTTTATTTATGAATGGAGGTAATGGTTTGTGCTACTGCAACTCCTTGGAGCTTTCATTGACGTTTATGACGTCTACCAAAACAACAAACTGTTTAGACACAATCAATGTGGAAATTGGATTTCAGACTCAAGGAAATTAAACGGTTTCCTATGAGCCTGATCCAATTTTTCCTAGCTTCCACATCTGCCATACCTCCGGTTAATGTGACATTTTATATGCAATAAGGACATTGACTCCGGTGTCCTAGCCAAACTCCATTTCTCTCACCTAAGTTCCCCCTGATTCTTAATGGACAGAACATTGTCATTTCTCTTAAGTCTGTGTTTGCAAGAGTTTTGAAGCTGTGAAATGCTCCGAGTGCTTTCTGTTGGTACTGTTGTTTTTCTGAACTGTTACGGAGCATTGCTGCATGTTGTTAGTAATAGCGTGTCCCACCTCAAACCTGATCATATTTAACGAGCAAAGCAGCATGGTTCTGGTTTGTTTGTAATCCTGTGGAACACAGAAGAGTGTGCGAGTGTAAATAGGTATTTATTACTATTTATTTATAATTGCCAGGGCACCTAATTCATGGACCTGAATCTGGCTTTTTTAAAATGTATCTTTATGTAGAGAATTGGCTACTTCTAAGCATGGTCCTAAGCCCACAGCTCCATGCTGGTTTGTGCTTAAAGCAGTGATGTTGGTGTGCTGAAGGGCAGCCTGAACACTATCACTGGATGCAGGAAGGAATATTTCTTATATTCTTAAATTAATATTAAGGCTGAAGAAGTGAATTTCACACTAGCTGATTAAAACTACTATAAAGGACTGATAAAAGCACAGCAGGTGAAGACATTGATTATCCTTTGTAGGTCCCTTTTGGCCAAACTACTGTGAACGCAGCTTGTGCCCAGTGAGTGAAGAATCTGAAATGCTCATAAAATGGCTCAGGGAGGAGTCTGTTAGTTTGTTCATGTTCTGCTTATTGCGTTCTTAAAATGATCGTCATCCATGGCATGCACAGGGATGCAGTGCTGGGCTTTCAGTTAAGCAGCATATTGCCATCCCTAGCAATCAGGCTTGCTGCTGTCATCTTGCAACTGGGAATATAAATAGGAGGATTCAAGAAAAGCTTTATTTGTGTGTGTCCGTCGTTGTTTGAAATTGATGGTTAATTAAAAATAAAAAAAACAACCTTGTATGCAACCAGATGACAGCCAGTACAAAAGGTCAATGATTTGTGGGCTTGGGTTTTGACAGTGCCTTAATTTTGTGAGTTTTCCTCCCCTTCAGTAGAAAACAGGAATTCTACCCGACAGCTCAGCTATCTGGTTTTGCAGATACGTCAAGTTTCAGTAGACAGGTATCACTAGCATGCACAAGACTATAAATTTTTTGAGATGTCTGATTCAAAGGGAATTTTGTTTTATAAAAGCCGCCAACAAATAAAAGTTGTGGAGTGACTCTGATTGTCCACTGGCACGTGGGGAAATACGTATGTTTCTTTTACTCTCACCGGTCTCAGAAGCCACACAGTCCTTGACCTGATGGCAAAATGATTATAACTGAAGAGAGAGATCAAACTTTGCTATGTCCTACAGGTATGCCTGAGCATGTTATAAATGGAAATACCATGCTAAAAAGTCCATTGCTTTTGTTGTGTTTGTAGTCTTGTCACCCAAGCAGACTTTCTGGGATTTCAGGGATGCAAATAAGGAAACAAACTTCCTTCAGTGTTTATACCAGATTCTGTCCTTCCTTTTGTCACTGTAACAGGAAGGAGGACGTTCACCTGGGACAGATAAATATATACACGCAGATACAACGACACACATGCAGTTCTAGCATATTTATATGGAGTTTCAGTAGTTCTATTTAAAACTCAAAAAAATTGAAATGCTTTGAATGAGCATGAATATTTATTTAGCATGATACTGTTAGCTGCTGCACTGCTTTCTGAGTCCCAGAGTCCTTGCTCTTCAAAGTCTTTCGGACTGAGGCAAATCGTAACTGCTTACCAAGAACAGACAGGAGAAATATTCCAAGAGATATTAAAATTAAAGCTTTGTACACCTCCCAAGTACCTTACCTGTAATGGAATTAGTATTGAGCAGACAACTGCCATAAAGAAGAGTCGCAAGTTTCATTTGGTGAAGCCTTTCATAGTGAGAGATACAGCACCTTTCTTCAATTTCCATAGCTCAGCACTGGTAGTTGTTAGTACAATTCCAGGCAGGCATCTGTCATTCCCAAGAAGCAAAGACTCATCTTTCAAAAAGCAGCACATCGTAACCATTGCTGCAGGGACACAGGGTTCTCCAGGGTGGGTTCTACACTTCTGGGAAACCCTGCTACACCTGGACATACATTCCCTCCTTAAAACTCTGCTCCAACCAGAATGAAAATGGTAGCTGGGCATTTTCTAGTAGGATGGAGTAACTTGCTTCCGTGGCACAGAGATGGGAATGATGAGGAAAACACGACACAGTCACTCTACCTCGTTTGCTAAATGAGGCCCTGCAAAGGGCCATTTATTTTCTGAAGGGTTTTGCGTGTCTCCCCCCAGATCTAACTCTTAAAATGTTCATTAATGTTCATTAATTTATCAGAGCCACTGAGAATGTCTGTTGCACTGTGGTGTGGGATTTAAAGTCTCCGTATGACCCACAAAATGGAAAAGAAGGTGAGGGCAAGACTTATACCTATTAAAAAAAAAGAAAGTTTCATGTGGTTTAGCTATTCTCTCCTGTGACATCCACTTCAGTGTTACCAACAAATTTTGCTCAGGACCTGGACAGAACAATAAAACGAGCAGGCTGATGACAGTAGGTATTTCAAGTGCTTTGAAAAAATCCTGCCATGTCTCGAGTCTAATGCTGTGCTGGCTGTGCAGAATGTTCCCAGCTCCAGTCTGCTGCAGCACAGGGTGGGAGAGAAGCATGCCAGGGCTTAGACTTCCATGGGACAGACGTCATTCTCTCAAAGATGTTCTGATCTGATAACTTCTGATACTAACTCTAGTGAGATGTAGCTAAATTTAGCAATACATTTAATCCTCAAAGAGGCCCTGGTTGCTTGATGGAAAAAGCAAAGTGTTTCCGTTGCTGCTCTCAGCATTTTTTGCTGATTGACAGGTTTCCCTTTTCTGTTACACAGGGCGAGCCAAACCCAGTGTCTACAGCTTTTTCATCGTTGCAGATCAGCTACACAGATAGGGAAAGCTCTATGGCCCTTACTGTTTGTAGAAAAAACCCAAACCCATAGGATAATTTTACAGAAAACATTAGTAATTCTTCACAGTAAATGAAGTAAAAAAAATAGGAGCACAAGGGAATGTTTCTACACCAAAGAGCTTACGTGAGAAAGGGCAAAGCTGAAACAATAGAGCGCCAAGCTAGAGCAACCAGTGTTGTTTTCCCCTTTTCCTTTTATTATTAATGACAGTATGCACATTCTTCCACGTTTGTTTTGTCCAAAGAGTAACCAAATAATTACATGACCCAGCTAAGCAGAAAGACCCAGAAGTTAAAGATGGATGTTAACTGGCCATCTCCTGAGCAATGGAGAAATTGTTCCTTTTAACACTTGCCAGGTGATTAAGCTGCCAAATGCCTGCTTCTTCCTGCAGCCTATTTCATGGCTGTGTGCTGCTGTAAAGCACGAGATCAGTGCTGAGCATGTCAGTCCAAACAGCCCACAGGACACACAGAAGCATTAAAAATTACAGCTTTATACATTTCACAGTAGCACATCTTTATCTGGGCCCTTAGCTATAATTGTCTACTTCACAGTTCTGGTGCTATTCTTCAAATGACCCAAGCAGCTGCTGTAGGACACAAGATAGAAGATTATATGGAAGGTAAGGCTGATATAGCATGATGTTTCCTACAACCTTATATACCCAGATATTTTAGTTCTTTGCCAAAATCAGAAGATACATCTATAAAAGATTTTCCAGAAAGCTCACAGTCTGGATTTATATGACTTCTTCCACCTCTACTAGGAAGCCAGGACGCTGACCAGGCAACCAGCTATCAATGGAAAAAATACACCGCTGATACTGAAGCTGAGACAGTCGCTCTGCACACAGAGGGGTGAAACTTGCCTCTTTAGGATGCTCTTCTTATTGGCCCCAGGGAGATCTGGTTTGTCCTGTGTGCCCATCCACTGTAAGGAAAGGCTAATTAAAGGGGTTTAGATTTCATCAGACACCAACAGAGTGGTTCTTACTTGGTAAACACCCACAAAATTACCTCTCAGCTAAGAATTTAATCTGCTCTCATGTGGTCTGTAAAGGCAACAGTCTGTGAGCAAGCTGTTGGGGGATGATGGCTCATGGAACAGACAGACGGGTGAGAAAAAAAGTTCCTGTCAAGCCAGAGCCCACGCTGCCATGGCAGAGCCCGCTGCCATCATGACTCATAGTTGCTACTCACTTCACCTCTGTGGTGACACTTCTGACAAAAAGGAGATGTTGTAGTGCCAAGATCAACATTCACAAATACCTTTGAGCCTGGTCTCTCTTTTACACTTCTGCATTTGCACCTTTCACATATTATCCCTAGGAAAAATACCACTTATAATATTTTCTGTCATGACCCTTAATCTGTTTCCTTTATGTTCCAAAAGAGAAATGCGGGAGGGAATTTTTTAGAGAGCTTGTGGATGCAACCTTTTAGGAAGGATCAGTGTGAGATAGTGATTTAATTTTCATCTTAACTTTAGGGTACAGGTAGGCTATAGCGGTGGAATGCAGGAAAACAGGTCTGATAGGTTTAGAGGCTCAACCATTTTTATAGCCTGAGGAAATCCAGAATGTCCCTGGAAAGGATTTGCTTCCTTGCTTTTGTTTGGTTTTGATTTGCAAATTACAGAAAGCTCACCAGAAACCATAACACACATGCTGCACTCTGCAGAAAGCAATCTGCTGCTTTTCCAATTATCCGGGCCCCCGATGCTTCTCAATTGAGCTGGCAGATCTTGACTTTCCAAAAAAAGATCTGCTAGTTGGTGACTTCTGGTCCCACTGCAACCAATTGCTAATTTTCTTTCATTTGTCAGCTGACAACAATCGGTGTAATCAGTAATAATGCCAGGCATACGCAGTGTCAGATGCACATAGCATGTCACAGATTGCAGAGCCTTGAAGAACAGTCTAAAAATCTGTGACTTTAAGAGTCCCAATGTTGGCTTAAATTAGATTCCGAATAATGTAGGCTAAACCCTAATGTAGGCTCTCTATAACATTTGTCTCTTAAGGTAAGATGCTTCATCTCCCTGACTGTTTGATTTATGATAGATTAGGATGTCAGTTAATCTCTTCTTATTTGGCTAGATGACTGTGGAGATTAATCAAGTACTGTCTGCAAAAGGAGACCATAAATATTGATTATGAATTTTTCTTTAATTATTCCTCTGTATGCCAGAGGGTTAAAGACAAGGATAGACACCAGCCTCTTAAATCTCATTTCACAAGAGAAACAGAAAAATCACAGCAGCTGCTCTGGTTGATACTGTTTTTCTCTGACACGCTTAGTTCAGTTTCCTGGAAAAGGCAAAAAGCCACAGAAACAATGGAT
Organism: Falco rusticolus; assembly: GCF_015220075.1. Classification (NCBI taxonomy): domain Eukaryota; kingdom Metazoa; phylum Chordata; class Aves; order Falconiformes; family Falconidae; genus Falco; species Falco rusticolus. Next base: position 49,850,433 of record NC_051190.1, read on the forward strand.
TATGGTCTCCAGCGAGAAAATGGGGAAGCAGAAAGTGGTTCCAAGTGAGTGAGTCTGCTTGGGTGGTACAGCACCATCTCTGCTTCCACAGGACATGGAGAAAGCAGCATTTCTTACAGGAAAAGCTACACTGAACAAATACAGAAACACACATTGAAACAAACTGAAATAGCAACGTGCTGTGAATATTGGAAAACAGAGCAGCATGGAAGAGTGACATTGAAAAGCACTCTGTGCACATGAAGGGGAGACGTCTATTCTGTTGGGGCCTCTGCTGAGATGTCTGAGATGTTTGTACCAGTTACCTTATCTCCCTGTGCATTCCAAGGGCATCTGCACAAAGATGTTATTTGTCTACTTGTTCTCTGTTGACAGCTGCAGTTTCCTGCCTTTGAGCTCAACAATTGACATTTGGGGTGAGCCCTGCACACTGATCCCCTCGGTGAGGGGATTAGCAGTGGGTCACGGATGTTGCCCTGCGCTACAGAACCCAAAACAAGGTGGAAGAGCCAGATAGCTTCTGTCACTGGAGTCCTACTGTTAGCTGCAGTATCCCTCAGGAAGTCTTTTTTCTTCTTTCAGATTTCTACCTACTTGATGGTTTTTTGTAAATCATTACATTTTTCTTTCTGTCTTTTCCAATGTGCTGCTCTTTTGGGGATGGTACCCCAGTCCAAACAGAGCTATAAAGCAGTAAGTATTTATTGTGCACAGTTTAAACGCCTTTAGTAAATTCACTCTTGCACAGCTTGACAGAAGGCATACTCCCTCGGTATCAAGAAATCTGCTTTAAATGGCTGAGAGTGCCTGAACCATAAACCATACTAGTACTGGCAGGCTCACCTGATGCTAAAATAAGAGACAATTAGTTCTAAAATAGTCAAAGGTAGTCAACAAGGGGACCTCAGGCGTACAGCACCTGATAAGGAACACATTTAGTGCCTTAGAAAGAGCCCCCGGTGATTCTGCCCAAGTGACAAACACTGGTTGCTACAGAGATATCTGTCCTCTTCAAATACAGATGGATTGCTCCAGGATGCTGTGAAGTTTCCTGCATCTCAGTGCAGACAGTCAACCATTTCCTACTGTTCCTGTCGAAGTAGCTGAAATTATCTCAGTCTTTCCTTAAAAAACAGGAGCAAGCCAGCTTTCTGGAGAGAGACACCACAGACTGGTGGTCATTGCCATTAGTCATCCCCCCTCTAACGAGCAGCCTCTGCTGAGGAGAGCTCAGGGAGTCCAGATAGCAGCACGAGCTTCGGTCCAGATACATGCTGGGATCTTCTCTGTGGGAAGATGCTTCCCCTTCCTTTCCAGCCCTCCAACCTGGTCCGAATCTTCATCAGCTCAGTTTTTTCAGGTAAATAAGCTGAAAAGCCCTGAAGCTGCTGAATGCATCAGACAGTCTCTCTGCTTGAGTCTGAAAAGCCTTAAAATGAGGTGAGACTACTGTGCTTAGTGGAGAAACTGTAAGCTTGCAGCTTCATTTATTTGAAAGTGAAGACGCCTATAATCTGCTGCATTTTATGTACAGCTTTATTTGCCCTTAGAACGTACCAGAGACGGCAGAATTCTGTATTAGTTCAGGAACTAACGGCATTCACAGTGAAGCGAAATTCAGCCTAGGCACTCCTGCGCAGTAACAGCACGGTGCAGCGCGATGCCTGTCTGCACACAAGGCTGCAAAGTTTGCAGGCTTTCTCAAAACCCTGGGCAACACACGTTTGATTCCCATCCACCACTTAACAGCAAGAAATATTTGTGAAGACCTTCTCTTCTTGGACAATATCCAAATATTTCCCACTTCCTCTGCCTACTGGAACACAGTTGCCAGACTGAGCTCCTAAACTGGTAACTGGCAGCAGGTAACAATGACTCAGATTTTCAGGAATTACAAAACTCCATTCCTGCTTCTTTTGAAAATCATTCACTCTGTCTCCATTTTTAAATATGAAAACACAGGCTTAGACAGGCTCTCAATTCCACAAAAAGCGCATTCCAAAAGAAAGAAAATACTGCAGCATCACCTCCAGTAATGCCATGAATATGTTGTTCAGACAGTGAGGTGTTTCCAGCCTAAGTAGGTAGGTCAGCATTTACAGGAACAGAGCTGCAGTTTCTGGAAAGAGTCTATGAGAACTGCAGACAATCTGAAACGACTGGGCACATAAGGACACAGCTAGGGTTAAGATTTTGCCTACAATACCTGTCCAAGTTGTGGCAGACCTCATGCATTTTCAGGAACAGTTTTGGGATGAAGGACGTGACATGATTGGATTTTCACCAAAAGACAGGGTTAGAAAACCCCACTCTCTCACTGCAAGGTGGGGAATTCATGTGTTTTAAATGAATTTACACCTGAGTGTAAAGCAAAACAAGGATTTCCCATAACCACTGCACCTTTAATGAAAGCTAATGAATTATTCCAGAGAGTAGTTGCTCCCTGTTGGACAGCAGTGCAGACCTTGTAACTCCTAACCCAAGGGAGCCCTTTCCTCATCTGAAGCTGGCACAGACTTCATTAGGGATCACTTTTCACTTAGAACAGTCCCAAGGAAAGCTGCAGATACAGCCATTCCTTGTCCTAATTTTAGCATTCCCTCTTGTACTACTTTATCGCATGATTATGTAGTGCCATGAAAGTTTACATAATTTTGGGGAGAGAACATTCCAATTCTGAAGAAATTATAATCTTTCATGAGAAAACATATGTGAGGAGGGAAAAGTCCTTTATATTCCCCATGTCTTAATGTTGCAGGTGTGAAAAGTATCCATGACTTCAGACCTGTGTATCAGTGAAAAGGAGAGGGTGTATGCATGTGGGTGCTGGGAGTGAACACTCATGTTTCTGTTTGTGTGCATATATGTGTTTACTCTTATTTGCTTTGCCATCTTAATTTATCTTAAGTTTACCTAGTTTGTTGATTAATTCAGTGAACATATCACTTAAAAGGTGTCACAAAGACTCTTCTAGAAAGTGGTAATTCTCCTGTAAAAAGCACAGCAGGGGAAGCAGCCATAAAAATTTCACAGACTTGACTCTGTATGAAAAGATTCCCTGTGGGTAGAATTGCCTTTTATTGTGGCTGTTTATCACTGCTGAGATGGGTCAACAGTGTGGCTGAGTGGTCTTAAAAGAGGATGGAGGATTTGCTGCAGCAAGATGTAAGAAATACATTTTTCTGGATCGATGTTGCTGTATTGTATAACTATGCAATCCAGAATTTCCAGATCCAGAGTTTTCATATTAGCAAATTAACACATGGTGTCCCAAGCTGCAATAGAACCTTTAAAACATACTCCTGGTGGTAATGAGGGCACAGGCCTGCAGACATCTGGAAAGCACACTTTTACAAGACTTAACCTCAGTGCCATCTGTGTGAAATTCAACACAGATTAGATGATAGCAACATGAACTGCATTTTCAGCGCAAGGTCTAACATGACAAGCAGACAACCCAGCTCTAAATTCCTAACTTCTGGTGTGCTGCGCAAACCCTTTCATGCAGACATGGCTGCAGAAAGAGACATCCTTCTGGAGAAAGTACACCCAGAAGTGCTGGCCTTATGTCAGAAGCACGGCCTAATGTTTGAGGTAAATTACTTCTTTCCTGTCTATCCTGTCGCAAAGGCCACCAAAAGATGTGTGATGGAGAAAAAAACCCCAAATGCTCATAGGTTTGCTGTCTCCTTATAAGCCACCTAGAGTCAAACACTGCTGTACCCACTCCCTAGAACTTTTGGATAAAGTATATTCGTATGTTTGAGTTGTATGGATTTCAGTGCAGAGTTAGGTGGTTAATCATCTTCAAGTGCCTGGAGACGAGGGTTTACATCATCCTTTTCTTTCTATAGTCAATCGGAAAAAAGTTCCATGTATAAATTCCAGTGGATATACTTCAGGAGTGGTTGAACTAGTCCTAATTATAATAATTTGCACAGAACTTCTAGCACAAAAGAGGGTATGGAAATGCCCTTATCTTCTTATGTCTTACCTTATCTGCCCTTATGACAGAAGATAGGCTTGAAATGTTGCGGAGAAAAACCTACAGTCTTGAGGTTCCTTGTCCTGAAAGACTGAATTGCTTACTTGGTCACCCATCCTCCAAACTCTTAAGTCTCTCACAGGAGAAATCCCTGCCAAGAGATTTTTAGTATCTCAGCATCTCTTGCAGTGTTCCAGTAATTAAAGTTGCATACCACTAGTGTCCAGACTGATTTAAAAAGTAGACACGATAGAATGACTTAATTTTCCCATGTCACTGTTTTTACAATAGCACTGACTAGTCTAAGAATCTTAAAAAAAATGTATTTTTGCGCAGGTAATTGATTTGAGATGGGGTATTTCCAAACTTGTAGACCCCAAGCATCAAAACACACAGCTCTCCCGGGAGGAAACTGAAGCCTGTCAGAAACTGTCAGCTGTCCCACCTTCACTGCAGTGCATGCTCAGCCCCTATGGCTGCAGTGGGACATACAGAGCAGGCCACACACACTCAGAAGGTCTACTGGACAAGGAAGGTGGTTTTCCACAGCAATTAGCCTGCCTGAGCAGCTTCAGAAAGCAGCTCACTGATGAGGCCGAGATGTCAATAACAGCCAGTAGTCCCTACAAGACAAAAGGAGCCCTGACAGGCACACACATATAATCCAGGCCTGAACACAGTCTCCTCAGAGCAGAAGGTAACAGGGGTTGTGCCTATTAACCAGCAGTTGTAAGAGGCAGATGGAGTTACACAGAAGGCAAGAAGCTCTTGCTCAGAGCTTGCTTCCATCCCAATACCTCAATATTAAGGCGGCTTTCTCAGTAACTAAGGAATAAATGCAAATTCCCTACGTAAAGAATCAGAAATGAAAATGCCATAGCAACCACCAGGGACAGAACAGGGTGTCACTCTGCAAGCCGATACCTGTTCCATGCTTCTAACCTACTCAAATTCCTTCGGTCACTCCTCTTAACCCCTGATAGCTTGCCACAGCCAGCAGCCCACCTCAGCTTCCTTGAAGCACTTTGGTGACAGTCCTGAACAGAAACCCACACCCAGAACTTTAAGCTTTGCAGAAGGGGAGAGGAGGCTGAGTGCGACACCCACAGATTGCTTGCTCAGATTGTTCTGGATTTAGAAAGGGAGAAAGTTAGTTTTGCTGAACAAAGAGAATAAACATGCAGTCCCAGGAGGCATAACTGAAGCCACAAGTAAATAAATAATCAAACAAATATTTGTGCAAGTTGTGCCTGATTTCCCTCAAGACACTTGCACCAAAGGCCAGCAATGGATGGGCCAGAGACCGTCAGAGCCTCATCTGAGCGTTACTGCACCCCAGAGCTCACCATTGCTGAGCTCCTTGCAGGTCACACCAGTTAGCAGTGCTGTATCCATATACAGATGGCACTAGCAGGCACTCAGGCAGTGTCTTCCTCAGCCTGATGCTCAGTATGTACCTCAAAATCTCAGCAAAACCAGCCACAAAGGTTTGTCTACTCTCGCTTTCCTATACACACACCAGAAGGGCACTGCTTGAAGGTTACACTGTGGGCTTGCACTCTGAGCTCACTCTGCCTGTTTCCAGACTGCATGGATACTGGATGCTGATGCTTTTCAGGATTTCGTTCTTCTCTGGCCCAGCCTTCAGTCCTAACGAAAAGTCCCCAGGCTCAGTCTTGTTCCCTTAGTTCTCCTCCACCCCAAAGCCAATCTTACAGTGCCATTAACCAAACTCCCCAAACCACTTCTGCTCTGTGCTTCCACTCCCTCAGCTCCATCATGCTCTGACCCCCCCAGACACGCTGTAAAGGCCTGAGGAGCTGCTGCTGTAGTCACTTCCCCCCCAGCCTGGGGCAGGCTGGGGCTCTGCCGGGCTGTCCTTATCCAACACAGAAGCCACACGGGCGCTGTAGTTTCCAGCATGTTTTCTGAGCAGCCCTCCCTGGCAATCCCAGGTGCTAAGCCAAGCAGCCAGTCCACACACCTGCCTCCCATCAGGCCACCGTCAGGCGTGGGGCCTCCAACACGTACCTGCCTCCTGTCGGGCCACTGCCGGGTGTGGGGCCTCTGACATACCTGCCTCTGTGAAACACTCCTCAATGCTTTTCTAAGATTTAGAAGTAATTGGCTTTCTTACCATAGACAAGCGATTAGCTGGTAATTGTTCAAGTGTGGGTTAAACTCTCGCTGCATTATTTCCATTCATCTTCCCCCTCTTGATTATTCTTTCAAATTTAGTTACAAAGCTGTGTGCTTCACCGAGTGACTGAAGCTGTTCAAGTCACTTTTTGTTCCTTATGTAACATATAGATACCATATCACTTTCCTCACATTGTAGCGGCACTGTATGATCTGACCTGATGGATTTATTAAATATCCTTGTTTCAAATGTGTTTTGTTTGTTTGGTTTTTTTAAAAAAAGAAATTTCTCCAGTATTCTAGCTTGGAGATTCATCAGACTTCTTACAGACACCTTAAACTGCTTCTCTTCCCAGTTGAAAAAGCCACAGGTTTTTATATTCCCTGGTTTGTTAATCAAGTTCAAATACATTATATAATATATATTTATATATATTATATATATATGCCACTTTCTTTCTGCATTATCTGATCCTGTGCTTGTCATACTCATTGTGCATTGTTGGACCAACTGCTTAGACCAAGTTTAGAGTCAAGACCACAGCACATCCAGAGCTGAGATTTAAGTGATGCGTTTTGCCTTAATATTGCCTCCACAATATTTATTTTTCCTCAGTATTTTCAAATGACTCCTAATATAGTTTCACGTACCAAGCACTTTACTTACTTGTGTAGATCATTAAAAAGAAAAAAACCAAACCCCACCATGACTATTGTATCTACGTATTTTGCCACTATGCAGGTATGCTTTTTAATTATAATTTCCAATTCGGTACCAGGGTTAGTTTAAATAATTTAATTCCTCTTCTAAATGCTTTACCAAAACACACAGTGGATGGACTTCGTTTCAAAATACAAATAGAGGGGAAGTGAAAACCACAATCTGACTTAATTAAAACTCCAACCCCTTTTTTTTGCTGAAACATCAACTTGCATTTTTCACAAGAGCAGCAATCTGGAGCAACTGCAATGCTCCATGGTACAGTAAGAACATGCCAAGTGCTACATCTCACCGCATTGCCCAGAACAGCTGGAAGGAAAGTGTGTGGGATTCAGCACATTTTCACAGAGGTCTGGCATACAGCATCAGCACACTCAGAGACATCTTTAAGAGAAGTTAAAAAAGCTAGATGGTCTTGCTAGAAAATGTATTTGATGGCAAATTCAATTCATTCCAGGTCTCATGACAATACAGTACATTATTCCATTATTCCTGGAGGCAAACAGAATGCAGTATCTCCAGCATCTCTTTTGGGAGGGGGGCAGGGGGTGCGGCAGGGGGCAGAACTGGATGAACGTGGTCTGGCACAAAAGAGTTTTTAGAGTAGGGTCTGCAAAGCCAGACAAGACAGCTAATTTTATAGCAGCAAGGTTCACGCAGTTACATTCTCAAATTAATGCCAAAGAAAGAACAATGGGACAGTAACATAAGAGCAGTCAAGGCCACCTGGTAATTCCAAACCTCTTCTCTTGTGTAGTCAGAAGATCACTTGTGTTTCTAAAAATCCGTTTAGTTCTCCTTAAAGAGGGTTGGGGATTATTTTGTGGAGTGAGCTCCTTGCTTATTTATGTTGTCTTCCCTAGTTCAATTTTCTTCTGGATGGCACGTGCTGAGTGATAGATCAAGGAATCAATGAGTCCTGCGACTAAAAGGAGAAAAAAAAACCCCAGACAGATCAAGCCAGACATGCCTCAAAGAGAGAAAACTCTCAGGGAAAGAAAACACAAACCCTTCTGTTAGTGGAAAGGAGTTCCAGCTCCCTCCCCCCCCCCCCCCCAACAGAAAACAGCTGCTGCTCAGAAGAATAACAACCTCAGGTCATCAGGGCAGATAAGATCCAGCTTGCAGGGCAGAGGTGATTATACCTCTCCAGAAAAAGATCTCTCTTACAGCGTTAAAAGAGAGACAGGCTGAGTCGCATGTGCTTACTGATGAGTGAGATTAATTTGGAAAGGAGGCTGATGTTGAGAACTTTTTGCCATGTTATTGCACTGATCCAGCTTGCCAAGGGCATGTTTCCCATTTCTTGCTCATTTCATAGCATTCTTAAAAATAAGCTACCCTACCCAATGCTGCCCTTGATGGACATCCCTTATCAAAGACTGCAATGTTTACCCACCAAGGACACAAAGCAAAACAAACTGATGCCTTTAGTTCTCTCTGCAGTATTTTCCCCAAAGCTCTCCAGCACTGAAGGAGCCTGTTAACTCAGTGCTTGTTTGGGACCACAGAAAAGTTTAGAATGGGTCTACTGCACCATGAAACCAAGACAACCCTGCATCCATCAGGGCAGCTTTTGCAGGGCAGGAACCCTGAACTCCTACATGGGAGGGAACACAGGGTGCCAGTGAGCAAAGGTATTTTCAGTGCCTTTATGAAGATTCATGTTCTTTTTTCTTTTAGTCAACACCTCAATCTAAGGAGTAAGTGATTACTTGGCCCTATGCAAAGATACACATTTCAATGCTATATAAAGAGTAGCCGCTAAAACGGGAACAGTCTTTTGTTTATTACTGTAGAATACAGAACTACTGGCCTTACTATCTGGTCTTTGAGTGACACTTCAGATGACTGCCTTTTGTGGTTGTCTTGCCCTGAAATTATCTCTACCTGTGGAATAAATTTGATTCTGTAACACAAATACTGTTACACAGCTGATTTCTTTAGAATATAATAGTTAGGTTGGAAAAGACCTTTAAGTCCGGTCATTAACCTAACACTGCTAAGTCCACCACTAAACTATGTCCCTAAGTACCACATGCACACAACTTTTAAATGTCTCCAGGGATGGCGACTCAACCACTTCCCTGGGCAGCTTGTTCCAGTGCTTGACAACCCTTTCAGCAAAGAAATTTTTCCAAATATCCAATCTAAACCTCATCCGGTGCAACTTGAGGCCATTCCTTTCATCCCATCACTCGTTACTTGGGAGAAGAGACGGACCCCCACCTCGCTACTACCTCCTTTCAGGGAGCTGTAGAGAGCAAGAAGGTCTCCGCAGAGCCTCCTTTCCTTCAGGCTGAACACCCCCCAGTTCCCTCGGCTGCTCCTCACCAGACTTGTTCTTTAGACCCTTCACCAACTTCAATGCTCTTCTTCAGACAGGCTCCAGCACCTCCATGTCCTTCTTACAGTGAGGGGCCCAAAACCGTACACAGGATCCAAGGGGTGGCCTCACCACTGCAGGAATACTGGGGGACAATCACTTCCCTAGTCCTGCTAGCTACACTATTTCTGATACAAGCCAGGACACTACTGGCCTTCTTGGCCACTATTTCATCTTTCCTCTAGAATATAGACTCAGAACATGGCATATGGCAGCATGAACTGGCTGCCAAAGGTAATCAGTGCTAGAGGGCACTTTCATTTGTCGCAAAAATAAGTTTTGAAAGCCTCTCCTTGAGTCAGCCATAGAAATAAAGATGACCAAATTTATTACAGACAGAAATTCTGTTTAATAGTATCAAGTTAATTGAGTACTGTGACACCTCAGGTGATGGGAGAACCTTGCAGATAAAGGTATTATGCAATACATACAGAAGCTGACTTCTCAGGTCCAGTAAGACATGCTGACCAGATAAATCTCCAGGCTGGCCCTTCACAGCCATGTGAACATCTATGACTGTGTTTCAGAGCACCCTGGGTTATTACCTGGAGTGCAAGGCTGGACCAAGGCTGGGCTCTGTCACACACATGGAGCTGAGCAGACACTGATCAGCTGTTCAGAAGCCAACACTGAGAACAAAGCCCAGACACTCAAACAGCTCTGCAGGAACAGCCTCTCCTTACGGGCCCCCATGTAGCTGTGAGGGCTACTTTTAGTCCCCGCAGAGCACTCACTGGAGCTCCTGTGTCTGGGAATGCTTTCTAAGACCTCTCGAGATGGCTATGCTCATGGCAACCTGGGTTCACAGATTCTACTGGCTTTAGTTCCACATGAAAGCAACTGTCTGCTTACAGACCCAACCTGGCCAAGAACACAGTACAGATACATTCATATGGTATGTGAAAGACTGCATTATTTGAAAACAAAGTGTCCTTTAGAGCATCAAAGTAAAATACTATGATAGGTATGTCTTACATCATCCACAGCATCTTGAAAGTCTGCAGCACTACTTATACTCTCATACCACTCCCATGGCTCTATAGAACATGCTATATTCCCTCCTGAAGTCTGAAATCATCTCTCCCCATCAAAAAGGGATTTATTATCAGCCATACACGTTTTAGAAAAAGATGGCAAATGTTTAAAATGTAGAAAGAAAAAAGATTGAAAGGTGTGATACCTGTAAATATGCCTCTGATGACGACACAAGCTCCTGTGAGGAAGTGTGTAAAGGACCTAGAATGAGGAAAACAATTTGAACAACCAGCATGAGCTCAGATACCAAAATGTCAGATAAGTAACAATTAACTAATACAAACTAATTCATAATCATCATAATGTTCATCATAGCAGGTAAGTATGCATTATATAATTACTAAGAGCTAATGATTAACAGATTTAACAAGTAAATAACCCCTATTGGCTACAGAATAGAGTTTGCCACTGATACTTTTACTCATTAGCATTGAGCAGCATTACAGCAGTGTGCTCCAAGGAGCTCAATGGCAACACTAGGAGGCAAGTACTGAACTTATAAACCTAAAGAAGGGCTTCTAATCACCAAGATTTTATCATTCCTACACAGGCAGAATGTACAGCAAGCTGCTGTAACACAAACCCTAAATCCCTAAGCACATGTTAATACATTTTAAGGTATAGACATCGGCTGTCCTTCGTTATGATCCCAAAATATTGGACAGCTGCAACCCCCTCCATTCCCCTGCAACTACATGCCTGTGATTAAGGGAGGACCTGGAAAGAAGAAAGAGCTTCCGTACTGACTATGACATGCAGAAAAGCTATAGTAAATGCAGAGTAAGTAACCAGTTTGGATCAGTGTGGGTGCTGCTGTAGGTGCTGGCTGAAATGCTATATAAATCATCTTCCCATTAAAAAAAGACTTTGAGGAAATTAGTCTGAACTGAGAACCATTATATCAGATTTCTGCTCAGTACACCAATTTCCTTCATCTTGATACTAGAATAAAAAGTTTCAGGTAATAATCAGAAAAACCCCAATCCTTTTCAGATGTGCACGCTGAGAGTAAGGGCTTCTGGGAGCGCCTCTTCCTCTCCACTGACTGGGAAGGGGCTTGGATGGCTTTCACGCATTTGCACCGTCGTGTCTAAGTGAGGATGGAGCTTTAAGCTATGCAAAATGATGAAATCAACAGAGGGTGAATGAAATGGACTGAATTTACGTAAAGGCTCATACCAACTGCTGAGACAACGTATCTGGAGGAAATGCCTTGGCTGATCTAGCAGCAAAAGCTGCTGCACGGCAAGCAGTCTGAGCAATGACTCCAATTCTGACTGAACAGGGTAAGGCTGAAATCCCAGATCTAACTCCTCTTTATGAAGATCTACCTGAAGAAGAAAGACAAACCTGGGAGAAATTGGGAGCACAACAACATGAGGGACAGTGGCTATTTGGAAGTAAACTGCTACTTCAAAAGAGGTATTTATGACCTATCACTTGCTGGCAGCACGACAGAGCTCACAGAGGGCCAGAAAGTATTGCTCTCAAAACAACTGTGGGCAACCCCTGGAATTTATGCAGCAGCCAAAAAAATTGGTGAGAGCTGTCGGCTGTGTAAGGATCTGCCTCTTTAAGAATGAAGATACTGCTGGGAAAGCCGCCTCCAGCGACGAAGTATCCTTTTCAAAACCTTCAGACTGATTATGCCGAAATGCCTAAAGTAATGGGGTTCACATACCTACTTCTTGTTGTTGATCAATTGTCAGGGTGGGCGGAAGCTTTCCCTACTTGGAAAAATGACTCAAAAGCAGTTGTTAAAGCTCTCTTAAAGGAAATTATTCCTAGATAGGGAGTTCCAGAGCTATCTGACAGGGAACCTCACTTTTCTGCAGCTGTATTAAAACAGATCTATCATTCATTAGGAATTCGATCACAATTACATACTCCCTATCATCCAGAATCCTCAGGACAGGTAGAGAGGATGAATAGAACTCTCAAAAAGAAATTAGTCACAGTCTGTAAACAGACTGGGTTACAATGACGTGAAGCTTTAAATTTGGGTTTATGGGATATAAGAAACACTCCCAGGCAGCCAACTGGAGTTTCTCTGGCAGAAATTCTTTTTGGAAGGATTATAGCAGTACCAGGAACTTATGTCCCAGCAAAGACAAGTTTGTCGGATGGAGGTGAACAGGCAACCCAATACTTATTGTATTTGCAGAATTCTTTCTCAGATTTGAGAAACGATGCATATTGGTATCAAGGAATTAACATCTCGGTTCCCCAACCTATCAAGGTGGTGAAAGAAACTGATCGTTACAATACCTGTTGTGATTTCTATAGTTGTGCCTGTGATCGCATTAATGCAATGTTCTGTAACTTGTGTGACTGGCTTAGTAGCAAAATTGCAAGAAAGAACTTGGAAATATGTTATCTATTCAACTATTGCAGGTATGCAATAACAAAAAGGAGGAAATTGTTAAAAGAAAATGCATTTTGAATTAAGAAATTTAAAGTGCTGAAGCAGCTAAGTGGCAGTACCAGGCCTCATCCCTAGCACAGCCCTAATCCAAGGCTGGTTTAACACCCAGGCCAGTTAATCAGTGGGAGAACAGAGAAGCAACAGATGATCAGTTTGTGCACACAGGTGCTCGCAGAAACACAGGGTGCTTTTAGAAAAATTGGCATACGTGAATAGGAATTGCTTGTTCAATGACTAAGCATGCTTGAAGGAGTATGTGAGTTAAAGCAGGCAGACAAGAAGATCGCGATCCAAGGAGGAGCTTGGAACAGAGGCAGAGGCTGGAACCAAACAGATGAATCAACTGGGACAGAGTCAGGTGATGGATTCGCAGAACTGACAGGACCAAAGGAAACTTCTAAAAACTTTGGATGATGACTAATGATCTGATAAGTGTAAGCTGTGCTGTATCCCTTTGTTCTCTGCCACTGACTGGGGTGGTGGCCCAGCTCTGCGTTGTGACTAAATCAAGCCTAGCGGTACCCACGTCTGTGTAAATTTTTCCTTTAACAGTCAATACTGCTATAGTTGCCATTTAAATAACTGACTGAACATCAAGTGTTACTAATAGAAACTGATAATCATAGAGTTTCATGAAGATGGGTGGACACTTCCAATCTAACTTGCCACATTTGTGGTGGAAATCAAACTAGCCGTGTCCTTTTTCCAGACAGCAGAAGAAATTGCTCGTTGCATGCAATGCAATTTGATCGCTTTCAAAATGCCTCTCCTGGATGAGACTGTTTGCTCCCTCTGAGTTTCCCTTCCTTTCCGTTGATAATGTAAGGAGCGAGAGCAACCGGTTCAAACTGAGTAATCCCAGTGGAGGCTGGCAACACAAGTAAGGCAGGAGGCCTACATGTGTTAACAGAGAATTAGATACAGAAAAGCAGGGTTTGACCCCAGACATTACATTCGTAATGCCACAGCCTGTGAATACAGAAAGGCTGCTAAGTGACACAACAGTAAGAACGCTATCACCACACTTCTGTGAAAACAGGAGAAGCTCTCGTACCTACCCACTGTTCAGCTCTAGGCTTAATTTAGCCTTTCAGCTTTTAAGAACAGAAAAGTTAAATCTGAGTTACAACAAATCAGCAAGTTTAGTTCATGCCAATACACAGAACTACACTATCACCCAGAACAGATAATAAGGACCTCACGTGTTAGAAAGACAAAGTCGGGACAGCATTACTGTTAGATTGCAACACTACCAGAATCGTTCCCGGTTTGTACTGAAGTACAACAGTAAGTCATAACATGTAAAAAAATGCAGAGGAGAGGGTTATGTAGCCAAGGACCACTTACTCCAACTTGTAACTGATAAATCAACTGAAATCTATCAATCGGGTATGCACTAACACACACAAAGCAAATGTAGTAAGACGCAAGTTTAGGCTTAAGGGTCAAGTCAGTGGAGCCTTAATGGAAAGAGGCTCTTTCCTCGAACCAGCTCGTCCCATTTGTCAGCCTCCTAGGATTTAAAGATGCACCCAAAGTCAAGTTTTGCCAGAGCAGCTGCTTGATTTCTAGTAGGAAAAGCCTATTCACTCAGCAGCTTTGCTCCTGAAATGCATCGAGTCCTTATCCCAATTTCAGGGGGACCAGGCAAAAGACTTGCCTTGCAAAAGTACCGAGTATAATATATATATACACACACACAAAGAAGAGCTTGTCTGATCTGTCAGTGTAAAAGATTTGTGTCCTATAAACTCTTCAAGAGTTTGTGGTGTTTAAAATGCTGTGAATTCAGCCGTCCAATGTTCCCATGAATCTCACAGCAGGCATACAGTGATGGAAAGACGATGAGAGCATCCATGCAAGAATGGCAGAAGAGCATCTTACCATGTCTCTCGGCTTCTAGAGTCACACGATTGGCAGCTTTATCCAAGCGTTGTTTAAACAGCTTGTGCTCTACATCCTGCTGCTGCTCTCCTGTTACATCCGCGGCATCGACGCTCAAATCTGAAAGCAGTGATCAAGGAAAGCGGTCTATCAACACACATTTGTTATGGCCTGTAGCAAGCTAAGGAAATGAAAAGACAGAATCGTTCAGCCAGCAGGGTAAGAACATGCCCAACAGGGAGAGCGTGTACGGCTGGGGTCAAGTGACTGACAGGGAATAAAACGCATGGTGCAGCACGCTAAATGGCCTTCCCAGGTTTGGTTTGGTGTCCCAGGAGGACCATTTCCAACTTCCAAGAAAGCATTACCCTGAAAGGTAGACATGCTTAAGGCAAAAAGCCAAAAGCCAACCCCTCAAAGCCCAGAACCATTTTCAGGAACACAGGAGTTAAGCCTATAAATGGCTGAAAGCTGCCTCCTACCTCTTCCCCCGCCACCCTTCCCCCTTCAACATCAGCACATTTCCTTTCACAAAAACATTGTGACCTGAGGTATCAGCTCGGTACCAAAGCACCACGATGTGCTTGCTGGCTGAGTGCTCTCTTAGAAGGCTGAAAGCTTCTCCGCACACAACAGCTGAGGCTTCCAGTCTCTCTGGCCTTCCCACGCCCTGTGAAACGTGAGGAAGGCAAAGACCAATAACATCTCGGGGGGTCAGGAGGAAGTCAAGATGCTCTACATCTAGAGTCCAACGCATTACCCAAAGGAATTACCACAACAGAACAAGAGGCAGGAACAATCGGTAGACAAGCAGATAACATACACAGCAGTAATACCCAGTCAGACTTGCAGGACTTCCAGTCACTTCATCCTGCAATTTTGTTTTGAATTTAGTTAAAAGGTAATCAGATTCTTAACACTCATTCTGCTTTTATAGCTTCTGGAGAAAGGCTAACACATGGCATTGGCATTACAGTCAGAATTCAAGTACCAAAATCACAGCAAAGCTGTGCCTTGCCAAGTGACTTCCAAAGCAGGCTCTCGAGCCTTTCAACAAGACAGTCAAGTCTGGAGTCTCAAGGGAACTCTGTGCCAGCTCTGTCAGTACGACTGAGCTCTCTGACAAAGTACACCACCATACAGAAATGTAAGTGGGTTTAAACCTCAGGCTCATTTACAATCTAAAAAGATAATACTGCCTGACTAGATGCGCTAGTTTAAGCACCCAGCAGGCCTGGCTGTGTAACCACGAGGGACCACCAATTCCTCCCCGGCTGTTGCCCAAGCAGCAGCACAGCACTCGGAAGCAGCAGGCACATGGAGCCTCGTGGGCCCTCCGCAAGTACAAAAGTTATCCCTCCATAGTCAGCAGTCCGACTCACAAGCACAAGGCACATGCCGAAAAGTAACGTCTGGACCGACCTTCAGTTTAGCTTCCCTTGATCTGTCAACGTACAATTCCGGATGAACCTAGGTACAACGAAAAAACAAGAGCCCCATTTCACTGGGAAGCAAATGCAAAGGCCTCTTCCCCTCAGCTGCTCTGGTCCAGGGGCTGACAGTCACGACACAGGATCAGCGAGACACCTGAGCTACTGCCTCCCAACCCTCCCTGGTAGTTCAACGCTTGCCCTTCACAATACTTTTTAGAGAAATCAGCAGTCGGGGGCGAGGGGTGGGGATTCCACCGCCGGCTTTCTTTTCCTTCCCTTGCCCGCTCACAGGGGTGGGAAGAGACTCCTGAGCCACCCCCCTGCGACAGCGTTACAGCAGGCCCTAAGGCAGCCTCTGCGGCCCGCGGGGGCCGGCGACCCCCGCCCGCTGCCACGGCCACGGCCAGCGGCTGGGGGAAAGACAAAGCCCCGCGCAGAGCTGCGGCGGCTGCAGCGACTGCCCGGGCAGCCCGGAGGCGGCGGGGGGGCGGCGGGGCACCGCGGGCCGACCCCCCTCCCGGGCCCCGCCGCCACAAGGGAGCACCGGGGCCGCCCTGCCGCCGCTCCTCGCTGAGGTAGCGGCGCAGCTCCGAGAAAAAATAAAAGGCAGCACCGTGAGCAGCCCGCTGACCACCGTCACTGCCGGGGAGACGAGAACCGCCGGCAGCCCCGCCGGTCCCGGGCCGGGCCGCCCGCCTCAGCCCGCCCGCCGCCGGCACCAGGCGCTCCCTGCCGCGGCCGAGCGCCGGCCAGCCACGTCCCCCCCAGCCGGCCGCTGCCCGACGGCCACGCCCGGGCTCGCCCACCGGCCCCCGTCTGCCCTCAGCCCGACCGCTCACCCAGCGCGCCGCCGCACGTCCCGGCCCGAAAGTCTTCCAGGCTCCCGGCGAAGGCGCCGCACCGCCACCGCCGCTCCAGCGCGCCGCGCGGGCCGGAAATGAACCCACCTTCCGGGGCTGGGCCGGCCCCGCCGGGCAGCGCGGCCCGGAGCCGGCCGAGGAGGGGCTGGGGCTGCCGTCCCGCGCCGGGGCGGGCAGGGGCTCGTTGCCGCCGCAGGCTCCCCTCAGCCTACCGGCCCCCGGGGCTCTGCGGCGCCCGCCCGCGGGGTGCGGGCTGTGCCCACAGAGGCTGCCTGGGGGAGGGGGGCGGGGAGAGGCAGGCCGAGAAAAGACCTCGCTCCCTTATCCCACCTTCCAGCCCTGCCGCGTACTCTGCACCCCTTCATTCCGGTAACATCTCACTTTCCCGTCACAGGGAACGGCGATGAGCTCAAGAGGTTAAACCGTGCAGCAGCTCATAATGGCTTACGTGTGCAGGGGAAAACGTGTATGAGCTTTTCCTAAGCCACATATTCACAGCACTCGGTTTTTCCCTACTCAAAAGTGCACTCCTGCAAAATCTCTTCTATTTTTTAAAAAAATATATTTAAAATTGCTGTTACTAACGTGCTTCCAGATGCAAACAGAGCAAATGCACCCCTATTTCCCAGAGCAAAATGGAATGTGTCATACAGAAAGGAATTAACAGCTTGAGGCACGTGGGTGCTTTTGCATACGGAGGCAAAAAGTATTAATGCCCGGGCTGCGAGTGGGCAAAGGGCAGAGCGAAGTGAACCCTGCAGCCGCAGAGAGCATTCCCGGGCTCCGGTGGCGTAAACTGGGCTGAGATCTTGGCCCGTGTTCGCCGCGCCGCTGCCATCTAGCGACAAAATATTGGGTACTGCAGCCGCCCAGCTGGTGGAGCGCTGCTGCCACCTAGCGAAAACATTTAGGTACTGCAGCCGCCCGATTGGTGGAGCGCTGCTGCCATCTGGCGACCAAAAATTGGTACCAGACCACGGGGCTCGAACGCGTGTCCTCCGCGCGGGAAAGATGCTACCGACGGCGTGACGCGACCCCTGGTCGTTGCAGTCGAGCCACTTCTACGCATGCGCTGCCCTTAGTTTGCCAGAAACCCCACTGCACATGCGTAAAAGCCGATTTCGTAATGCGCATGACCCGCTGGAAACCACGCCCCTAGGCATCAAGTCCATTCTGCGCATGCGCTGTCCTTAATTTTCCAGTATCACTATTGCGCATGCGTATTAGGGTTAGGGTCCTAGGCTGCTACCTGAGAAACGTGTCAGTGTTTGCTGCCCTGACATCCCTCTACTATTTCTGATGTCACTACCATACCTGCCCCTGCTTCTTTGTAGAGGATGAAGAGAGAGGGTGCTGTGTCCAAGAAGTCTTTTGCCTGGGGCTCTGCATTTACTTCACCTGCATGGCTCCTTTGATCTTCCAAACTCACTTCTGGAACACAAAAACACATGCAGCAGTGACTTCGTGGAAGTGGACAACACCTAAACCAAAATCCACCAGCAGCACAATAAGGAATAGGACCAGAAGCCCCAGATTTTGAAAACCCTCAGCCCCTCCTCATACCTGTGCACCTGTCCATTGGTGCTGGCACCTCCTCCCCCAAGATGTCGCTGCAGTTTTCAATCACAAACTCCACCAGCATGTTCCCCTGCACACATCAAAGCCTTGGTCTCAGCCTACGAGTTTTCTCCCTTTGAGCCTCCCAGTTCTCCCTGCCATCCCCCTGGGGAGGGAGGAAGCAAGCAGCGCGGCCCCACTTAAACCACAACAGCCTATTAGCATTATAGTGAGCTGGTTAATGGTGAGAGTGCTCATCCTTTGTTCTCCATCAGGGTGCGGGCGTCTCCCGTACCACATTGGGATGCACAAAAGCCTCAGTGATCCAGCTGCTGTTGGAGCTGATGGAAAAGCTTTTTGGGTGAGCCGACGTATTTCTAGTGGCCAGCATGGCAGTTTGCTTTATACCATTGCCCTGAGCGTGGGCATCTGGAGAAACTGCCCAGCAGTCAGTGTGCAGGGATGACGGCCGCAGGGGACAGCAAGCTGCAGGTGAGGGTCAGCAGCGGCACCGTGTCTGCCTGCGTGTTGCCCTGGCTCTGAGCTAATGGCGCTGCTCCCCAATGGAGCATCCATCGAGCCTGAGCACAAGCTGTGTCTTAGCCGGAATCCGAGCAGGAGCCGAGAGGACAGTGACACCTCCAGAGGTGCCATCCAGCCCCCACCTCCCTGTGGGACTGTGCTGTGGTGTCAGTCCTAAAGCACCTGAGCTCAGCAGTGATGCCCACTGGCAACGAGTCTGGGCAAAGGGATGATCCCAAAGTCCTCCCCTAGGACGCACCACCAAACAATATCTGCCTAGTCCCCAATTATCGCATGGCAGACGTAGTCAGAAGAGAGGAAAGATCATTTTATTGATGACATCAGCTGCGGGCTGGGGAGGTGGTGGCTACCCAGGAGCCCCAGGGCTTCAGGTGGGAAAACAGCACCTGCAACGGTAAGAGCCAGAAAGCACTGCTAAAGCCACAAAGCCAGGACAAGGCATGACTTGGTTGCCCTTGCTTTGGGGAACGCTTTGCAGAGTGCCTTGCCTCAGCACTCCTGCCCAAAAGACTGGTTCTTTTCATTTACTCCAGCACCCGCAGCAGACAATAAAAGCCTTACACAAGCAGCCTGCCACAGCAAGAAAGGATCTTCCTGACTTGCTCTTCAGTTCTCAAATGGAATGTTACTGCCTGTGGAACAGGGTTTAATAGGCTGTATTCCCAAGACCTCTGACTCTCCTTTACTGACCTGGGCCCCTGCGTCCGTGCTTTTCCCAAACGATATTTGTTCTAGTGTTTGGTCCATAGTTCCCCATTCTAGTATCTAATATTGCATTCCACCACTTCATACATTGACTTTTCAATCACTCCATCTGTCTCTGGCTGCCCCCCTTGCGGGCAACATGGAAACACAGATCAGGACTTGCTTTGCAGTTAAACTGTGTCTATCACACACATCACTGTTGGAGGAAAATGCCAGATCAGTGCTACTGTAGGCTGTACACCTCAGCTTTGTCCCCTGTATAGCCCAAACCAGGACTGCAAGCGCAGTCAGCTGATAGATGCTAGACAAAAGTTTAATATTAATAAGATTATGCCTGACAGTTCAAAGGAGCTTTATAGAACAGGAGACCCTGCCCTTTAGAAGGCTGAAACGATGGAGATTGTCTATTGTGATTACTCAGAACTGGGACGTACGGAACCTGAAGCAATCATCCTTGAAAGCAGCAGCAAAATAGCAAAGTGATCAAGATACAGAACAACTTGTTAAGCCAACCGTCAAGATAGGAACTGATAGAAGATTTATTATGGAATCAAGAGATTATGTAATGTTTAGGTAGATACTATAAATATGTGACTGAAAATCTTGTAAGCTTGTCACTCTCTGGGGAGGTGACCCAACGCTGCTGGACCGATTAAAACATGCAAACCTAGAGTAACCCGTAAGAGTTCGAGTCTCTTCTTTTACAATCACACTCGCCGGGCAGCCCTCAGCCACGCAGGCAGTATGTTACAAGGTACTGTGCACTTACATACAACTCTAGGAACACTGACAGTTTGCGTTAGCACACAAAGTACATGTTTCAATGAACAACTGCCAAAACCCAAGTTCTCATTTTTTCTGGCCCTAAGCAGCATGTTAAGTTTTCAGCTATTCACCTAGAATTACTAGAATATTTTTTACTCACAATTCATAACTAATTTTGAACATGTAACAGGACAACACAGACAAACAAGACACAGAGCGCCATGTCAGTTGTTACATTCTAGGAATTCCCCAAATCTTAAGACACCCTAAATGAAGTTCTCAGCTTCCTAGACCTTAAGACAATCAAATATTCAAAACAAAGAATAAATATAAATACCTTTAATGCTGCGTAGAAGTCCTTGTCCACTTGTGTGAGAAGTCCAGTTGTAGGGGACTCACCAACAGAAGATCTAGTTGAGGGCCCCGAGGGTCCCCAGGCCCCTGGATTCCAGCAGTGGCGGAGAGTTCTCCTGCCTGGCTCGCCAAATTGATGCCAAAATGGCACAGAGTAACTGCTCACAGACCAATTTTGTCTTTAAGCAGCAAAGTTATTTATTTCGTGCAACGTCAGGGAGCTAGCCGATTCGCACCCGACAAACTAGCTCCCAAGTTTTCAGTGAAAAGTTAGGTATTTTATACAGTTTTCCTGAGAGGTTACACAACATCTTTACATACATAGTCATTTGATTTGGACACCCAATCATTCCATTCATAATAGGGGGGGGGATCTAGGTGGAATAGACCTTTCCATTTTCTTTCTTCAACTATTTCCTGACTTGGTCTTCTCTCCTTCAGGTGCCCACCTTATCTTTTCTAATTCAGAGTACATTCCTTTCAACACAAACAGAGCATTGCCATTTATTTATTTATTTATTAAGACCTTGTTCTCTTTCAAAGGTGCAGCAGCTGTTTCTTGGCTTTCTCCACACCCTGGGCTGGGGCCCTGATGGTCACAGTGTCACTGCCAGAGCTCTTGGTGGGGAAGTGGATGTGGACTCCACCACACTCCTCCACGATGGAGCGGATGAAGCAGCCTTTGGCAACAATGAGGGAATTGTGCAGTTTGGAAGGAAGAGACCTCCACCTCTGTGCTGTTGGCCTAAGAGAGGACAGCACCAGCCTCTTGAGTCAAGCTGCAGAAATGTGTTTGCACCCACTTTGCTTACCCTCTCCCACCTTGCTAGGATCTTTATAGATCTGGAAGAAATGCCTGAGCAGAGGGCTTTGAGACTGGCTACTCCTGACAGGAGCAGTCACAAACTTCAGTTTACGAGTCAAGAACTGACTGACACATTTGTCTCCTCCCTGCCCTCACCCATTACAACCACATCTGTATCTGTGTCTTCTAGCAAGATTCTCCAGTCCCTCAACCGCAAAAGGCCAGTTGCTTCACTCACCAGCTCCTTCTGGATGACAAGAATCCTGTGGTGAGCAGCCTCACAGTTTGCTCTCTTGCCTGTGATAACAGTCGTTTCTGAGTTGCTGCTCTTTGCTGGGAGATCAATTTTGGTGTTGCTTTCTTTATGGATCTGCCACAAAGGAAAAAAAGATCTCAGAAATGTCCCATGTCAGAAAAAAAAAAAAGCCCTTGCAGGCCATATTTGACATCACCAATGAGCAGGAGAGCGCATCCAGTGGGATTTTGCTGCAGGCAGTGATCATCACAAGCACTTGAGTTAGGAAAGATAGTTCACCTTCTTGATGTTGGCGCCTCTTTTCTTGTGGAACTGTTTGCAGATGGGGACAGAAATAGAAAAGCTGTTTTCAACCCAAGGGAGAAAGGAAGGGAGAACTGAAGATTACACTGTTGTGGCAAGTGAGGCTTACCTTCAGGAACTCTGATAAACAAGCTTTTGACAATAGGCTTAGACCCCAGGAGGTTCTGAGAGACTTGTAGGAATAAACAAAGGCAAGTACGTTCTCCTATAGCCTTCACATAACAGGTACTACCCCCCACCTCTATTCAGCCGAAACAGCGTTGACAGCTCCCTCCTCTTGAGGTGTTTTAGCTCTACCCAAGCCAGCAGAGCTCTGCTTTGCCCCAGGGTTATCCAGGCATGTAGGAGGGAACAGCAGACAGAAGACCTCCTTACCAGGTCTGCCACTATCTTTTGCATGTACTCTGTGCACTTCACCTCATTTTTGGGACCTCTAAGTTGGACGATGTCACTCGTGTGCAGGGTCTGGGAAGCTGATGATAACCTGCAGGAGGTGGTCATTTACAGTCAATTCAAGCAAATGCAAGAACCCTTGTGTCAGACATGCAAAGGTTGGGGGGATCCTACACATCCCCTTTTCCCATTGAGAAAAGGGGAACCGTGTTAGCGGCCTCTGGCTAAAAGAACCATCTTCTCAGACACTTGCGCTACAGAGCCACTAAAGTTACAACTTCAGTGACAATAGGCCTACTAGCCATGTAGGAAATAACCCCTCTGGATTCCTCATCTCCTAAAAAGCCTTACCTCTGGGAATTTCTCCCAGATTTCCCAGATCCGCTCACCCTTCTGCCCAATGATGGTCCGGTGGAATTTCTGCTCAATGATTAGGTCCGCTGTGCGTTCATTTTCCTGATGGGAACAGAGCTCACACTGAGTGTTCAGCTGGAGAGCCATATACTTTTACTTACCGGTTTGCTGCCCGACAGTTTGCCAGCACTGTCCCTCTTTTCTCTAGACAAAATTCACTCTAGGTTGACAGAGAAGGGCTACCCGAGGGAACAGAGGAAGACATTTGTGAAGAGGAACTTGCACTTGTCATGAGATCCAAGTGCTCGGTGGGCAAGGGGCACACACTTGCACCTGAAGGTTACAAGGGAACACGAGAGCCCAAACCCTGCAGTCTCCCAGACATCACATCCTACCCACTTACCTTACAGGAAGAGAGTTCCAGCAGCTCTTTCTTGGCCTGTGGGACCCCCCGTGGGTCTCCTTCAACTCTGATCAGGTTGCTCTTCTCATTGCCTGGGGGAATGCACACAGACACCTTGTAGAGGTCCTTGATCCTGTTAACTTCAAGGCAAGGACTGTGGTGACGCGGTCTGCTAGGCAAAGACTTACAAGCAAAGCACCTTGATTATCACTGCTCAGAGGCTGCTGAAGAAGTAAACCCACCTCTGAGAAGGGCTCAGTGGGGTAGGGTTGAGACAGGGGAAATTGCCTCTTCACCCTGGAGTTCAGTGAGAGCAGATCTGTGCCATACAAGAACCTGTACAAGTAAATACTGTGGCATCTACAGAGCCAATTGCTCACTTGTCAGAGCGAGGCATGTTTCTTCCCCAAACAGTATCACATTTAGAGCAGAAGGTAACCATTCATTTCTACCCCAGATTCTTTGCTGGGGAAGATGTTGCAGCACAATCAAACCAGTAGACAGCAAGCAAGGCCTTATCATTGGTCATACTCTACTGTCAGTGCTATATCACCTTCCTCCAGAGATCAGACCACACTGCTTCATCTTCCCCACCCCCCAATCCACAGGGCTATTTAACCACTTAGTGGGAACCAGCTACACCTGCACATCATCCGTGTCAATCAACCCACTGCCTCTGAGGCAAGGCCACAGCTGCATGTTATCAATGCTAATCAACCCACTGCCTTCATTCCTCTACAGAGAGAAGCTCACCAAGCAGATTTCCACCACCCACAGCTGGCTGCTAAAATGTAATTCACACAGAGCAATGCTTAAAAAAAAATAATCAACAAATTTCCTCCAGGACACGTTAAAGCAATTCCGCTACTGTTCAAGCTCCCAAGATACTTTCACACATTAAAGCCATCGCAAGGCCTCATGGCCCA
Organism: Falco rusticolus; assembly: GCF_015220075.1. Taxonomy (NCBI): domain Eukaryota; kingdom Metazoa; phylum Chordata; class Aves; order Falconiformes; family Falconidae; genus Falco; species Falco rusticolus. The sequence continues at coordinate 49,874,665 of NC_051190.1, forward strand.
TTTCTCTCCTTGTACCACCACCGCTCCAGAAAAGCAGAGGAAATGTGATGAAGACAGCACACTGGGTGAGCTACAGAGCCCCTGATACGATCTACTAAACACAGAGTGTGAGCATGGGAAGGACTAGAAAGGCACTCCACTTACTGTTAGCTCCATTCTTGCCAATGAGGTGTCAGTGGAATTGGTGGTCAGCATTGATTTCTGCGTAATCCATCCGGTTGATCTAAAAAGAATTGTATAGGGCCAGGTAGGGTAGGCCACTGCTTCTGTCTCGTGCCCTAAGTAACTGCCTACTGCCCGTATTGGCACTGACACACCAGCAATCAGCTACAAGCACTTCTCCTGCTCTTAAGCAGAGCACAAGCATTCCTCTGGTTTGAGAAGAGAGCATTGTGCTCATGAAACCTTGAAAAGACTTACTTATATGCCTCTCCAGCTATAACAAAGAGAATCCTTCCTTCTCTGCACCAAAAAAATTTAATGCTGACTTTTCAAGAATGCTATGGATGAGTTTCATAACCAAGGGGTGTCATCCACCTGCCACACAATTTGTCTTCTGCAAGTTCGATTAAGCATGTCAAGACATCATATGGATGCGATAAACCCCTCATCACCTCTGCTCTGTTGCCCCTTCTTCCCCCAGTTTCTTACTGGAACTAGTAACTCCAGCTTACCAGATCCTTGACCATGACTTCAATCTGTTCCTGAGCCACGTGCACATCTTCTGTAGGTCCTTCCAAAGTGATGTTACCCTCTCCTCCAGTGAATTTGATGTGAACCTTGAGATGAAAGACGATGAATCTCTTAAGAATTTTCCAAGATCCAAGCCAGGCCAATGCTGTTGGTCAGGCCTACACCATTGATCCCTGCCACTAAGAGACGCGCTCCTTCCCAAAAAACCCAAACAAAATGCCCACAATTTTATGAGTCAGTAACTTAACAATTTTGGCCATATGGCAGTGCCTAGAGCCCAAGGCTCTGGTGCTGTCTCGGAGTCTGCAAGGGCTTTGGAGAAGTTACTCATCTAGCCTTTATCTAGATACCATCTAACTCACCAGGGAGAAGCCTTGTTGCAGTTGGCATTTCCAGGTATCCTACTACATCAGTTCTCAAAACAGCACCACATAAAGCTTCCTTGGAAGGGCTCAACCCAGGACAATAACATAGGATGAGCAGTGTTTGCAGCAGTAAAAGAGAGGGTTCCCTTTAATAGCAAAAATCTGTGCCATTTCCCCCTGGTTTTACCCATGCTAGAATACATCTCTCTCTTCCGTGACGAGTGATCTGGACTAAACCATTTTCTACACTGGGGGTGCTAAGCTAACCAGCTCATCCATACCTTTGGCATCTGCTGAGTTATTTTGGCCAGGTTCTGCCCTTTCTTTCCAATAATGAAACGATGAAGCCAAGAGGGGGCAGAGACCGAGGAGATGGTAAAACTGTTGGCCTGAGAGACAGAAAAACAGAGAAGCTGTTTGATGGACAAACTGGAAGAGGCCTTCACAACAATTCCGTTTCAATTCCCATGCTGCACCTCCGGTATTGACTTCTAAGCTGCACCTCTAATGGCCCAAGAGAGTCCACCCCCACTACACCTGTCAGTGCTCACAAATGTATCTTCATGGGACCTTCAAAGAAGGCCTAGCCCATCTTGTCAGTACCTTTGCATAGACTTCAGTCAATGCTTGCCCAAGTTTTTCAGGCTCTCCTCGCAGTATCACCATCTCCAAGCTACTGTCAGTGGGTGGGATCTCGACAGAGACTCCAGTCTTCTCCAAGATCTCCTGCAGGGAATTCCCCTTGGGGCCGATGACATACTTGTGCTGGGACTTCTTCACCTCCACTGCAATGGTAGTAGCCTTCTTCTTCTGTAGGGGCAGAGACACTGAGGCATCAATCACAAGGGAGTGGGGAAGGACAAGAGTGAAAGGAAGAGGCACAAGATGCAGTCAAACTCTGCACCCAGCAAAGAGCAAAGCCAAGCTGAGCACAGGGGCTTGGCAGTACCCTAGCACCCCTTGGACCTCTGCCTACAGAAAGCCTTGTGCTCAAAAATTCACAGGGGAAGTACAAAACTAGCATGCTGTGTCAAGCTCCCTGGGACACGACATGGAAGAGACCACAAACGCACACAGGCATGTCATTGTCCCCATCCCCCCTGTTGCACAACAGGGTTCAACTCCCAGCCGTCTCCCAGGCAGTGCTGTAATGCAACACTATGCAGGCTATAAGCTGATTATCCCTGTTGAAATCCAGACTGGTACAAATGCAGACCTAACCACGAGGAAAAACAGCCCAACAGCCCACAACAAGGATATTCACAGCAGCGTTGGCTGTGGGAAATAAACTGGAGTGACATTCACTCTTCAACAACTTCTACTTATGTAGCAACTTTGACACTGTCAGCTGGCCACCACTGTAGACTTCACACTTCTATCCTTCCTTAGTAGCACTGGTGTGAACAAGAGCCAGGGGAGCACTTGGTGGCCTACTAATTCCCACGATACAGAAAAGCGAGAAATCTGTCACCTCCCTGATACTATCTCCCCAGCTCCCACTCTGCCGAGTGAGGAAACAGTAAGATTCGGGGTCATGTACTACAAGGGCTGCTGAGCCAGATGCAACAGAGGGATGCGCAAAAGTAGAACAAGAAGGGAAGAGTGCCTAGGAGCAGGTGCCAGGGGAAGGTGGGAAGCTTTATGGACCATCCATACCTTCTCCTCATAGATCTTCTTAACTCGAGCCACAGCCTGGGCTAGCTGCTCCTTTTCTCCGGTGAAGACTATCTCTGTCTTGTTGACACTGGGTGGAGGAATGTTGATGCATGTCCCTGTGTCCTGCATGAGCTCACTCACCAGCTTGTTGTAACGGCCAGCAATGAAAGGGTGGTACACTTTCTCCATGTCCAGCTGCTCCACAGCATGCTTATCCTGGAAGAGCCCACAACAGACCTTGGTGGGAACTGCCCTCTATATTACAGTCTCTGCCAGGCACAGCTAAGTTCCCAGGGCTGTCTTGCCTGACACTCTGGCCCAAGCAACCTTCTCAGTTTGCGGGCTTGTAGATCTCCACCTCTTTCAATCTACAAATACAGTTGCTGCTACTGCTCCTTATTTACGATATTCACCCCTGTGATCTCCTGCCTTATCTCAGCTGGCACCTAAGACGCTTCACTTCAACTATCAAATGCTTGTTTTGACTTCAGAGATGGACAAAACACAGCACAAGAAGTTGCAGGACATGGCGGTGGTGCTCATACAGCCAGTGGCACAGTATACGTCTCCATTCAGGCTAACATTAGCCATTGACTGTAGCCATGGTGGCTACAAACTTCGACTATACCATGGGGAAGCAAAATAGCTGACCAGCTAATGCCATGAGAGAGATCACAGTACAGAGGTACCTGCTCAGCAGAGATAAGCAGGATCTCGTGCCGGGCCTTCTCAATCCCTTCTTTAGTGCCGCTAATCTTGATCTGGTTGCTGGGGTCATCTGGGTGGGGGATCTGCATTTTGCTTGCAGTTTTGAGCTTCAGGTCCTGCAGCTTCTCACCATTCTTTCCAATGACAAAATGGTGGTGTTCCTTGGGGATGGCAACTGTCGCTGAAGCCTGCAGCAGAAGAACCAAGCATCTGTGAAAAGCCTTGCCTGCACTGGCAGATCCACAGGAACAGAGCCAGGGAAAGCAAGTTAGACGCTGCTCAGTGGTACTACTGAGGAGCAAGCACAACGCCTTCCCAGCACATTCTGTTTGAGGGCTGACACTGTAACAGTGGATCTACAGTGCCTCTATGCCAGGAGTATAAACCCCACCTTTCCCTCAAAACCCTTCTGTTTGCACAGGAGTAGTACTCTGAATTAGCAAAGGCCTTCAGACACAGATGAGGAGGTGCCTATCCTCTAGTGTAAGACACTGCATCAGTACACCAGATAACAACTGAGATGACAGCTCACAGGTGGAGTTTATCTGAACTCTGACATCTGCTGCCAAGGCTACAGAGAACAAGACATACAGTATGACTCCTAGGAAAGAGAAATTCAACACCAGAAACCTACTGCAGGAGGCACGCAGCTAGCAGATGCCTACCACTACTTAAGTGCTAAGGTGTCTTCAAGTGTAGCACATGCTGCTCCTGGGACTGCTTCTAGAAGGCCCCACATGGACTGCATTCACATGGATGTAAGCAGTGGTTACATCTGCAGGGATACTTGTCAAGGCATTGCTTTGTCTGTGTCAATCTGTTTTGCCCTTCACATTCATTGTGGCACTCTCTCTGTGTGTATGTGCGTGTCTGGCTCTTTGGAATGCAGCTGCACGCACATGGGAAGTTCTATTTAGGTTAGCATAGGAGCAGCCCTCCAGGTGCCCACCTCATTCAGATCAACCAGACTTGAAAGGAGAAATCCCACAGTGTTCAGAAGCCTGCTGGCTCTGGCTGCTCCGTAACAGAGTGGGCAAGGAAACCCAAAGCAACTCTGCAGCAGAGATCACCGGGTGGGCAGGGAGGCAGCACTGTCTCTGTCATATAAACTCCCAAATTAGGGCCCTCTGAGTGAGTGCTAAACTCTCATTTTGTGTTGAACTGCATGTGTAAGACTTGTGTGCACAAAGGTGAGGTCAAGCTGACCCCTTGTAAAGTTGTCAAAATTGATGACTGAAGAGATTCCTAATTAAGGGATTCAGCCTTGGGAAGGACGGGAGAGAAAGAAGAGATGGTGAAAAGAGTGGCTCACGTCACTAGTGACATCGCAATGGCACCACGAAGCCCCGCTGGCTGTGGGCATACTCCCTGGATACTGGCCGGCCCCAGCCCGCAGCGGGAGGTTGGCCATCCCACAGCAGCACTGGCCCCGCATCACCACCACCATGTGCCAGCGGGTCTGCTGGGCACTGCCCCCATGCAGGAGACAGGTCAGGAGCGCCCGGACCAGCTGCCAGCGCTGATGGTGCAGTGGCACAGGGGCAGAGGTGCTTCTGGCGTTGACAGTGGCGTTGGTAATGGCACTGGTGCCGGCTGGCCCCATGGCCGAGGGCTGGGAGCAGTGATGGCTGCAGCCGCTCAGCGCTGGTGAGGTGGAGATGTGCTGACACGCAGAGATGGGCTGAAGCGATTGCCATCCTTTGGCCCAAAGGCACTTGCATGCTTCCACTCAATTGCCTGCCTGTGTGTGTGTGTGTTCTACCCATTCTTTAAAAAATTGGCCAGAAAGAAAGGAAAGCATTTATGCACGCTCAACACAAAGTAAAGTTTGGCCTTGTGGCCCCTCTTGAGGCCAACCAACCGGCAGACATCCCCTAAGGATTCTCACAGGAGTCAAAGGCTTCACCATCCCCTCTCTGGAGGAAGAGGAAGTGCATGTTGCTGAAGCGACCACAGAGCATCTGCTCTGCTGTTCAGTGGATGAGCAGGTCAGCGGCAGCATGAGAAATGCTCCCTTGTCCAACATGTGCCAGATTACTCTGAGTTTGCAGGCTCTGGCCAGCAAGTGAAAACCAAAAGCCCAGGAAGGGAGAACTTGGCTGTGCAGGGTGGGGTGACAGCACAAGTGGAAAGAAACGCTAAAAGACAGAAGCAAGAGGCTTCTGGTGGCCAGAAGATTAAAGAAAAAAGGACAGAAAGGTGAAGAATGAAGACAAAAGATAAGCAAGCCCTCAGCAGCATCAGGAGAAATTTTTCCTACTCTTTGCTGGCTGTTTCAGGTGCAGGGCTCACAACATTCACTCTTCCCACTTGGCTTCCCACCACCGCCTAGAGCTGCCCATCACAAGCCAGCCAGAAGCTTTATCAGCATGAGGCTAACCTTCCAGACTTGAATTCTGTGACTGACACCACAACATTGCCATCAAACCCCAACCCAATCCCAAGTAGTGTTTCTTATTTTGGTCGGGGTTTTTCCCAGCTGAGAAAGATCTTTGGGGAGTTTCAACTCCCACGTTCAGTTCCACACTTACTGGTTCTGCTGATTCAGCTCTTCCAGGCTGCTCAGTTCCCCAGACCAAAGGAATCGCTGTATTCATGATTTCAGAGAGGGCTTCCATTTCCTCTGCCTTATAGTCAGCTTTCTTCGTTATCGAGTAATATTCCAGATATAACTGTGCCTTCCAGGCATTCTGTTGTGGAATATGTACCCCACCTTCATTCTGATCAAAAGTTATCTGTGCTCCAGTTCCTTCCATAAGCCTCTTCCCATCAGAGGCAGGGGACATTCTGCCATGGATGATCATTCATGTGTAAAGAAAGGTCTGGGTTCTCAATTTCCTATGGCAGCAATCACTGACATAGACAACTTCCTCGTAGGTCCTTTACAGCTCTTAGCACAGACTCTTGCTCCTGTACCAACTAAGAAAGTCACTGTTTCACTCCCCAGCTTAACTGAAGCCAGGGTTTCAGCTGGGCAGTAAGTATAATTCCTTCAGACCCCTGTTCCCATCAATCTGAATCTTCTGTACCAATCACAGGCAGATCTGCCTCTGCAACAGATGCAGGTGGGGGTATCTCATTAGTTGATTGTTTCCTTAGTCATCTATTTTCCCCGTGTTCTTTTTCCTCTCAAATCACACACTGATCTTTCTCCAGAGGGACTCTAGTCCTTAGATTTCCTCCTCTTTGTCCTCTTCCACGTTCTCGTCCTCTCGGGAAACTCCTTCCTGAGATGAGCTTTGGATTTGGGTAAGTGCCAAAGCTGGGGCATTTTGTTTCTTTTTATTTGCTCTTTTTTTTTTTTCTTTTTCTACCACACAACCCCCCCCAACACCCCCCCCCCCCCCAATTCCTCTCAGTTATTATAAACCTTTTAAGCAGTTTCTAGCAATCGAGTTACAAACATTTCCACACATAGCAGCGACCTTTTTGCATCTTTCTTCTTCTATCTGGAGCTGACTGCCCCACAAACAAAGCAGCGAAAGGCATTTATCCTCGCATCCTCTTCCTGAGCTTTCCCCAACACCATTCTTTTACCTTCAGCAAAAATCTCTCCCTATTACCAGCAACACTGCCCTGAAACCAGAAATTGCACATCCTCTTCTTCATTCTCCCCTTTCAAACTCCTTTTCCCAACACTACAAGCAGAACAACACCAAGGCAATTAATAATTATCTTCCCCTCCATCATTATTAATACATTACCATCAAGTATCATGAGTGTATATTTACTTCTTGTTCCATGATTGTTTCTCAAGGCCAAAAAACCAAACCCACTTATGGGACTTCTTCCCATTGTCCTTTGCATGTACCAAAAGAACATGAACTGCCATGCTGTATTGGAGATTATGCTTCCCTTTCCTAGGCCATTTCTCTTGATCACCTAAGGTATACAAGGGCCACCAGTGATGACAATATTCGGCCCATTTTGTCTGAGTGGGGGGTCACCCCAAAACTTGCTCCAGCATCTTAATAAACAACCCAAAAGAACTCTGAAGAACCAACTCCCTCTAGCAGAATGACCAGATCCCATGTGTACAAAGTTTCAAAATCATAAACACTCAATACCTAAACCAGACCCTGCAAACAAAACTGGACAGAGGCAAAATCCAGCAAACAAAGTCCAACAAAGTTTCACCTGAGCGTGAGGCAAAATCTGGGCTCTGGGCATCCGCGTAACAGCATATGGATTGGACAATTGTGCGCTTCAAATATCCTGGGGGGACTCTGACCCGCAAGGCGATACGACTTCTTTGTAAGCGACCTCAGTGTTTATGACCAATGTCGCTATTATCCCAGAGAGCTGTCACGGAGATTCATAGGTGTCATAGGGTGAAGCACGGGGTGCCACGGTGCCAGGCGCCAAACATCACCGTGCCCCATCCCACAGGGAGCAGATGCCTGAACACCGGCACCCCAGCATGCCGCTGCAGTGCGGCGGACGGCACACTCTCACTACCCTGCTGCAGCACTGGCCCAGCCTCCAGCCTCAACCACCCAGCACCCCGCGGCTGCACCAGCCCCACACCCAGCTGCCCATCCAGGTAGGGATGACAAAGGTAGGGACATGGTGGGGGTGATCAAGGCGGGGAGGGAGATGCTGAGCATTGGGAGGTAGGCGAGTCTCAGTTTCTGCAGGGAGAGCTGGGTGTGGGAGGGTTGCCTGGGGATGCTGAATTCAGCCCCATGTGTCAGCCAGGCTGCTCTCTCCCTCCCAGCACAATGACGAGGTGGAGCTGTTGGGCCAGGACGGCTGCACCTACAGGGGCCGACGGGACAGGCAGCTTCCTCTGCTCGTGGGCAAGGAGGGTACGGCCAGGGTACACTTGGGGATGGGATCCAGCAACAGCCAAGGGGACGTCATTGTGGGCAGGGCACCTCTGGGGTGCCAGTGTTCCCCCTGGCTCCCCCCAGCCTATCTCCCGCTGCAGTTTCCTGCCAGGATCCCTGATGGATAAGGCCAAGATCAGCAGAGGGACGTGCTGGACACCGGCTGCCTGCTCTCGCAGCCCTGCAGGGCGGGACCTCGTGCAGCCAGCTGGGTATGGCCCTGTCAGGGCACTGCGGAGGAGAGGGCACCCTTCTGTAAGCCGGTGGGTGGGGGTGAGCAAGGGTCGGTGCCCCCAGCCGGGCAGGGTGGGAGGGGGTCTGGAGTGGGATGGGGAGGGGTGAAACAGGATGGAGGGGGAGGGCTGGCAGATGGGGCAGCTGGTCCCCACGTTGGAGCTGTAGCAAGGTGGGGAGCTATGGCAGGGCAGCCCTGGCCAGTGTGGGACTGCAGCCTGTCTGCTTCAGGGTGGGGGCCAGGACCCCGTTTTGGGGTGTCTCTGGCCGGGCAGGTGCCCCTGCTGCCTGCCCCGTCCTGGGCTGGCAGAGCTGCCCGCAGCCAGCACCCGCCCTGGAGGCTGCAGGGGGGCTAAGCCCTGATTCTCGGCCCCAGGTACTGCCAGGCCAGCCTCATGCCATGGGCAGCTCTGCCAGGCACCACCAGGACTCCTCGTCCAGCCCCTTCGGAGTGACTCCAGCACCACGGCAGCTGAGCGGGACTGGGGGTCCCTTGCCAAACCCCCACCACGCCGGCCACCGAGCAGGAAGTTAGGCATCTCCAGCCGTCAGCAATAAAGGATGACGGGCAGCCAAGCGCCTGTGTGGCCTGAGTGGGGTGGCTCTGCGTCGGGAACTTCTCATCATGCATAAGGGCGGCTGGCAGCACGCCTCGTTCTGCAGCCATGTGTCACCAGAGGAGCTGCTGGAAATGGCCCCTGTGCAATCCCCTCCTGCTGCCTAAACTCCTGAATTTCCAAACTGATCTCATTAACAGGGATATGCTGGCGGTTTGGGTCAGGCTGGGCCACCCTCTCATGTGGTTAGTTCTCAAGTGCCCACCATCTCAAGTCATCAGAACTGATGACTGAAAGGACTTCTCACCAAGGGAGTCAATCTGGGGAAGGAACAAATAACGATAAGAATACCATTACATAAACGACGCAGAAAGAAGTCTCCAAGTGAAAATGTTCTGGCTGCAAGAGGAGACGAGGCGATAAGATGTTGCAGTTACTAATTTGCTCTAGAAGCATGAAACTGGTAACCAGTTTTGTGCCTTGTTGGGAGAAGGGTTTGCCGGAGTCAAGAAATTACTCAATATGAGTTATGCATCTTGCTCAACTTTATTAGCTTCTAACACTACTTATATAGACTCGATACACATGCATATTCCCAAAGCAAAAATATAATTGGTTATTAGTCCCTAAGCACGCGCTGTTCTCACACCCCTAATTATCATGACTAAAAATAAGCATTCTATCCATGCAGCTATTTGTGTTGCTATGTTTCAGCCTTGCGGTTTGCTACTCCCTTTATTCCCATTTAACTCCCTATCTCCCTTGGCCTTGCACCTGCCTTCCCAACAGCTGTAGCTTGTTACAGCCAGGGCCTGTTAGCACAACAAAGTTACTTGGTCTCAGGATTCAAGAATAGCTCAAGGCTATTTTCTTGTTAACTTCAGCACAATTCTAATTACAGGCCTATTCTAATACCAGGCCTGGATTGTGCAGATCTTCAGGGATTCTATGGCCACGCTTCTGCAGCTATTCTTCTACAATTCCCCCTTTTTATTTTTGCACAAGCCAGGCCTGACTGGTTATGTTAAAAACTACTCTCTTTAAACAAGAAAAAGCACATCTAAAAACTAAAAGCATTACAATAATGATTATAATAAAGCGTATTCCTTCCATCAATAATGTCTTTAACCAACCTGTTATCCCCAGTCCTCTCAATCATTCATCGAAGGGTTTATCATCAGCAAGAATATGCTTCATGTTTCCCTGCAGTTGTGACAACTTATTGTGGATAGATATGGAATGATCAGAAAGGTTCATACAACACATCCCTTCAAAATCCTCACAACCCTGTCCATGTGCTAATAACAAAAAATCTACTGCAGCTCTATTTTGTAATGTAGCATGCCTAACACTATCTATATCAAGCAATAACGAACTTAAAATCTGTGATGTAAGATTAAATTTTTTCTCTCCCCAACACGCTAACCTTTGTATATTCTTAGCATTTAATGCAGTCATTGCTCCTGGCATAAATAGTGGAGGCTAAGACATTTGCTGTTACAGACTGCAAATCGACTCGGTCATTACATGTTTCATCAAAGGTGCGCAGTGCCCTCTGTGATCTATGAAATTGTGGAGGCATTTTCAATAAGTCTTTCATATGTGGAGCAAAGAAAGTCAAACGCCCTAAATAACATGGTCCACCGACAGGATACAAAGGAATCCCTGGCCACGCTCTATCCCCACATATCAAAAAGGCTCCTGGTGGCAACTGATAACCCCCTGATACATTTACATGAAAGCTTCCAGTTTTCAATTCACCCCAAATAGGTGAACCAGTTAGATTTTGAAATCCTGTATAAAACCCCCGTTCACCTTGGCGTGCTAGCCACAACCGCCACGGGTCACCAAACCAAATTACTCCAGTGCCATCTACAGGTTGAAGTGGTGGTACCGTGTTGCCGCATTCTGACATTCCCGCTGCAGTTACATTAACATATTTAACGGGCACAATGCCACCCAATAGGTCTAACTCCTGCAACGGTAAATGATGTGGCTGATTTAAATTCTCAATAACAGTTTTCTGCCACGCTGCATTACGCATAGAAGGCCAAACGAATTGCCCATTCGGACTCAGACATGTTTCCCTTTCATTGGAAGTCAGATTCACAGTTGCAACATTCCAAAAACTATCAAGATCTCTTTCATTCTCCTGCAAGGGAATACCAATTAAACAAGTTCTAAAGTGGTTGTCTGCTTGTTGCAGACTTAAACAGCAGTCTGTTACCCCTGTAATATTTGCCCATGTCACCCATATGTTTGTCCTAGGCAAGATGTTAAAAATACCTTGGCCAACAGGTAAAATATTCATTAAGACCATAAACCAAGTCCACCATTTGAGCATGTCTAATCCTACAAAAATGTTACTTTCTGTGAGCTCTCCTTGCCCACTCATTCTGGGCCTTCCTCCACTTATTGGCAGGGACAGCATATTGTCGAGGTATAAAAATTTTTTCACCACACTCCCTACTTATAATTTTAGTCTGGCGTTGCAGCCTGAGGCTGTCCAAATATCTGCAAACCCGCCACTGCCACTGTGCTCGATTCGCGTTTTCAGTAGCTTCAAACAGGGCAAACAGATCTCGGGCAAACCGGTGGTTTCCTCTAATCCATTCTCGCAATTCCCACAAAGGATTCCTCTCTCTAACTTTCCATTTACATTGTAAACACCCTAAGTCCATTTGCAAGGTATATTCAGAGACCCACCATTCAAGTTCACATAAGCCACAAAGTAATAGAACCCAGCCACATTCCCTTCGTCCACAATCACAGGCATTTAGGGAATAGTACAGAGCTTTGTTCTCTAGTTCCACCCGTAGTTGGTCACATGCATCCCTTGGGGAGGCCCAAACTATCCTCTTCTGTAACAGTAGCGATGCCTCCAATGCCAGGGGCTGTGTGGCCAGTTGCCACCGATGTAGCTCCTGCTGGCGAGCTTCTGGTTCCAGTTTTATGACTACTGGTATCAGCACGTGTCCACTTACTGGGTACCTGTCGCGACGGAGGGAAGACACAGTCGCTCAATATGAGTGATCAGCAGACTTCGTTTATTGTACCTTACAGTCACCTTTTATGCCTTGTTATAATTAGCTCATACATATTACAAAAGTTAAGCTCATTATTGGTTAGTTGCCTAAATACCAAGCCCGCCCCTAGTTTCTCTTCTGTAGTTTTCTGTTCCCACCTGCAACATTCTTTTCCCACCGAAATCTTCCTGTTACTGTGTAACAAGGACAGCCAAAGACAGTGTATTTTGCTTTAGTTCAGATAAGCTGAGAGCGACGTGCATTTTTGTCCAGCCAGCTGGACTATGTCTATGTGACCCTTTTCAGCTAGCCAGTTATCCACAGGTACCCACACTGGACCTGTAGGGGTGGAAACACACATATAACCTCGACCATTGAACAAAACAGGGGCAGGACTTTCCATTCCCCTGACCGCGGATTTCGATAATAGACAGATAATTCAGTTCTTGGGGCTCCAGTATTTACACAAGTAGCATGAATGATAGCTGGGGGCTCTGAGTCGTCTCCAAACACACACAAGTGATTGAGAACAAACAAGGTTCTGTGTAGGTGCTCCTTTGGGTCTGTAATGGCCACAAATTTCTGCAGATAATCCTTCAATGTTCTGTTTGTTCTTTCGACGATGGCTTGTCCCGTGGGAGAATGAGATATTCCAGTCTTATGCTGTACTCCCCACGTGATAAGAAATTTCCGCACGACTTGACTGACATAGGCAGGACCATTGTCCGTCTTAATCTGTTCTGGGACTCCCATGACAGAAAAACAGGCTGTTAGATGTTTACACACATGCAAGGCTCTTTCTCCAGGTTGTAGTTTCCCAAATAAATTTTGAATAGGTGTCTACTGTGACATGTACATATTTCAACCTGCCAAACTCAGGAACATGAGTGACATCCATCTGCCAGACCTCTAATGCCCTCAGACCTCGGGGATTGACCCCCATCCCTAGGCCAGGGCCATGGTGACTGCCCTGCGGGCAACTCCTAACAATACCCTGTGCCTCAGCATGTGTTAGTCGAAATTGTCTTTTTAATCCCTTAGCATTTTGATGGAACTGAGTGTGGGAGATTCGTGCGGCTTCAAATTGATTGATGGGTGCAGTTCGTGTCAGGCTAACCAATTGATCTGCTCTGTGATTACCTCCTCCTAAGCCTTCCTGCCATTTGTGGCTTCTGATATGGATGATACAATATGGCGCAGTCCTCTGCTTTGTAGCTCTTTGAAGTTGTTGGAATAACTCATTTAGTCGTGGGTTTGCTACTTCTTTCAAAAGTGAATCCTCTATCCTTTGAGCTACTCCTGCCACATAGAGTGAATCGGTGACAATATTCAGTGCCACCGTGCGCAATTTTGCCATAGCCCAACAAACTGCAAGCAGCTCCAAAGTCTGTAAATTATCTTTAGGGAGGGCAACAATAATGTGTTGCTGCCATAATTCCTTTTCCTTCCAGACCACAGCAGCCCTTCGACTAGCCTTGCCTGCATCTGTGAATGCTGTAAGACCATCCTGAAGTGGAACAGATGAATGCTTAGGCATTTCCATCCATGAATACGTTCTCAAAAAGTGGATATCTTTCCCCTTTAGTTGTTCTCGTGATATCTGTCCAGTATATCCTAAGAGTGCCAATTGTAGAGCAGCAGAGTTTCGCAAGGCCCATTCTAGGTCTGCTCCCTTCATTGGCAGGTGAATACTAAATGGTTCTTCCCCTGAAATAGCTAGCATCCTATCATGACCTTTTCAAATGACTTCGCCCATTGCTTCCATACGAGTCTGAACTGTTTTCTTAGGTTGAAGGGATAAAAATATCCATTCCAAGACATGGAAGAGGTCATCTCCCCCTTTTTTCTTTTGCCACTGCATGATAACAGCAAAAACAGAGACAGGGCGAGAAATCACCAGTAGTCAGAGGAGGAGGGTAATGTCTCATCGAGCTGCCCATCGCGCTGATACTAGGTGTCCAAGATGTTGTATACATTTCTCTTGTTCATTAGTGAGGTGAATGGATTTAGCTGCATCTGTGCCTTGTAAAAGAAGCTGTAGGGGAGCTAAATCTTCATTGGTAATACCCAGAAGGGGACGTATCCATTGCAAATCCCCCAGCAGCATCTGCGCATCAGTAAAGGTTTTGATCTCAGTGGTAATGGTGGTTTTCTGTGGCGTTATGATGCTGTCATTAATCTTCCATCCCAGGTATTTGAATGGAGATTGCTGTTGAACCTTTTCTGGTGCTACTTGTAATCCTGCTTGTCCAAGTGTTTGCATAAGTTGTTGTAGGTTCTGTTCCGTAAAGGGTTGCGGTTGAGCTACTAAAATATCATCCATATAACGATAAATGAGAGCATGCGGCCACCGTCGACGTAATGCTGCAGCAACGAAAAGTTGACACATGGTGGGGCTATTGCGCATTCCCTGTGGAAGGACTTCGTGGCAAGGTGAAGGCGAAGCGCGGTGTATCTGCTGGATGTAATAATGGTATGGTAAAGAAACAGTCCTTCAGGTCTACAATTAATAAGGCCCAATCTTTAGGTATCATAGTAGGAGTTGGTAATCCGGGCTGGAGCGCTCCCATAGCTTGCATTTGTTCATTCACCTTGCGTAAATCATGAAGTAAGTGAAACTTTCCAGACTTTCTTGGTATAACAAAGATGGGGGTGTTCCAAAGGCTGGTTGATGGCTTAATATGGTGAGCATTTAGTTGTTCTTGTACCAGCTCATGCGCTATCTGCAGCTTCTCCTTTTGTAGCGGCCACTGCTCCACCCAGACAGGCTCATCTGTAATCCAGGTGAGTTTTAGGATGGGAGGCTGCCCTGCAGAGGCTGCCAGAAAACCGTACCTGGGGTAGTTAACACTACTCCCAATTGAGTCATTATTTCGTGGCCAATGAGGGCAGAAATGCCATCTGGTAAAGGTAAGATCATTACATGTGCTGATGCTATTTTGTCTTCCACTTGAATAATGATTGGCTCTGTGCTAGTATGTGGCAGTGAGATGCCTCCGATGCCGCTGACTCCTCCTGTGGCCGGTCTAGTAGGCCAATGTTTAGGCCACAGCTGTCGGGTGATGATAGTCACATCAGCTCCTGTGTCAAAGAGTGCAATAAAGGTACAAGATTCATTTCCTCTTAGTAATGTGACTCTAGCTTCTGGCTGGTTGTTCATTGACATAGTGAAGCATACAAGTTCATCTGTAGATCGTTTTTATTCCCATGATTTGGTAAAGAGTCACGAGGTGGCGCACATACTCTATCTGTGAAATTTTGCAGGGGAACTAATTGAGCAATTTAGCTTCCCTGTGGTATGTGGAGAGGTGTATATAATGTGTAAGCCACGATAACAATCTGTCCTGTATAATCAGCATCAATTAGCCCCGGTATTACAAAGATACCCTTTAGTCCAGCTGAAGATCGGCCTATTAATAAAGCTCCACATTGTCGACACGAGGAGCGTATCAGGCCAAAGGCTGTGGATGGAATCTTGTGGATGGTGTTGTGTCAAACAGAGTGACATCTACTGCTGTCGCCAAGTTGATTCCCAAGCTACCCTGGGTTGCTGGGAGGCCGGGCCCTGGGTTGACGGGACCACTTTTGTCTTCACGCGGCCGCCGTTCGTGCTCTGTTTGCGTTTTCCCGATCGCCAACAGACTTTAGAAGCATGAGAATTAATTGTCACACCATACAGACACCGAGCAGTTACGGCGTTGATGACCTTTCCCACCACAGCGGAAACAAGGTCCGAGATAACTTTTTTGTTTGGCTCGTGGTCATACTGCAGGTTTGAGGACAGCTGCCAGTGCCTGGGTATGGGTTTGCATGGCTGTAACAGTGGAACTTACAGCATCAGAGACAAAGGTGGCTTGCTGGGCAGTTGCGCTGTTTACCATTCGTTCCAGCATTTCCTCCACCGGAGCTGTTTGGGGAAAGGTGGACAGAATCATCTTGGCCCTTGGATTAGCATTTTCAAAAGCTAGCATCTGGAGCCTTTGTACTTTAAGATCCTCCATCATACTGTGGTTTTGGTCCAAGGCTTACACTAGCCGGTTCACAAAACTGTCAAATGGTTCCGTTGCTCCCTGTTTGACTGTTATAAAGGAAGGGGCCTTTCGTTCTGATGGGACAAGTGTCAGGGCTTGTTTTGCAGCCAGGGCGCAGGCATTATGCATTTCCATGGAAAACGTTAATTGTACCTTAGGGTCCGCATAAATGTCACGACCTAACAGCATGTCCTCTTTACCATCACAGAGGGGATGCCCCTGGGCCCTGGGCAGGATCAAAACCTTATGCACTTGTCATTCCCATTCCTTTTCAAAAAGCAAATACTGTGCTGGTGTAAGAAGCAATCTGGCTAGTGAAGTACAGTCACTGGGTGTCATGATTTCAGAGTCAAACAAATAATTCAGCAAGTGTTTGACCAGTTCTGATTGCAAACCATATTGTATAACAGCTTGTTGTAGCTGCTGCATAAACTTCCAATCAAAAGGTTTCCACGCTGCGGCTGCTGAACCATCTGGTAAAGTGGTGGTCCGCACCACACATGCAACAGCAGAAGCAGCCTGCCCCTCTCCCTCCAATATAGTGTCTCATATAACCCTAGACCAACAACTCTGGGAAGCGGCAGGCTGGAGGATAACGCCTTCCTGGGTCAGGACTTGAACATCACGACCGGCAGTATGCAGATGGCATTCGTTCAATTGCTGCTGCAAGCGGTTTAAGGTCCAGTTGGAGGGTTTTGTTTGGGGACGGGGGATCGGGGCAGCAGCAGCTGGGGTGGGTTCATTTTCTTTATCGGACTCTGCACTCTCATTCAGAGGCGCGCTCAGACCCACTCTTGTACCCTCTTCCTCATCTAGCAGGGGGGGCGGCTCTTGGTAGCTTTCAGGTCGGCATGGAGCACCCGTTGCGGCGGCACCCTCTGGTGTTGGTGTTGGGTGTAATAGCTCTGTCGCAGATTTTTTAATAGGCACAATTATGCCTTTCGCAGACGGAGCGCCTTGACCAAATAATCAGGTAGACTCCAACGACTCGGTTTCCCGACCGAGGAGGTATGAGGCAGCCATAGCCATATTTTTCTCTGCAACCATTGATCGTAAATGGTTCATGACCTCCCGCCAGGTTGATCCCAAGTCCTTGGCTGACTTGCTGCCGACTTGCTGCCGCTAAGGATCGCATCCCAAAGGGAATCCCTGATCTCTCGCCACTCAGTCACACTAAACATCAATTGGGGGTCTTTTAAGTGTCCTTTTTCATTCGCCCACCTACAGAGCTCATGGAGCATCTTGCTCACGCTAGCCTCTTGCTTAGCAAGAGTATCAGATAATAGTGTGAGTGCTGCCTCCCTCTCCATTATCGAGGGAAAAATGGTCTTACTGGTGCAGGTCCGTGCAGGACGTCAATGCCGGATTCAGACGCCTTTACTCCTTACGGACGTCTTCCTGCTCAAACTCCTCTCTAGCGACTCTCAATTCGCAAAGCCCACTGTCGCAATGCAAAGGCAGAGTTTTTCCAGCTTTCCCATTGTTCAGGTGCCAATTGTTGGGAGAAGGGTTTGCCGGAGTCAAGAAATTACTCAATATGAGTTATGCATCTTGCTCAACTTTATTAGCTTCTAACACTACTTATATAGACTCGATACACATGCATATTCCCAAAGCAAAAATATAATTGGTTATTAGTCCCTAAGCACGCGCTGTTCTCACACTCCTAATTATCATGACTAAAAATAAGCATTCTATCCATGCAGCTATTTGCGTTGCTATGTTTCAGCCTTGCGGTTTGCTACTCCCTTTAGTGCCTGAATGCAATGAATAGTACTGTATGATGCAAGTACTCTACCGTATATGCTGTGTACCCCCAAGTATGTTGGTGTGCGTGTTAGGAGGAAAGCTCCCCCATGCACCCCGTGCTGCCATAACCCAGGGTCGGCTTTGTGAACTATCATTTGGTTTGGAGAGTTTTCCTGGGTATAATTTTGATAACACTCCCAGGGCCTGCACTGGCCCCATTCTGCCGGGCTGCTCCTGAACCCCCTGGCTGCCACAAGCCGCGCTTTGGCCCCAGTGGCCCCTGTCAGGGCAGCTGGCGGCCCCAAAGGGTGTCTGGGGTAGCGAGGCGGTGCAGCAGGAGAAGGATGCTCAGGTGCTGCTGAAGGTGGTGGTGGGAAACGGGGACCTCAGCGGGAAGGGCAGCAGCAGGACAGGGCTCTAACATCAACAGGGAATCCCTGGTGTAGTGCCGCCCTCCCCTGAGGGGATGCTCTCTCTGATTGGCCGCGCTGGGCTGTCACTCCGTCCTGGCCTTGAGCCCGCCCTCCCCTGAGGGGACGCTCGCTCTGATTGGCCGCCGGGGCTGTCACTCTCCTCTGCTGGGGGCCGCCTGTTAGCTGGGCTGCGGGAACTATGGCGGAGGCGTCCCGGGGCAGGGGGTGCGCGGAGGGCCCCAGCCCCGCAGCAGGCTCGCTCCCGGGGCTCGCTCCCCGTGCCCCGAGTAACCCCCCGCCTCCCCCCCGGCTGCGTCCGCGCCCCCTTGGCCCCGGGCGAGGGGCTGCGAGGGAGCCCGGGGGAGGCGTCGGGCCAGGGCCCCTTTCCCCGCGGGGCTCCGGCTGAGGGCCGGGGCGGGGGGACCCCGGGGCGGGCAGCGGGGCCGGCGGCGGCGGCGGCGGGGCCGGGGCGGAGAGCGGAGCGGCCGCTGAGCGCCGCCGGGCCGCGGCCGCGCCGGGGCCGGTGAGCGGAGGCCGGGGCGGCGAGCGGCGGGCGCGGGGGAGAGCGCCGGGGGGGCGGCGGGGCCCGGGCCGGGGAGCGGGGCCGGGGGTGCCGGAGCCGCGCTGGGGGGCGTGGGGCTGCGCTGCCGGGGGGCGGCCGCGCTGTGCCGGGAGCGCCGGGCGCTGCCTTGGCGCAGGTGCCCGTAGCCCCGGTGCGGGCAGGGAGCGGCGCCTGCGGAGCCCCCGCGGCAGGGGGGGGTTCGGCCGAGCACCGGCGGGTTACAGAAAAGTGGCGCCTGGTAGAAGCAAGAGTATCACAGAAAGCTTTCTTCGGGGAAAGTACGGGTTCTGCTTTCAGGATGGCTGCCAGGCAGAGAATCATTGATTAAAGGGTTTTTTTGCTATTACACGCTTTCTCAGATGAGCTCGTTCGGAGAGTTCCTTCGGTGCTGGAGCTTCACAGTCAGTGATTAACCCAGGTTTGGTGCAGGATTTGTCCTAGTTTGGGCAGGTGCAGAATGAGTCCCCTGATACTGCTGAAAACACTGAGCAGAAAACTTGAGGAGGAGGGGAGATGAAATAACAGTGAGTTCTCAATGAAGCAAAAGCGTGGAGTTTTGTCCTTGTAGCATGCCTTCCCTACTCAGATTTTTTTGGATAAGATCCCCAATTTTCATCCATTTGCCATTTTCATCGTTTGATTCTCTCTGTTTTTCTCCTGTGTTGCACAACTGCATGCAGCTGGCTGGGGAAAGCTGGCAGGCCTCATGTGCAGAGAACAGCTCCCGTCCCTCCAGCTCAGCCAGCAGTACTGATTTTCTGCTGCAGCGGGAATGCTTGTCACTTCCTGGAGAAGAAAATGGGTAAAGTAACGAACATTCCTTAGGGAATGTGGCGAGGCTGTTGGGAGGCATTATGGGATACAGCGGGGCGTTACGGGGCATCATGAGATACAGGGGGGTGTCAGGCGTCTGCCTGGGAGCTGATGGTGTGGGGAGTGCCATGGGTGAGGCAAGTGAGCCCCTGTGACGGGTTGAGGTGGTCTCCTGCCCGCTGGCTGCCTCGAGGCGATGGTGGTGGGGGGAACGGGAAGCTTCAGCTGCCCATGATCTGTGTCTGGGCAGTCCTGGAGGGGCTGGGGGCTGAGGGGAGGGAGGAGGGGAAGCGGGAGGCCACCCCACAGGCACAGTCGCCAGCCCCGGGCACCTCCCTAGCTCACCAGACCTGCTGAGCCTACTGTGGCCCCACTTGCCCCATGCTGCTGCCTGCCCTGCTGCAGCACCTCTCCTGCAGCCGGGCCCCCAGCTCCAGGCAGCCCCTCAGTGCTGCCATGAAAGCGGCCACCAGCCCCCCACTGCTGCTCAGGAAGGCCCTGCGGCAGGAGGGGCCCCAGCCAGGGCCGAGCGATGCCAATAATGGTCACTTGTGCTTCTTTCCCTCTGCCAGGGGCTGGGCTGAGGACGCTGCGTGCTGTTCCTCCCCTGGGGATGCTGTTGGCTGCACCTGCCTTAGGCTGGTGGAGGTTGTTTCTGCCTGGCCTTGCTCCCCCCGCAGTGCGTGTGCAAGAGGGGACTGGGGGGCACGGCCTGGCTGTGGGCAGGAGCTGCTGCGGCAGGAGCTGGACAGGCCAGGGAAAGGCAAAGGAGAAGTCATCCAAGGCCATGTGGCTAGCAGCTGCGTCCTGCTGCAGGCACCAAAGAGCCTGCCCCTGCGGATGGGGAAGGATCCACCTCTGCAGCCCGCAGCAGGCCTGGCTGCCAGCGTGCACAGCAGGGTCTGTGCGTAACCCAAAGTGTATTGCGGCCTCCGGGCATACAAGGGAGCGAGGTTATGTGTCTAGGAGTCCTTGTCTTGTGAGGAAGAGCTGTGAGGTGAGACACCCACAGGTGACCTTAAATGGAGGACAGACGAGCGACTGGGAGGAGAGAAGGAGAAAGAAGCATCTAAAATGTCACATTTTCACAGTGGTACCAAAAGTGAGAGCTGTGGTGAGTCCTGGGTCCGTGGAACGCTGTCTCCTCTCTGTTGTGTCGCTGGCCCTCCCTGCCACTCCTCTGCGCTGCTGTGATTTGTGTGTGTGGTGGGGTGATCCAGGCTGGACTGAAGCTGCTCTTTACCGCTCCCCCTCGTCCGCTGGACAGGGAAGACAAGATACAATAAAAAGCTCATGAGCCTGCGTAAGGATGGGGAGATGACTGCCATTACCTTCATGGGCATAACAGGCTGAACTTGGGGAAATGAGTGTGACTGATTAGCCGTCAAATCAGAACAGGAGAATGAGCAGTAAAAGCAAATCTTCAAAACACCTTCCGTCCTGCCCTCTCTTCTACTGGGCTTAACTTTACTCCCAATTTCCCTGTCTCCTCCATGCAGGGGGATGGGGAACGGCAGCTGCGGTCAGTTGATCACACATTGTTTCTTTCTTCTCCTTTTCCTCCTCCTCCCCAAACCTTGCCATACAAACCCATTGTGTTTTGATTCCCTGTAGCTCTCCATCCTATTTGTTTGTCCTGCTTGCTCTTCCATTCTGCCTTTATCTGTCATTCTGTTGCTCCCTTCTCTTTTACTCTCTCCACTTCTGTCCTGGTCCTTTTCCCCTTTTCTTCATCCTCTGTCTCTGTCCTGCAGAGGAACAACCTTCTTTTTCTTGCTGACAGTTACGGGTTGCTTTTTCTGAGAATTCTGCCCGCCTGTTCAACAGTCATTGATCTGCTGCATGCTTTTCCCTTGAGGAGAAGGACTCAGTCTTTGTTTATTCACCGTTGTGCTCTCTGTTGTAGAAAAAATGTCTCGCCATAAGGCTCCGGTGCTTCCAAATGGCGCCTTGCTTGTCTGCATAATATATCTGTAGTCCCGTCTCACGGAACACGTTAATGGTGTTACAAATTATAAATAAGGTAGCTTCCTGCCATAGGAAGACAGTGTGTTGGGTTTGAAACCTTTGGGTAGGACAGAAGGAGGTTGCCATGCTGGGTCAGTGGTGAGTGCTGGCACGTGTAGTCTGATCTAGAGTTGATGTCTCTCACCACTTTAGCTCTAGAATTACTCTGAGACCCAGGGAACTCCGGTTCCCTTAAGCTGCAACCTTGGCACTTTTCCAAGCAGTGGAATGAAATTCCTGTCACAAGCTCTAAGGAACCTTAAGGAGAAGGGGGCACAGTTTGAGTTTTCTTCCATGTAGGCGTCAGGGAGGTACCGTTCTGAGCTTAATACTTGATACTGCTACTAGGAGACACTTTCAAGTGAGCTGAGTGTGGCTCTGGATACCCAGAGCTGGACAGGGTTAGCAAATGCTGATGTGGAGTTTTGGTGGTAAACTTGACCAGCCTGTCTTAATGTGCAGGCATGTTCCTTGTTTGTGTGGTCCCACCTAGGCATCTTGAAATTTTGAAGGGTCGTGGTCCCGTGGTCACATCTTGCTTTGGTCACAATGAACTGTGTGTGGTGTGCAGATTTGCTTTTTAAGGAGCATGTTGTGGCTATATTTTCTCTGTTTGGCTTTGCATTTGGGAAATAATGTAACAGTTACAGCTCAACTGAAGGAGCTTTAACTCAGCTCAAACTGAAGGATACCTGATGTGGCAGAGAAGGAGATGTCTTTTACTAATTTTTTGGTGTGTGTCAGTTTGACCCCAAATGACATTGTGTCAAAGCATGTGGCCAGGTTCCGCTGTAGATGTTGACTTGGCGTACGAGTGACTCCAAGTGTGCTTTAGGGGAGAGCTCTGTTGGTGTAGATGTGCTGAGCAATTGTTGTGCTGTGTGTGCAGCTGTTCTGGTTTGGCTTCCAGGTGTGAGCACGCAAAAGAAAACTGGCAAGTGTGGTCAGCCTTGCTGTAAAATGAGACCGGTTTCTACTGCTGCCTGGATATCTGAGAGCCTCCTGAACCTTTCAGGCAGGCCAAGCGTTGTGCCCCGGTATTTCTGAGTCCACAGCTCTGCAGTTCTCTAGGAGGTGTAAGAGACTGTGCCGGTGAGACCCACCATCGCCACAGCAGATGTGTTGTCTCAACATTGCTATGGCAGGAAACTCATGCCATCACCACAGTGAATGATCTATCTATACGTTGTTAAGGCAGGAAGATAACACCACTGCCACCACAGAGATTTATCTATACATTGTTAAAGGAGGAGACCGACTGATGCCATGGAGCAAAGGAGCGGAGGAGGGCGGGGGGGAAGCTGATCCTGCAAAACTTAACCAAACCCCTGTGCATGCACCCAGACCTGCGGTCAGGGGGATCAAGGTGCTTGGAGGCCCCCGAGGACCATGTTGGGCATGTACACCATTGCCGAGTGGAAGGTGTGACTAAACAGAACAGCTTGTAAAAACTGTAAAAAAACCCGGAACCAACTAACATTGGACAGAACGTTCCCCCACCGGACTTGGAAACGAATCAAGACTGTTGGGACGCTGTGCATCACTTGGGGTTTTTTTCCCCTTTTCCCTTTTCCTTTGGATTTTACCCTTTTCCCCCACCTTTCCATCCTAATTGTTACTATTATTATTGTTATTACTGATGTTCTTACCTCTTTATTCTTATTTTTATATTAATTTTATATAATTTAGATTTAGTAATTTATATTTAGTAATAAAATTTTTAAATTGTTCTTATCTCAACCCTCAAGTTTTACATTCTTTTCTGATTCTCCTCCCCAGCCCTCCAGATGAAGGGGAGTGAGCAGGCGGCTGCGTGGTGCTTGGTTGCCGGCCGGCATTAAACCATGAGACCAGAGGATGAGGCTACTGAAACAGAAACACAGCCTCACTCCCTGGATTCATAAGCACAGCGTGTTCGTAGATGCCTCAGATAACAGTCTAGAAATTAAGTCCATGTCATATGTGGGGCTCAAGGCCAAGGCTCCCTCACCAGTGCCTGGTGCAAGCCTTGGGTCTTTCTAGATCTGTGTTTCCTGGGCCCTGAGAGTCCACGTTCAAGTTCGCTTGCGCCTCATACAGACGCACACAGGGATCCCACCAGGAGCGGGCCTAAGGCAGTCTGTGCTTCCAGCTGCCATCCCCAAGGCCCTGAGCCCCGCAATGACCTGCCTTCCCTTGTTCCACTGCACCCTCATCCTTCTTGCTGAGCAGGCAGAGCTTCAGCCCTTTGCTGTGACCCTTTGTGCCCGACTTGTCTGCCTGCAGCCTGCTTCCTCCGGCAGGTGCCGGGCGTGGAAGTCCTGGCCTTGCACACGAGACTGAAGAGGACTGGCGCCTGGTTAGCCACAGAACTGAAACACTTTATTGCAGGGACTCAGCCAGCTGAGCTCTTCCGTTGAGAGGAGCGCGGGCAGGACAGAGCAGGCCTTTGACACTGAGGCTGCCTTTGCATCAGCAGGCATTGCCCCAGCGGGAAATGGTGGTGGTGCACTGCAGCCAGCCCTGGATCCTCTCCGTCCTGCTGATCAAACCTTTTCTCCTATTAGGAACTGCACCAACTTCTGCAGCCAAGAAAGGAAATCCCACAGCTTCTGCACTGGAAGTGGGCAGGGTATAAACCTTCCTGCTTCTGTTGGTGTTGGCCTGTGAACGGGGGTGGAGGTGAAGGCTGGCTGCGGCCTTGCCGTAGTCGCTACTGCTGTGTGCAGGCCCATCTGTTCCAGGATCCAGTTGTAGAAGTGCTGGGTGGAGGTGTAGACTCCGGGCTTCTTTGCTCTCGCACAGCCCATCCCCCAGCTGGTCAGGCCAACAAGCCAGAAGTAGTCAGCGCTCTTGTCTTGGCACACAAGAGGCCCACCGCTGTCCCCCTGCAGCAGAGGAGAGAGGATGAAGGGGTTGTTGGGTGGCCACCGTCAGCCCAGTGGCTGGCTCCTTCCCTCTCATGGCACTTCCAGAGCTGTATTTAGTGGCCAGCCAAGCTCTGGAGAAGCTTTCCTGGGAGGGGGCGGTGGGCCTGTAAGGCAGGGCTCGCTCTCCCTGCAGCACAGTTGTCCTGCAGGTGCTGCAGAAGGATGTTGCACGTTTGGGATGGTGAAGCTCTGGGCTGCCAAGGGCACTGGGTGGGCTTTGTGGACATAGTGCCAGGCCTCTGGGACAAGGCAGGCAGGCCCTGGGCAAAGGCGTGCAAAAGGGGAAGGGGGGTAAGGCCCTCAGCAGTGGGGACACAGCAATGGGAGTGTGAGTGGCCAGGAAAAGCCCGTGACGGTGCAGGTTTGGGCGGTTGTGGCGGGGCTGCCCGTGCTGCCGGGGCTTGGCTTGTAGCACGCTCCTACCTGGCAGGTGTCAATGCCACCCTGCAGATAGCCAGCACAGATGTTGTGGGTGTGGATGGCCCCTCTGTACCAGCCGCTGCTGTTACAGACCCCGGCATCAATGAGGTGGACCTGGGCCTCCTGCAGCACATATGCCGATCCTCCAGCTGTGAAGAGCACAGAAAGGAATGAACACCCAGCAGCTCATTGCCAGTTCTCCTTCCCTGCGTGACTGAAGCCCTATCCCGGGGCTTGGCTTTGCATGTGGGGAGGCGCTGGACCGCTCCTTCCTTTCTGCCTTGCTCTGGGTCAGTGGCTCACGCCCCCCTCTCTAAGAGGCATACGTCCCCACAGCCTGATTCTGGCTTTCGCCCCTGCTGTCAGGAAGAGCAACCTGCCTCCCCAAGCTGGCCAAGCTTGCACTCGCAACGTGACTACATTTTGGGAGCTCACCTCTTGCAGTCCTGGCACCCCAGCCACTGACGTAGCACTCTGTCAGCTCCGAGACTCTCAGCGAGGCATCGGGCACGCAGGCAAGCTGTACGTAGCTGTTGCACTGGACAGGCTGCTCCAGTTCCAGCAAGGCAATGTCGTTCCTCCGTGTGATATTACTGAAGTGCTGGTGAACCAGCAGCTGCTTGATGTTGCGCGCCTGGGCCTCAGGTCCCAGCTGGGTCAGCCGGGTGGCACCTACCACCACCTGCCACATGGTGATGTTCCTGGAAGGCAGATGGAGAGAGGGCTCAGAGGGAGCAGAGCCACATGCTGCAGCAGCACAGCAGTTGCCCTGCCTTCTGCTTGGCGAGGGAGAGAGGAGAGCAGCACTAGGGAGGGTGCGACAGACCACGTGCTCCTTGGGCTCAAGCAGTGTCGAGCTGGAGGCTGCTGGGAAGCAGTGGCATGAGCCCAGCCTTCTCCTGAGCAGCCTCTCAGGTGGCTGCGGAGTGCCCAGGCACTGGGCGTACTGCAGGGCAACAGGACATGCTGCAGCACGTGCTGCTGTGCTCAGGGCACCTGCTAGAGTGTGGGGCTAGCCCCGATCCCTGGTCCTCCTTACCTGGCCTCGATGAAGCAGTGGGCTGATGTGAGGACCCACTGTGGGCTGATGAGGGAGCCCCCGCAGATGTGCGCCGTGCCTCCTTCCAAGGGAGCCTGGATGCTGACGATCCAGGGCCAGGCCCCTGGCTGGGCATCTGTGCCACCCACAACGCGTGACATGCCGTAGTGAAAAGCCGAAGGCCGCAGGTGCCTCTGTAACCAGAAACTCCATTCTGGTTAGCTCCATGGAAGCTTGCGCCATTCTGGCTAAAGGCCAGCTGTCTTCCCTCCCCTGAAGGCATGGCCAGAAGGGCCGAGGAAACCCGTGGGGTGTGTGCCCGCTCCCCTTTCCCTGCTTTCTGCTTCAGCCCGTAGACAAGTTGTGCCGGCAGCCTGGGTGATGGCAAGGAGCTGAGCCTCCCACGTGGCTTTTAGGAAACTTTTGTGGCGAATGAAGAGACGGAACGCAGCTTGAATTTAGAACCACAGCCTACGGGCACCTACAGCAACAGCAAATAGCAAGCAAGAAGAAGAACACAAAAACCTGTCAGGGACTGACACATGTACTGTCTAAGATACATAAAAAAATTGTATTAACAATAAAGGCCATTTTGTCCAAACCCAGCCACGCAGACATAGTGTTTTTTCAGTCTGCCTCCAACTGTGTCACCGCAGGTTGCTCCACATGGGATCCCTGTCGCAGAGCCACCAGACCCCTTTCCGCCCACAACTGACCATGTTCAGCCTGAGGGCTCCGCGGTGGCTTCGGCTCGGTGACACCACTGACTATCGGAGTGCTGGGGTAGCAAACTGTGCGTTGGGGACATTACCAAGCCTGCTAGGAGTGCAGGGGAGTTGCGCTCTGTGCTACGAGGAACACCTGAGGCCTCTGGACAGAAAGCCGGACTTGCTTGGGGAGGGAGCATGCTCCAGCATCATCCGCAGAGCCATAAGAACTCCTTTCACTGCATGATCAAGAGGAAGCAAAGGGCATGCCCATGTTTCCAGAGATCCCAGTTCAGCTGGAGGCATGCCCTGCAGTCCTGGGTAGGAACAGAGCTGGGAGCTGCAGCACCATGGCTTGCCGGGGCCCAAGCACAGAGCAAGAGGAGGACGGTCCTGGCAGCTTCAGAGGCAGGCCCTTCTGCAGCTCCCGCAGGGGGGGCATGCCTAGGTGGGCAGCAGCTGAGGGCATGCATGCTCAAGCACCTCCAAGTCCTTCCTGCCTCTGGGAGGTGGAGAGGTGGCCAGTGGTTGGCAGGCCTGGTCCTCTTGCAAGGTGGGGACGCTGGGGCTGAGCAGGCACGTCGGCTGACACCGCAGGCCATCCACATGCCTGAGAGGCTCTCTCTCCCCTCTTGCTTGTCACCTCGTCCAGCTTCAGGTTCACTAGTGAGCTGTGCACGCGCACAGGGCTCCCAGCAGCAGCTGGCCCGAGACACTGGGGCTTTCCAAGTGCTGGCTGCCTGTGGCCTGTCTTGCCGTCGGCCTTTGCTAGCAGCCAGGCCTGGGGACCCACCGTGTGGCAGGTGCAGAATGGGACCACACAGGAAGGGCTTTGGGGTGGCTCTCCGAAAGAAGCCAGTGGGTACTGTGGTGATTAGGCGCAGGGCTCAGGCAAGCAAGGCAGCCAGCACTTTGCTTCTGTGTGACCGGCTCCTTGATCCCCCCTTCTCTCCATTTGCCGTGCTTATACGTGCCCCTCATCTTCCCTGAGTCCTGCCTCTCTCAGCCCTGCTCTCCTCCCAGACACGGGGCCAAGCCCGGTTATTTCCCACCCTCCCCTTTGCTCCCAGGTTTGCCCCATCTGTCAACACACGTGGTCTTTGGGTGTTGTTAGCTAGGTCACCTTGGACTTGTGTGCCATTACTGACGAGCTTGCCTGGGAACTGCTGTCCCTGCCAGAGTCCTCTCCGCCAAATGACCCCAATCTCTTCCTTCAAGCGTCTGTGAAGTGTGGCCACCTCTGACGGCATTCTCTGCTAGCCACCTGCCAAAACCGGTGCTGAAAGAGCAGGGTTTCCCCAGCAGACAAGTTGTCTTCTCCAAGGCTGCCTTCTGCCTGCTCTCAGCAGACACGTGGGAACCGGCTGCCGGTCCCTTTTCAAAACACAAAGCAGCCTTGAGCCCGCTTGCTTGGAGGCCAGTTCTGGGGCCTAGGAAGCCCTGTTGCACCTCAAGGGCCTTGAGAGCAGCTCTTCCACTTTCAGACAGAGCCTGCGTGGTCCTCCTCCTCGGGACCCGATTGCTCCCTCCGCTGTGCGCCTTATGCCTCGCCACAGAAGCCAGGATGGCAGCAGGGAGCTGCCGCACCTTTCACAAGCTTGGAGGCTGCCATCCTTCAAGCCACGGCTCTCGACCCTCCAGGGACCTAGCCCTGCTGTGCAAATGCAATGCACGTGCCTGGCTCCTGCTTCTCTCCTGCACTCCAGCAGGTGAGTGAGCAAGGCTCCTCCAGTCAGCGGTAGAAGGCAGACTGATGAGGTGAGACTGATGCAAGCTCTTGCAAAGCTGCGAACAATGGCATGTAGGTCTGAGAGCAGGATCATCCTTCTCTCTCTCTAGAGCTTCACGTTGATTGCCCTTGCCACAAGTGCCATGGTCAGTGGGTGCCCAGAACAGCAATCCAACTCACAGACAGCAAGGACACGACACCTGCCAGAGCGCGTTGCTGTGGCTGACATAGCCAGTGAGGAGTGTGCTGCACCTGCATTTCACTGTGCTTTGTGCAGGAAGGTTGACGTTGCTGGGCTGTGCTTGGCTTATTTGGCTTGCCCAGCACTGCTTGGTGCCACGGCCATCAACAGATTGGCTCTTCAACACCCAAGCACGCGCATGCTGCTGTAGTCATTGTGTTCTTTGTTGTGTGTCTGTTTATTGGGAAGGAGCCGGTGGCACAGGGCTGCAGAGAGCAGGGCGGCAGGGAACTCCCCAAAGAGGCTGCGAGGCCACGCTGGGTGTTGCCCTGTGAGCTGTTAGCAGGCAGAGCTGGGAGCCAGGCGCTGCTGCCTGCCACGGGGCCTGCCCACCCTGATCGTGCAAGCAGGGCATTGCGTGGGGCTCTGTCAGGGGTGTGCGATCCCAGCTTCCGCCTCCAGTCCTGCTTGGAACCCCTCCTGTTGCCCCCCATCCCTCCCCCACCGCCACCACGCCCAGCACCTGGAACCAGGCACTCTGTGACATCAGCCCCGCGTCCAAGGGAACCCCAGGCAACAGGAATATTGCGGGCAGTACATCGTCGGCCGTACTGGTGGTGACAAGCCCTTGTTCTTTCAGCTGCCACATGTTGCTGGTAGTGATGGATGTTCTCCTCCTCGTTGTACTGCTGGCCATGTGCTGTCCTGTGCACGGCACATGGGATAGCTGTGGGTAAGTGGCCCGAGGCTCTGAGAGGGAGATTGGGCAACCCTTGTGAGCTTCTCTGGAGGGGTCCTGCTTGTCCCCCATGGCCTCCCCAGTGGCTCTTGAAGGCCATCTGGGAGGCTCAGCTCCTTGCCAGCATCCAGGCTGCTGGCACAGCTCGTCTATGGGCTGAAGCAGAAAGCGGGGGAAGGGGAGTGGGCACACACCCCACGGGTTTCCTCGGGCCCTCTGGCCATGCCTTTAAGGGAGGGAAGATGGCTGGCCTTTAGCCGGAATGGCGCAGGCTTCCATGGAGCTAACCAGAATGGGGTTTCTGGTTACAGAGGCACCTGCGGCCTTCGGCCTGCGGCTTTGAACTACAGTATGTCACACGTCGTGGGTGTCAGAAATGCCCAGCCAGGGGCCTGGCCCTGGATCGTCAGCATCCAGGCTCCCTTGGAAGGAGGCACGGCGCACATCTGCGGAGGTTCCCTCATCAGCCCACAGTGGGTCCTCACGTCAGCCCACTGCTTCATCGAGGCTAGGTAAGGAGGACCAGGGATCAGGGCTAGCCCCACACTCTAGCAGGTGCCCTGAGCACAGCAGCACGTGCTGCAGCATGTCCTGTTGCCCTGCAGTACGCCCAGTGCCTGGGCACTCCGCAGCCACCTGAGAGGCTGCTCAGGAGAAGGCTGGGCTCATGCCACTGCTTCCCAGCAGTCTCCAGTTCGACATTCCTTGAGCCCAAGGAGCACGTGCTCTGTCGCACCCTCCCTAGTGCTGCTCTTCTCTCTTCCTTGCCAAGCAGAAGGCAGGGCAACTGCTGTGCTGCTGCAGCATGTCGCTCTGCTCCCTCTGAGCCCTCTCTCCATCTGCCTTCCAGGAACATCACCATGTGGCAGGTGGTGGTAGGTGCCACCCGGCTGACCCAGCTGGGACCTGAGGCCCAGGTGCGCAACATCAAGCAGCTGCTGGTTCACCAGCACTTCAGTAATATCACACAGAGGAATGACATTGCCTTGCTGGAACTGGAGCAGCCTGTCCAGTGCAACAGCTACGTACAGCTTGCCTGCGTGCCGGATGCCTCGCTGAGAGTCTCGGAGCTGACAGAGTGCTACGTCAGTGGCTGGGGTGCCAGGACTGCAAGAGGTGAGCTCCCAAAATGTAGTCACGTTGCGAGTGCAAGCTTGGCCAGCTTGGGGAGGCAGGTTGCTCTTCCTGACGGCAGAGGCGAAAGCCAGAATCAGGCTGTGGGGACGTATGCCTCTTAGAGAGGGGGGCGTGAGCCACTGACCCAGAGCAAGGCAGAAAGGAAGGAGCGGTCCAGCGCCTCCCCACATGCAAAGCCAAGCCCCGGGATAGGGCTTCAGTCACGCAGGGAAGGAGAACTGGCAATGAGCTGCTGGGAGTTCATTCCTTTCTGTGCTCTTCACAGCTGGAGGATCGGCGTATGTGCTGCAGGAGGCCCAGGTCCACCTCATTGATGCCGGGGTCTGTAACAGCAGCGGCTGGTACAGAGGGGCCATCCACACCCACAACATCTGTGCTGGCTATCCGCAGGGTGGCATCGACACCTGCCAGGTAGGAGCGTGCTACAAGCCAAGCCCCGGCAGCACGGGCAGCCCCGCCACAACCGCCCAAACCTGCACCGTCACGGGCTTTTCCTGGCCACTCACACTCCCATTGCTGTGTCCCCACTGCTGAGGGCCTAAACCCATTTCCCCATGGGTAGGGCCTTTGCCCAGGGCCTGCCTGCCTTGTCCCAGAGGCCTGGAACTTTGTCCACAATTCCCAGCCGGTGCCCTTGGCAGCCCAGAGCTTCACCATCCCAAGCCAGACACAGCCTCCTGACACACCTGCAGCACCAACGTGCCGCAGGGAGAGCGAGCCCTGCCTTACAGGCCCACCGCCCCCTCCCAGGAAAGCTTCTCCAGAGCTTGGCTGGCCACTAAATACAGCTCTGGAAGTGCCATGAGAGGGAAGGAGCCAGCCACTGGGCTGACGGTGGCCACCCAACAACCCCTTCATCCTCTCTCCTCTGCTGCAGGGGGACAGCGGTGGGCCTCTTGTGTGCCAAGAGAAGAGCGCGGACTATGTCTGGCTTGTTGGTGTGACCAGCTGGGGGATGGGCTGTGCGAGAGCAAAGAAGTCTGGAGTCTACACCTCCACCCAGCACTTCTACAACTGGATCCTGGAACAGATGGGCCTGCACACAGCAGTAGCGACTACTGCAAGGCCGCAGCCAGCCTTCACCTCCACCCCCGTTCACAGGCCAACACCAACAGAAGCAGGAAGGTTTACACCCTGCCCACTTCCAGTGCAGAAGCTGTGGGATTTCCTTTCTTGGCTGCATGAACTCCTGCAGTACCTAAGCAGGAAATAGGTTTGATCAGCAGGACGGAGAGGATCCAGGGCTGGCTGCAGCGCACCACCACCATTTCCCGCTGGGGCAATGCCTGCTGATGCAAAGGCAGCCTCAGTGTCAAAGGCCTGCTCTGTCCTGCCCGCGCTCCTCTCAACGGAAGAGCTCAGCTGGCTGAGTCCCTGCAATAAAGTGTTTCAGTTCTGTGGCTAACCAGGCGCCAGTCCTCTTCAGTCTCGTGTGCAAGGCCAGGACTTCCACGCCCGGCACCTGCCGGAGGAAGCAGGCTGCAGGCAGACAAGTCGGGCACAAAGGGTCACAGCAAAGGGCTGAAGCTCTGCCTGCTCAGCAAGAAGGATGAGGGTGCAGTGGAACAAGGGAAGGCAGGTCATTGCGGGGCTCAGGGCCTTGGGGATGGCAGCTGGAAGCACAGACTGCCTTAGGCCCGCTCCTGGTGGGATCCCTGTGTGCGTCTGTATGAGGCGCAAGCGAACTTGAACGTGGACTCTCAGGGCCCAGGAAACACAGATCTAGAAAGACCTAAGGCTTGCACCAGGCACTGGTGAGGGAGCCTTGGCTTTGAGCCCCACATATGACATGGACTTAATTTCTAGACTGTTATCTGAGGCATCTACGAACATGCTGTGCTTATGAATCCAGGGAGTGAGGCTGTGTTTCTGTTTCAGTAGCCTCATCCTCTGGTCTCATGGTTTAAAGCCGGCCAGCAACCAAGCACCACCCTGTCGCTTGCTCACTCCCCCTCATCCGGAGGGCTGGGGAGGAGAATCAGAAAAGAATGTAAAACTTGAGGGTTGA
Source organism: Falco rusticolus (assembly GCF_015220075.1). Lineage (NCBI taxonomy): Eukaryota > Metazoa > Chordata > Aves > Falconiformes > Falconidae > Falco > Falco rusticolus. The sequence goes on from NC_051190.1 coordinate 49,907,177, forward strand.
GATAAGAACAATTTCATAATTTAAACAGAATAAAGAGTTGGGAACTTCAGTAATAACAATGATAATAGTAACAATTAGGGTGGAATGGTGGGGAAAAAGAGTAAAATCCAAAGGAAAAGGGAAAAGGAGAAAAAAACCCCAAGTGATGCACAGTACAACTGCTCACCACCTGCTGACTGATGCGCAGCCAGTCTCCGAGCAACGATCCCTCCCCAGCTAACCCTCCTACTTTCTATACCAAGCATGACGTCCCATGGTATGGAATACCTCTTTGGCTGGTTCAGGGCAGCTGACCTGGCTGTGTCCCTTCCTAGTCTCTTGTGCTCCCCCAGCACTCTGGCTGGCAAGGCCCAAGAATCCAAAAAGTCCTTGACTTTAGTATAAACATTACCCAGCAACAACTAAGAACATCAGTGTGGCTATCAACATTGTTCTCACATCACAGGCAAAACACAGCGCTGTACTAGCCACTAAGAAGAAAATTAACTCTATCCCAGCTGAAACCAGGACATGTGGAAACCCAGGAAAGGCCTGGACTGCATTCACATGGGTGTAAGCAGTGGCTACATCTGCAGGGATACTTGTCAAGGTATTGCTTTGTCTGTGTCAATCTGTTTTGCCCTTCACATTCATTGTGGCACTCTCTCTGTGTGTATGTGCGTGTCTGGCTCTTTGGAATGCAGCTGCACGCACGTGGGAAGATCCATTTAGGCTGGCATAGGAGCAGCCCCCCAGGTGCCCACCTCATTCAGATCAACCAGACCTGAAAGGAGAAATCCCACAGTGTTCAGAAGCCTGCTGGCTCTGGCTGCTCCGTAACGGAGTGGGCAAGGAAACCCAAAGCAACTCTGCAGCAGAGATCACCGGGTGGGCAGGGAGGCAGCTCTGACTGCCCCACAAACAAAGCAGCGAAAGCCATTTATCCTCGCATCCTCTTCCTGAGCTTTCCCCAACACCATTCTTTTACCTTCAGCAAAATCTCTCCCTATTACCAGCAACACTGCCCTGAAACCAGAAATTGCACATCCTCTTCTTCATTCTCCCCTTTCAAACACCTTTTCCCAACACTACAAGCAGAACAACACCAAGGCAATTAATAATTAACTTCCCCTCCATCATTATCAATACATTACCATCAAGTATCATGAGTGTCTATTTACTTCTTGTTCCATGATTGTTTCTCAAGGCCAAAAAACCAAACCCACTTATGGGACTTCTTCCCATTGTCCTTTGCATGTACCAAAAGAACATGAACTGCCATGCTGTATTGGAGATTATGCTTCCCTTTCCTAGGCCATTTCTCTTGATCACCTAAGGTATACAAGGGCCACCAGTGATGACAATATTCGGCCCATTTTGTCTGAGTGGGGGGGTCACCCCAAAACTTGCTCCAGCATCTTAATAAACAACCCAAAAGAACTCTGAAGAACCAACTCCCTCTAGCAGAATGACCAGATCCCATGTGTACAAAGTTTCAAAATCATAAACGCTCAATACCTAAACCAGACCCTGCAAACAAAACTGGACAGAGGCAAAATCCAGCACCCTGGCAAAACTACTCCGGTGCGTGCTTGCGGTGCTCACGATTTCTCTGGTCTGTCGAGATTCCGGAAAGCAGGTCCCGTTTGGTCACCATGTTCTGTTACCGAAAATCATAACCAAGAAAGCTCTCTGAGCCAAAGGACAGTTTAGGAAGCTGACAGTGGTTTATTGCCATGCTGGATGCACGGTGGATTTTTCCTCCTAACCCACACACCAAGTTCTCGAGGGTACACATTACAGAGGATAATACGGCACACTGGAAGGACACGCTGGAGCAGCTCAAGGAGAAGGTGCTGCCGACAGAGGCCCATGATGCGGCTGGGTGAGTGCAGTGGGGATGGGGATGGCTTTGGGCATCTCGCCCTGTTCCTTCCAGCTATCCCAGCTGGTGCTCGCGAGGTACCCTGGCATCAGAGCACTTTAGCCAGCAAAGTGTGGGGATGCTGATCAGGAATCAGTGCCTTTTCCTCCCACCGGTAGCAGGTTCCTGACATGAAAGGAGGCAGGAGGAGGGGGCACGTGCAGGACAGAGCCCTCCCAAACCAGAAGTGGGAGTGGGTGCAGAGGCTTTCTGGAGCAAGGCTGGGGGGGGACGGCTCATCTCCCCAAGCAGGGGTGTGACATGCAGTGCTGGGGAGCTGGGTTGTGACCTGCTCTCCTGGCAAGGCGCAGGGGGGTAATTAGCGCTGACAAAGGGATGAAAGCGGTGTGAGGGCTGGTTTGGATGGCAGGCATGGGAGCCTGCGCCCTTCCCCTCGCACCCCTGCGCGCCCTGGGCAGCCACAGGTGTGAGGGTGTCTGCCTGGGGGGACCAACCCTGCCAAGGTCCCTCTGCAGCCCTACGTGCCTGTGGGGGGGTGGGGACCCTTTCGTGGCAGCAGCAGGCAGGGGATGCCTTTGGCTACAAGCCTGTGGGCTTTGGGGCGCTGCTTTGAGCCAGGGTTGGTTGTTTGCCCCCTGTCACCCACCCGTGGCTCCTGCCTTCTCCAGGAGAATTACGGCCATCCCATTGCTGCCGCCGCTGACCCCTGCCTCACTGGGCACCCGGGTGCCATCATCAAGCAGTAGCAACGTCAGCATCACGGCCACAGGTAGGGGACACGGGGACCCATCCCCGGCCCCTGGGGATGTCATACCACAGCAAGGGAGGGCTCTTCTCCGGGTGTGGGCAGAGGGTCTGGGGGTGCCTGGGCAGGGCAGGGGAGCAGAGATGTGCTGGGGAGGGTCAGCTGTTCTTGCCCCAGGCCTGTGGGGTCCTACAGCCTTGCCCGGCGCTGCCCCATCGAGCCCATTTTTCTGCCTCAGTGGTGCAGAAGCCACGTGATGAGCTGTGCCTGGTCTCAGCCTGACCTCAGGTTTGCTGGGGCATCAGGTGCCTCCTGTGAGATAAGTCGCCAAAATTCAGCTCCGCAGCAGCCTCACCCACCGGGTGCTCTACGGCCACTCCAGCCCCCTATCCTGTGCCCCATCAAGGTAGGGATGACAAAGGTAGGGATCTGGAGGGGCGACCAAGGCTGGGAGGGTGATGCTGTGCACTGGGAGGGATGCATGACTCAGTTTCCGCAGGGAGAGCTGGGTGTGGGAGGGTTGCCTGGGGATGCTGAATTCAGCCCCATGTGTCAGCCACGCTGCTCTCTCCTCAGCACGACAAGATGGAGCTGTTGGGCCAAGACAGCCGCATCCCCAGGGACTGGCAGGACAAGCAGCTGCCTGTGATTGTGGGCAAGGAGGGTACAGCTAAGGCACGCTTGGGGAGGGGATCCAGCAGGTGCCAAGGGGACGGAAGTGTTGGCATGAAGCCATATTCACCCTGGCGCCCCCCAGCCTGCCTCCCTCTGGTCTTTCTTTCAGGCTTCCCGAGGGACAAGGCCAAGCTGTCCCCAAGGCAGAGGGATGCCCGGGACACCGGCCACCTGCTCTCACAGCCCCGGAGGGTTGGGTCCTTGAGCTGCCAGCTGGGTATGGTCTGTTGGGGTACCGGGGGGGAGAGGGCACCCTACTGTCAGCCAGTGGGTGGGGGCGAGCAGGGGTCGATGCCCCCAGCCAGGCAGGGTGGGATGGAGTCTGGAGTGGGATGGGGACGGGTGAAATGGGATGGAGGGGGAGGGCTGGCACATGGGGCAACTGGTCCCCACATTGGAGCTGGAGTGAGGTGGGTGGCCATGGTGGGGCAGCCCTGGCCAGTGTGGGACTACAGCCTGTCTGCTTCAGGGTGGGGGCCAGGACCATGTTTCAGGGTGTCTCTGGCCGGGCAGGTGCCACTGCTGCCTGCCCCGTCCTGGGCTGGCAGAGCTGCACACAGCCATTGCCCGCCCCTAGGGCTGCAGGGGGGCTGAGCCCTGATTCTCGACCCCAGGCACCGTGGCCTCGCTGGAGCAGAGGCCAGCCTCATTCCATGGGCAGCTCTGCCAGGCGCCACCGGGGCTCCTCGTCCAGCCCCTTCGGAGTGACTCCAGCACCACGGCAGCTGAGCGGGACTGGGGGTCCGCGAGCAAACCCACCCCACCGAGCAGGAGAGCAAGCAGCTGAAGGCAGTAGCAATAAAGGATGACGGGCAGTGCAGCGCCTCTGTGGCCTGAGTGGGGTGGCTCTGGGTTGGGATCTTCCCCTCATGCATAAGGGGTGGCTGGCAGCACCCCTTATTCTGCGGGCACGTGGCACCAGAGGAGCTGCTGGAAATTGCCCCTGTCCAACCCCTTCCCAGGGCCTGTGCCAGCCCCGTGCTGCCAGGCTCCCCCTGACCCCCCCGACCACCACGAGCCCCACTTTTGGCCCCCGTGGCCCCTGCCAGGGGAGCCGATGGCCCCAAAGGGGGTCTGGGGGAGCCGGGCGGTGCAGCAGGGTCATGATGATGCTCAGGTGCTGCTGAAGATGGTAGGGAATGGGGACCTCAGGGAGAAGGGCAGCAGCCGCACACGGCTTAGTGCCAGAAGTGAATCCCACTTGGAGCCCGCTGGTTTGTTCTCGCTTGTGCCAAGGGATGAGCATCCCCGCACCAGTTTGCTTCTGTCCTGTTGGAGAAACCCCCTCTCCCTCTTCCAGCGCTGCCATTGATGGGAAGAGGGAGGTACCGACCGCCGTGCTGCCCAGCCCAGGGCAGCTGGTGCTCCCCACCTCCAGAGCAAAACACCACAAGCCCTTCCCTGCTCCCAAACCTGGGGGGACATGTCCCCTCCTTTCCCTTATGCCACCCCCACGGCTTGGAGTTGCTTTCCCCAGCCCCCTTTTGCCCCCAGTCCACTCCCTATCAGATGGGGGAAAGCCCCACTGTGTGCTGAGACCTGTCTCAAGTTGTGTTGTGAGTGGAGAGGTACCGGGCAGGGAAACTGCCGTCCCTGGAAGCAGTGGGGCAGGGGGAACCTGGGGGTGTCACAGCTGGGGACATGTGGCTGTGTACACAGGGGATGCTGGGGGGGAGAGCATGACGCAAGCCCCCAGACCTCCTGCACACACAGTGACAGACCCCGTCTTTGCCCACCCCGCTGCATTCCCCAGGGATCCACTCCGCGGAGATGTTTCCCTCGGTGGGTTTGGGTTTTCAGGGAAAAAATGGGTGCTAAAGGACCACTTTGGGGGTGCCCAGGTACATCCATCAGGATTTGGGGTCCCCCCAGTGCCACCTGCACTGGGATAACTGGGAGCACTCAGGGCAAAGCAGTAGGCATCAGAGCAGAGCCAGCAAAGGACCATCCTGCACGCCAGGGCTGGGCTCAGGCATCAATGGGCTTCAAAGCACCCCCAGGACTAATGGCATTTGCAGGATACAAATCCTGCAAAGGATGCCTTTGGTGCTCATGGCCCCCAGCTCAGCCCCTCTCCCACTCTCTGCCCCATTTGCTGATGCTGGGACCCAGCTGCACCCTATGAACACCCCCACCACCTCCTATAGACACCGAGCCCCCACCTCCCACCCCTCCTTGGGTGCTGCCTGCACCACCGAAGCGGGTGAGTAGCCCCAGCTGGAGCCTTTTCCGCTTTTTTCCTTGGAGGTTGTGCCGTCCCTGGGGGGCATGCCAGCGCCGCCGCTGTGCCTGGAGCCCCCCAGCCCTCGCTGGCCTCTCCAGGCTGGGCTGAGACTCGGCACAGCTTCCTGGGGCTGCCGGCACCTCCCGTCCCCACTGGTGCTGCTGTGGCATGGGGGGGTTCGCTCCCAGTCTTGGTGCCCTGCCAGGATCGTCCTCCCGGCAAAGAGAAAAGGCCAGGACAGCTGGTGTTAAACAAGTGATTTTGTTTCCTACATTATTTTTGAATGAAAAGCAAAACCCCAGAAAACTTCAAGCAACTGTGTTTTGAAGGAAACAGCACCACAGCCGCAGTCACGCACCAGCCACCCCCCTGGGCTGAGGTCAGACGCAATGCTGGAGGTGGGGACAGAGCTCTGAGCTTCTGGGGTGGTGTTTGCCAGGTGAATGTGAAACACCGGTTTAAAAAAACCAGCCCGGTGGAGTAACACAGTACAGTGCTGCAAGGATTACTGAACGCATCGGCTGAAGGGTGTGAAGCCCCTGGCAGGTGTCTGCGTGGCCCCTTGTTCTGAGCCAGGATGGCACGGTGCTCTTCACACTGGAAGCCCATGCTCAGAGTGTGAGTGGTATTGCTCTTCTCTGTCCTTCCAACTGCTCATCAGCCCTGCCAGCAGCAAGGGCAGCACTCGTGGGATGCTCTTGCCCCACTCAGGCTGGCATTTGCTGGGCTGTATTTGGGTAGAAAGCGTGGAACTAGGGCACCGGTGAGCAGAGGGTGGTGCGGGTGCCCCCTGGGTCATGCCCAGGAGCACAGCCCGAGTTATCTTGGGGCCCCGCTCCAAACCCCACCCTGAGTGGAAGCTAAAGGCAGCGGGCTGAACTGAAGCCAGGAGCTGCTCACGTCTCAGACTCCCTCACTGCTTTAGGCCAGTGTGACGTGCAGAATTAAACTCTATAACTCACGATAAGTTATAACGCAGGTATGTTTATTGCGGCGCCGGGTGCAAGGGGGATCGCTCCTCCTAACTAACACTTAGTTGTACTCACAATACATATTTATACAGTGAAGTTGGTTAGTTCTGCCCAAAGTCTACACCTACTAACTAATTGTGGGTTAGTTGCTTTCTCGCTTCAATTTAAAGGTGCAGTTCATTTTAAATTGACTGGGCATGCTCCCCGAGCGGGAGATTCCCCCTCTTCGGGGGGGGGGGGGGCGGGCATTTGAGTAGGAGATCGTGATCTCCCACTACCACAATTACTTTATCCTAGTGGTGCAGATTATCTCAAAATTTTACTGAATCTTCCTATATTTTGTGTTTATGTAACAGCTAGTTACAAGAAGATTTTGATTCTAAGGAATTAACCTTCATGATAGAATTACATTAATACTTATTGACCAGTGAGGTATGAATCGCTGTGCTGCTTGTTATCGCAGACTGTTATTTGAAATCCCTGTGCTATAGACCATACTAAGCTTAGTCCTTACTCTCAGACCACAACCAGAGCGCCCAGGTTCTGTTGTGTATGGGATGAGTTATTGGACAGCTTGGCAAGGCCGATATCCAGCTGTCCCACTTGGCAACAAAACTAACTTTTAAGGTGTCCTGAAGTGAACTACCTTCATTATAATACCAAAAAATCATGCCCACAGGTCAAGTAGACCCTTGCCCAGCTGAAGACCCTTCCCCTGTGCAAGCGTAGTAACAGAAAAGGATGACACAGCAAATATAACAATTATATGCAAATTACTAACCAATCATTGTAATTGGGAGTGTATGACCTTGTAATTTTCTGTATAAATGTAACAGTAAAACCTACACAGGTGTGCCTGATTTGTGGAGATGCCACCGAGCACCCAGCGCTGCAATTAAGGAGTGCCTGCTGCTCTAATGCTGCAATGGTGTTAAGAGGTTTGACTCCCAATTTCGGTGACAGTGGTGACAGGTGGAAGGTGTGGTTAAGCAGAACAGCTTGTAACAACTCTATAAAAAAAAGGAACCAACATTGGACGGAACGTTCCCCCACCGGACATGGAAACGTATCGGACTGTCGGGACACGGCAGCTCCGGGGTGGTAGCTGTTGCTGTAAGCCTTTCCTTCTTAACTTCTTTCTTTCCTTCCTTCCTCTCTTAATCTGTCACTCTCACTCCCCCTTTGCATTCACGTATTTCTTGTTGGGCAAATAAAGTTCCTTGGCTCTTGACTCCATTTTGAGTCTTCATTCTGTTCCCGAGAATACAAACAGAACCACGCTCCGGTCTCAGACGGGCATGTAACATTTTAATTGGTGTCACGGACAGGATTCTCAGTGAAACAGAAATTGCCAGGTTCTTTATGAGAGACTCTTGTGTGTGTGCCTGAGACCTACCTTGGTACGAAGTGAGTGCAGAGTCTGAGTCCGCGGTTCTGTTTGTCCGTGAGGAAAAGAGGTGAAGAAGGACTAAGCGACAGAATTGAACAAGAGACGAGTCTCTAAAGCAGTTTAAAAGTGTGACCTCCAGAGGGTGAAGGGAGGTGGGTGTAGTAGCAGCGAACATACAGTGAGGCCATCTCAGGACAAAATAACCCCTCTTTGGTGAAAGGAGTGCCCACACTTCTACAGAGGTTCGTGATGTTTCCCCCACTAAAGTATGGGCCGGAGTTATATAAACTGGATGATTTTGGGGAACCTATCATGCTCGCCGAGCTCCCCAAGGTGAGAATGGGCAAAAAATCAGTGGTTCCAACCACTATAGTGTAGTGGATAGGGTCATGATATTGCAGACGGAGGCTAAAGTTAGGGCTGGTGTAGGACAATGCCTCAAGGACAAGAGTCCAAGTACTGATAGCCTGATGAATAGAGACTTGTTAGAACTTGTAGGGCACTAGCCCTGGGAACAAAGGAACAAGCTAACTGCAGACCCCTGAGCCGTTACAGTTGAGGAGGCAACCAGACGGACAGAGAAACAAGTAGCCAGATAAGGGAACGCATAGTGCCGATAAGTAACTTTGTTAATCAAGAAAGCCGGGTAGAAAGAAGCCCCCTAATTTTGGAATAGAAATTGTTGCTAGGTCAAGGTAAACCAATAAGTTCCTATTGTTTTAACGGTGTGCCTTAAATATCAACCAATCAGTGTTTTTTACGCTTAAGATTTAACCAATCAGTGTGTAATATGTAGAAGGTAGAAACGTATATATGTGTAAGAAAATCACTAATAAACGGACAACTTGCTTGCATCAAGCTGCGTCCCGTCTCTTCATTTGCCGCACCAAGCCTGCTAGGAGTGCAGGGGAGTTGCGCTCTGTGCTACGAGGAACACCTGAGGCCTCTGGACAGAAAGCCGGACTTGTTTGGGGAGGGAGCATGCTCCAGCATCATCCGCAGAGCCATAAGAACTCCTTTCACTGCATGATCAAGAGGAAGCAAAGGGCATGCCCATGTTTCCAGAGATCCCAGTTCAGCTGGAGGCATGCCCTGCAGTCCTGGGTAGGAACAGAGCTGGGAGCTGCAGCACCATGGCTTGCCGGGGCCCAAGCACAGAGCAAGAGGAGGACGGTCCTGGCAGCTTCAGAGGCAGGCCCTTCTGCAGCTCCCGCAGGGGGGGCATGCCTAGGTGGGCAGCAGCTGAGGGCATGCATGCTCAAGCACCTCCAAGTCCTTCCTGCCTCTGGGAGGTGGAGAGGTGGCCAGTGGTTGGCAGGCCTGGTCCTCTTGCAAGGTGGGGACGCTGGGGCTGAGCAGGCACGTCGGCTGACACCGCAGGCCATCCACATGCCTGAGAGGCTCTCTCTCCCCTCTTGCTTGTCACCTCGTCCAGCTTCAGGTTCACTAGTGAGCTGTGCACGCGCACAGGGCTCCCAGCAGCAGCTGGCCCGAGACACTGGGGCTTTCCAAGTGCTGGCTGCCTGTGGCCTGTCTTGCCGTCGGCCTTTGCTAGCAGCCAGGCCTGGGGACCCACCGTGTGGCAGGTGCAGAATGGGACCACACAGGAAGGGCTTTGGGGTGGCTCTCCAAAAGAAGCCAGTGGGTACTGTGGTGATTAGGCGCAGGGCTCAGGCAAGCAAGGCAGCCAGCACTTTGCTTCTGTGTGACCGGCTCCTTGATCCCCCCTTCTCTCCATTTGCCGTGCTTATACGTGCCCCTCATCTTCCCTGAGTCCTGCCTCTCTCAGCCCTGCTCTCCTCCCAGACACGGGGCCAAGCCCGGTTATTTCCCACCCCCCCGCTTTGCTCCCAGGTTTGCCCCATCTGTCAACACACGTGGTCTTTGGGTGTTGTTAGCTAGGTCACCTTGGACTTGTGTGCCATTACTGACGGGCTTGCCTGGGAACTGCTGTCCCTGCCAGAGTCCTCTCCGCCAAATGACCCCAATCTCTTCCTTCAAGCGTCTGTGAAGTGTGGCCACCTCTGATGGCATTCCCCACTAGCCACCTGCCAAAACCGGTGCTGAAAGAGCAGGGTTTCCCCAGCAGACAAGTTGTCTTCTCCAAGGCTGCCTTCTGCCTGCTCTCAGCAGACACGTGGGAACCGGCTGCCGGTCCCTTTTCAAAACACAAAGCAGCCTTGAGCCCGCTTGCTTGGAGGCCAGTTCTGGGGCCTAGGAAGCCCTGCTGCACCTCAAGGGCCTTGAGAGCAGCTCTTCCACTTTCAGACAGAGCCTGCGTGGTCCTCCTCCTCGGGACCCGATTGCTCCCTCCGCTGTGCGCCTTATGCCTCGCCACAGAAGCCAGGATGGCAGCAGGGAGCTGCCGCACCTTTCACAAGCTTGGAGGCTGCCAACCTTCAAGCCATTGCCCTCGACCCTCCAGGGACCTAGCCCTGCTGTGCAAATGCAATGCACGTGCCTGGCTCCTGCTTCTCTCCTGCACTCCAGCAGGAGAGTGAGCAAGGCTCCTTCAGTAAGCGGCAGAAGACAGACTGACAAGGTGAGACTGATGCAAGCTCTTGCAAAGCTGTGAACAATGGCACGTTGGGCTGCGAGCAGGAGCATCCTTCTCTCTCTAGAGCTTCACGTTGATTGCCCTTGCCACAAGTGCCATGGTCAGTGGGTGCCCAGAACAGCAATCCAACCCACAGACAGCAAGGATATGACACCTGCCAGAGCGCGTTGCTGTGGCTGACATAGCCAGTGAGGAGTGTGCTGCACCTGCATTTCACTGTGCTTTGTGCAGGAAGGTTGACGTTGCTGGGCTGTGCTTGGCTTATTTGGCTTGCCCAGCACTGCTTGGCTGCCATGGCCATCAACAGATTGGCTCTTCAACACCCAAGCACGCACATGCTGCTGTAGTCATTGTGTTCTTTGTTGTGTGTCTGTTTATTGGGAAGGAGCCGGTGGCACAGGGCTGCAGAGAGCAGGGCGGCAGGGAACTCCCCAAAGAGGCTGCGAGGCCACGCTGGGTGTTGCCCTGTGAGCTGTTAGCAGGCAGAGCTGGGAGCCAGGCGCTGCTGCCTGCCACGGGGCCTGCCCACCCTGATCGTGCAAGCAGGGCATTGCGTGGGGCTCTGTCAGGGGTGTGCGATCCCAGCTTCCGCCTCCAGTCCTGCTTGGAACCCCTCCTGTTGCCCCCCATCCCTCCCCCACCGCCACCACGCCCAGCACCTGGAACCAGGCACTCTGTGACATCAGCCCCGTGTCCAAGGGAACCCCAGGCAACAGGAATCCTGCGGGCACTCTGTCGGTGGCCGTAGTGGTGGCGACAAGTCTTCGTTCTTGCAGCTGCCACATGTTGCTGGTAGTGATGGATGTTCTCCTCCTCCTCGTTGTCCTGCTGGCCGTGTGCTGTCCTGTGCATGGCACATGGGATAGCTGTGGGTAAGTGGCCGAGGCTCTGGGAGGGACATTGGGCAACCCTTGTGAGCTTCTCTGGAGGGGTCCTGCTTGTCCCCCATGGCCACCCCAGTGGCTCTTGAAGGCCATCTGGGAGGCTCAGCTCCTTGCCATCACCCAGGCTGCCGGCACAACTCGTCTACGGGCTGAAGCAGAAAGCAGGGAAAGGGGAGCGGGCACGCACCCCACGGGTTTCCTCGGCCCTTCTGGCCATGCCTTGAGGGGAGGGAAGACAGCTGGCCTTTAGCCGGAATGGCACAAGCTTCCATGGAGCTAACCAGAATGGAGTTTCTGGTTACAGAGGCACCTGCGGCCTTCGGCCTGCGGCTTTTCACTACGGCATGTCGCGCGTTGTGGGTGGCACAGATGCCCAGCCAGGGGCCTGGCCCTGGATCGTCAGCATCGAGGCTCCCTTGGAAGGAGGCACGGCGCACATCTGCGGGGGTTCCCTCATCAGCCCACAGTGGGTCCTCACATCAGCCCACTGCTTCATCGAGGCCAGGTAAGGAGGACCAGGGATCGGGGCTAGCCCCACACTCTAGCAGGTGCCCTGAGTGCAAAAGCACGTGCTGCTCCCGTCCCGTTGCCCTGCAGTACGCCCAGTGCCTGGGCACTCCGCAGCCACCTGAGAGGCTGCTCAGGAGAAGGCTGGGCTCATGCCACTGCTTCCCAGCAGCCTCCAGCTCGACACTGCTTGAGCCCAAGGAGCACGTGGTCTGTCGCACCCTCCCAAGCACTGCTTTCCTCTCTGCCTTGCCAAGCAGAAGGCAGGGCGACTGCTGTGCTGCTGCAGCATGTGGCTCTGCTCCCTCTGAGCCCTCTCTCCATCTGCCTTCCAGGAACATCACCATGTGGCAGGTGGTGGTAGGTGCCACCCGGCTGACCCAGCTGGGACCTGAGGCCCAGGCGCGCAACATCAAGCAGCTGCTGGTTCACCAGCACTTCAGTAATATCACACGGAGGAACGACATTGCCTTGCTGGAACTGGAGCAGCCTGTCCAGTGCAACAGCTACGTACAGCTTGCCTGCGTGCCGGATGCCTCGCTGAGAGTCTCGGAGCTGACAGAGTGCTACGTCAGTGGCTGGGGTGCCAGGACTGCAAGAGGTGAGCTCCCAAAATGTAGTCACGTTGCGAGTGCAAGCTTGGCCAGCTTGGGGAGGCAGGTTGCTCTTCCTGACAGCAGGGGCGAAAGCCAGAATCAGGCTGTGGGGACGTATGCCTCTTAGAGAGGGGGGCGTGAGCCACTGACCCAGAGCAAGGCAGAAAGGAAGGAGCGGTCCAGCGCCTCCCCACATGCAAAGCCAAGCCCCGGGATAGGGCTTCAGTCACGCAGGGAAGGAGAACTGGCAATGAGCTGCTGGGAGTTCATTCCTTTCTGTGCTCTTCACAGCTGGAGGATCGGCATATGTGCTGCAGGAGGCCCAGGTCCACCTCATTGATGCCGGGGTCTGTAACAGCAGCGGCTGGTACAGAGGGGCCATCCACACCCACAACATCTGTGCTGGCTATCCGCAGGGTGGCATCGACACCTGCCAGGTAGGAGCGTGCTACAAGCCAAGCCCCGGCAGCACGGGCAGCCCCGCCACAACCGCCCAAACCTGCACCGTCACGGGCTTTTCCTGGCCACTCACACTCCCATTGCTGTGTCCCCACTGCTGAGGGCCTAAACCCATTTCCCCATGGGTAGGGCCTTTTCCCAGGGCCTGCCTGCCTTGTCCCAGAGGCCTGGCACTTTGTTCACAATGCCTACCCAGTGCCCTTGGAAGCCCAGAGCTTCACCATCCCAAGCCAGACACAGCCTCCTGACACACCTGCAGCACCAACGTGCCGCAGGAAGAGCGAGCCCTGCCTTACAGGCCCACCGCCCCCTCCCAGGAAAGCTTCTCCAGAGCTTGGCTGGCCACTAAATACAGCTCTGGAAGTGCCATGAGAGGGAAGGAGCCAGCCACTGGGCTGACGGTGGCCACCCAACAACCCCTTCATCCTCTCTCCTCTGCTGCAGGGGGACAGCGGTGGGCCTCTTGTGTGCCAAGACAAGAGCGCTGACTACTTCTGGCTTGTTGGCCTGACCAGCTGGGGGATGGGCTGTGCGAGAGCAAAGAAGCCCGGAGTCTACACCTCCACCCAGCACTTCTACAACTGGATCCTGGAACAGATGGGCCTGCACACAGCAGTAGCGACTACGGCAAGGCCGCAGCCAGCCTTCACCTCCACCCCCGTTCACAGGCCAACACCAACAGAAGCAGGAAGGTTTATACCCTGCCCACTTCCAGTGCAGAAGCTGTGGGATTTCCTTTCTTGGCTGCAGAAGTTGGTGCAGTTCCTAATAGGAGAAAAGGTTTGATCAGCAGGACGGAGAGGATCCAGGGCTGGCTGCAGCGCACCACCACCACCATTTCCCGCTGGGGCAATGCCTGCTGATGCAAAGGCAGCCTCAGTGTCAAAGGCCTGCTCTGTCCTGCCCGCGCTCCTCTCAACGGAAGAGCTCAGCTGGCTGAGTCCCTGCAATAAAGTGTTTCAGTTCTGTGGCTAACCAGGCGCCAGTCCTCTTCAGTCTCGTGTGCAAGGCCAGGACTTCCACGCCCGGCACCTGCCGGAGGAAGCAGGCTGCAGGCAGACAAGTCGGGCACAAAGGGTCACAGCAAAGGGCTGAAGCTCTGCCTGCTCAGCAAGAAGGATGAGGGTGCAGTGGAACAAGGGAAGGCAGGTCATTGCGGGGCTCAGGGCCTTGGGGATGGCAGCTGGAAGCACAGACTGCCTTAGGCCCGCTCCTGGTGGGATCCCTGTGTGCGTCTGTATGAGGCGCAAGCGAACTTGAACGTGGACTCTCAGGGCCCAGGAAACACAGATCTAGAAAGACCCAAGGCTTGCACCAGGCACTGGTGAGGGAGCCTTGGCCTTGAGCCCCACATATGACATGGACTTAATTTCTAGACTGTTATCTGAGGCATCTACGAACACGCTGTGCTTATGAATCCAGGGAGTGAGGCTGTGTTTCTGTTTCAGTAGCCTCATCCTCTGGTCTCATGGTTTAATGCCGGCCGGCAACCAAGCACCACGCAGCCGCCTGCTCACTCCTCCTCATCCGGAGGGCTGGGGAGGAGAATCAGAAAGGAATGTAAAACTTGAGGGTTGAGATAAGAACAATTTCATAATTTAAACAGAATAAAGAGGTAAGAACATCAGTAATAACAATGATAATAGTAATAATTAAAATGGAAAGGTGGAGGAAAGGGGTAAAATCCAAAGGAAAAGGGAAAAGGGGAGAAAACCCCCAAGTGATGCACAGTACAACTGCTCACCACCTGCTGACTGATGCGCAGCCAGTCTCCGAGCAACGATCCCTCCCCAGCTAACCCTCCTACTTTCTATACCAAGCATGACGTCCCATGGTATGGAATACCTCTTTGGCTGGTTCAGGGCAGCTGACCTGGCTGTGTCCCTTCCCAGTCTCTTGTGCTCCCCCAGCACTCTGGCTGGCAAGGCCCAAGAATCCAAAAAGTCCTTGACTTTAGTATAAACATTACCCAGCAACAACTAAGAACATCAGTGTGGCTATCAACATTGTTCTCACATCACAGGCAAAACACAGCGCTGTACTAGCCACTAAGAAGAAAATTAACTCTATCCCAGCTGAAACCAGGACATGTGGAAACCCAGGAAAGGCCTGGACTGCATTCACATGGGTGTAAGCAGTGGCTACATCTGCAGGGATACTTGTCAAGGTATTGCTTTGTCTGTGTCAATCTGTTTTGCCCTTCACATTCATTGTGGCACTCTCTCTGTGTGTATGTGCGTGTCTGGCTCTTTGGAATGCAGCTGCACGCACGTGGGAAGATCCATTTAGGCTGGCATAGGAGCAGCCCCCCAGGTGCCCACCTCATTCAGATCAACCAGACCTGAAAGGAGAAATCCCACAGTGTTCAGAAGCCTGCTGCCTCTGGCTGCTCCGTAACGGAGTGGGCAAGGAAACCCAAAGCAACTCTGCAGCAGAGATCACCGGGTGGGCAGGGAGGCAGCTCTGACTGCCCCACAAACAAAGCAGCGAAAGCCATTTATCCTCGCATCCTCTTCCTGAGCTTTCCCCAACACCATTCTTTTACCTTCAGCAAAATCTCTCCCTATTACCAGCAACACTGCCCTGAAACCAGAAATTGCACATCCTCTTCTTCATTCTCCCCTTTCAAACACCTTTTCCCAACACTACAAGCAGAACAACACCAAGGCAATTAATAATTAACTTCCCCTCCATCATTATCAATACATTACCATCAAGTATCATGAGTGTCTATTTACTTCTTGTTCCATGATTGTTTCTCAAGGCCAAAAAACCAAACCCACTTATGGGACTTCTTCCCATTGTCCTTTGCATGTACCAAAAGAACATGAACTGCCATGCTGTATTGGAGATTATGCTTCCCTTTCCTAGGCCATTTCTCTTGATCACCTAAGGTATACAAGGGCCACCAGTGATGACAATATTCGGCCCATTTTTTCTGAGTGGGGGGGTCACCCCAAAACTTGCTCCAGCATCTTAATAAACAACCCAAAAGAACTCTGAAGAACCAACTCCATCTAGCAGAATGACCAGATCCCATGTGTACAAAGTTTCAAAATCATAAACGCTCAATACCTAAACCAGACCCTGCAAACAAAACTGGACAGAGGCAAAATCCAGCAAACAAAATCCAACAAAGTTTCACCTGAGCGTGAGGCAAAATCCGGCCTCTGGGCATCCGCGTAACAGCATATGGATTGGACAATTGTGCACTTCAAATATCCCGGGGGGACTCTGACCCACCAGGGGGACTTCAACCCGCAATGCGATACGACTTCTTTGTAAGCAACCTCAGTGTTTATGACCATGTCGCTGTTATCCCAGAGAGCTGTCACGGAGATTCACCTGGCCAGGGAATCTCAGAACCCTGGCAAAACTACTCCCGTGCGTGCTTGCGGTGCTCACGATTTCTCTGGTCTGTCGAGATTCCGGAAAGCGGGTCCCGTTTGGTCACCATGTTCTGTTACCGAAAATCATAACCAAGAAAGCTCTCTGAGCCAAAGGACAGTTTAGGAAGCTGACAGTGGTTTATTGCCATGCTGGATGCACGGTGGATTTTTCCTCCTAACCCACACACCAAGTTCTCGAGGGTACACATTACAGAGGATAATACGGCACACTGGAAGGACACGCTGGAGCAGCTCAAGGAGAAGGTGCTGCCGACAGAGGCCCATGATGCGGCTGGGTGAGTGCAGTGGGGATGGGGATGGCTTTGGGCATCTCGCCCTGTTCCTTCCAGCTATCCCAGCTGGTGCTCGCGAGGTACCCTGGCATCAGAGCACTTTAGCCAGCAAAGTGTGGGGATGCTGATCAGGAATCAGTGCCTTTTCCTCCCACCGGTAGCAGGTTCCTGACATGAAAGGAGGCAGGAGGAGGGGGCACGTGCAGGACAGAGCCCTCCCAAACCAGAAGTGGGAGTGGGTGCAGAGGCTTTCTGGAGCAAGGCTGGGGGGTGACGGCTCATCTCCCCAAGCAGGGGTGTGACATGCAGTGCTGGGGAGCTGGGTTGTGACCTGCTCTCCTGGCAAGGCGCAGGGGGGTAATTAGCGCTGACGAAGGGATGAAAGCGGTGTGAGGGCTGGTTTGGATGGCAGGCATGGGAGCCTGCGCCCTTCCCCTCGCACCCCTGCGCGCCCTGGGCAGCCACAGGTGTGAGGGTGTCTGCCTGGGGGGACCAACCCTGCCAAGGTCCCTCTGCAGCCCTACGTGCCTGTGGGGGGGTGGGGACCCTTTCGTGGCAGCAGCAGGCAGGGGATGCCTTTGGCTACAAGCCTGTGGGCTTTGGGGCGCTGCTTTGAGCCAGGGTTGGTTGTTTGCCCCCTGTCACCCACCCGTGGCTCCTGCCTTCTCCAGGAGAATTACGGCCATCCCATTGCTGCCGCCGCTGACCCCTGCCTCACTGGGCACCCGGGTGCCATCATCAAGCAGTAGCAACGTCAGCATCACGGCCACAGGTAGGGGACACGGGGACCCATCCCCGGCCCCTGGGGATGTCATACCACAGCAAGGGAGGGCTCTTCCCAGGTGTGGGCAGAGGGTCTGGGGGTGCCTGGGCAGGGCAGGGGAGCAGAGATGTGCTGGGGAGGGTCAGCTGTTCTTGCCCCAGGCCTGTGGGGTCCTACAGCCTTGCCCGGCGCTGCCCCACCGAGCCCATTTTTCTGCCTCAGTGGTGCAGAAGCCACGTGATGAGCTGTGCCTGGTCTCAGCCTGACCTCAGGTTTGCTGGGGCATCAGGTGCCTCCTGTGAGATAAGTCGCCAAAATTCAGCTCCGCAGCAGCCTCACCCACCGGGTGCTCTACGGCCACTCCAGCCCCCTATCCTGTGCCCCATCAAGGTAGGGATGACAAAGGTAGGGATCTGGAGGGGCGACCAAGGCTGGGAGGGTGATGCTGTGCACTGGGAGGGATGCATGACTCAGTTTCCGCAGGGAGAGCTGGGTGTGGGAGGGTTGCCTGGGGATGCTGAATTCAGCCCCATGTGTCAGCCACGCTGCTCTCTCCTCAGCACGACAAGATGGAGCTGTTGGGCCAAGACAGCCGCATCCCCAGGGACTGGCAGGACAAGCAGCTGCCTGTGATTGTGGGCAAGGAGGGTACAGCTAAGGCACGCTTGGGGAGGGGATCCAGCGGGTGCCAAGGGGACGGAAGTGTTGGCATGAAGCCATATTCACCCTGGCGCCCCCCAGCCTGCCTCCCTCTGGTCTTTCTTTCAGGCTTCCCGAGGGACAAGGCCAAGCTGTCCCCAAGGCAGAGGGATGCCCGGGACACCGGCCACCTGCTCTCACAGCCCCGGAGGGTTGGGTCCTTGAGCTGCCAGCTGGGTATGGTCTGTTGGGGTACCGGGGGGGAGAGGGCACCCTACTGTCAGCCAGTGGGTGGGGGCGAGCAGGGGTCGATGCCCCCAGCCAGGCAGGGTGGGATGGAGTCTGGAGTGGGATGGGGACGGGTGAAATGGGATGGAGGGGGAGGGCTGGCGCATGGGGCAACTGGTCCCCACATTGGAGCTGGAGTGAGGTGGGTGGCCATGGTGGGGCAGCCCTGGCCAGTGTGGGACTACAGCCTGTCTGCTTCAGGGTGGGGGCCAGGACCATGTTTCAGGGTGTCTCTGGCCGGGCAGGTGCCACTGCTGCCTGCCCCGTCCTGGGCTGGCAGAGCTGCACACAGCCATTGCCCGCCCCTAGGGCTGCAGGGGGGCTGAGCCCTGATTCTCGACCCCAGGCACCGTGGCCTCGCTGGAGCAGAGGCCAGCCTCATTCCATGGGCAGCTCTGCCAGGCGCCACCGGGGCTCCTCGTCCAGCCCCTTCGGAGTGACTCCAGCACCACGGCAGCTGAGCGGGACTGGGGGTCCGCGAGCAAACCCACCCCACCGAGCAGGAGAGCAAGCAGCTGAAGGCAGTAGCAATAAAGGATGACGGGCAGTGCAGCGCCTCTGTGGCCTGAGTGGGGTGGCTCTGGGTTGGGATCTTCCCCTCATGCATAAGGGGTGGCTGGCAGCACCCCTTATTCTGCGGGCACGTGGCACCAGAGGAGCTGCTGGAAATTGCCCCTGTCCAACCCCTTCCCAGGGCCTGTGCCAGCCCCGTGCTGCCAGGCTCCCCCTGACCCCCCCGACCACCACGAGCCCCACTTTTGGCCCCCGTGGCCCCTGCCAGGGGAGCCGATGGCCCCAAAGGGGGTCTGGGGGAGCCGGGCGGTGCAGCAGGGTCATGATGATGCTCAGGTGCTGCTGAAGATGGTAGGGAATGGGGACCTCAGGGAGAAGGGCAGCAGCCGCACACGGCTTAGTGCCAGAAGTGAATCCCACTTGGAGCCCGCTGGTTTGTTCTCGCTTGTGCCAAGGGATGAGCATCCCCGCACCAGTTTGCTTCTGTCCTGTTGGAGAAACCCCCTCTCCCTCTTCCAGCGCTGCCATTGATGGGAAGAGGGAGGTACCGACCGCCGTGCTGCCCAGCCCAGGGCAGCTGGTGCTCCCCACCTCCAGAGCAAAACACCACAAGCCCTTCCCTGCTCCCAAACCTGGGGGGACATGTCCCCTCCTTTCCCTTATGCCACCCCCACGGCTTGGAGTTGCTTTCCCCAGCCCCCTTTTGCCCCCAGTCCACTCCCTATCAGATGGGGGAAAGCCCCACTGTGTGCTGAGACCTGTCTCAAGTTGTGTTGTGAGTGGAGAGGTACCGGGCAGGGAAACTGCCGTCCCTGGAAGCAGTGGGGCAGGGGGAACCTGGGGGTGTCACAGCTGGGGACATGTGGCTGTGTACACAGGGGATGCTGGGGGGGAGAGCATGACGCAAGCCCCCAGACCTCCTGCACACACAGTGACAGACCCCGTCTTTGCCCACCCCGCTGCATTCCCCAGGGATCCACTCCGCGGAGATGTTTCCCTCGGTGGGTTTGGGTTTTCAGGGAAAAAATGGGTGCTAAAGGACCACTTTGGGGGTGCCCAGGTACATCCATCAGGATTTGGGGTCCCCCCAGTGCCACCTGCACTGGGATAACTGGGAGCACTCAGGGCAAAGCAGTAGGCATCAGAGCAGAGCCAGCAAAGGACCATCCTGCACGCCAGGGCTGGGCTCAGGCATCAATGGGCTTCAAAGCACCCCCAGGACTAATGGCATTTGCAGGATACAAATCCTGCAAAGGATGCCTTTGGTGCTCATGGCCCCCAGCTCAGCCCCTCTCCCACTCTCTGCCCCATTTGCTGATGCTGGGACCCAGCTGCACCCTATGAACACCCCCACCACCTCCTATAGACACCGAGCCCCCACCTCCCACCCCTCCTTGGGTGCTGCCTGCACCACCGAAGCGGGTGAGTAGCCCCAGCTGGAGCCTTTTCCGCTTTTTTCCTTGGAGGTTGTGCCGTCCCTGGGGGGCATGCCAGCGCCGCCGCTGTGCCTGGAGCCCCCCAGCCCTCGCTGGCCTCTCCAGGCTGGGCTGAGACTCGGCACAGCTTCCTGGGGCTGCCGGCACCTCCCGTCCCCACTGGTGCTGCTGTGGCATGGGGGGGTTCGCTCCCAGTCTTGGTGCCCTGCCAGGATCGTCCTCCCGGCAAAGAGAAAAGGCCAGGACAGCTGGTGTTAAACAAGTGATTTTGTTTCCTACATTATTTTTGAATGAAAAGCAAAACCCCAGAAAACTTCAAGCAACTGTGTTTTGAAGGAAACAGCACCACAGCCGCAGTCACGCACCAGCCACCCCCCTGGGCTGAGGTCAGACGCAATGCTGGAGGTGGGGACAGAGCTCTGAGCTTCTGGGGTGGTGTTTGCCAGGTGAATGTGAAACACCGGTTTAAAAAAACCAGCCCGGTGGAGTAACACAGTACAGTGCTGCAAGGATTACTGAACGCATCGGCTGAAGGGTGTGAAGCCCCTGGCAGGTGTCTGCGTGGCCCCTTGTTCTGAGCCAGGATGGCACGGTGCTCTTCACACTGGAAGCCCATGCTCAGAGTGTGAGTGGTATTGCTCTTCTCTGTCCTTCCAACTGCTCATCAGCCCTGCCAGCAGCAAGGGCAGCACTCGTGGGATGCTCTTGCCCCACTCAGGCTGGCATTTGCTGGGCTGTATTTGGGTAGAAAGCGTGGAACTAGGGCACCGGTGAGCAGAGGGTGGTGCGGGTGCCCCCTGGGTCATGCCCAGGAGCACAGCCCGAGTTATCTTGGGGCCCCGCTCCAAACCCCACCCTGAGTGGAAGCTAAAGGCAGCGGGCTGAACTGAAGCCAGGAGCTGCTCACGTCTCAGACTCCCTCACTGCTTTAGGCCAGTGTGACGTGCAGAATTAAACTCTATAACTCACGATAAGTTATAACGCAGGTATGTTTATTGCGGCGCCGGGTGCAAGGGGGATCGCTCCTCCTAACTAACACTTAGTTGTACTCACAATACATATTTATACAGTGAAGTTGGTTAGTTCTGCCCAAAGTCTACACCTACTAACTAATTGTGGGTTAGTTGCTTTCTCGCTTCAATTTAAAGGTGCAGTTCATTTTAAATTGACTGGGCATGCTCCCCGAGCGGGAGATTCCCCCTCTTCGGGGGGGGGGGGGCGGGCATTTGAGTAGGAGATCGTGATCTCCCACTACCACAATTACTTTATCCTAGTGGTGCAGATTATCTCAAAATTTTACTGAATCTTCCTATATTTTGTGTTTATGTAACAGCTAGTTACAAGAAGATTTTGATTCTAAGGAATTAACCTTCATGATAGAATTACATTAATACTTATTGACCAGTGAGGTATGAATCGCTGTGCTGCTTGTTATCGCAGACTGTTATTTGAAATCCCTGTGCTATACTATAGACCATACTAAGCTTAGTCCTTACTCTCAGACCACAACCAGAGCGCCCAGGTTCTGTTGTGTATGGGATGAGTTATTGGACAGCTTGGCAAGGCCGATATCCAGCTGTCCCACTTGGCAACAAAACTAACTTTTAAGGTGTCCTGAAGTGAACTACCTTCATTATAATACCAAAAAATCATGCCCACAGGTCAAGTAGACCCTTGCCCAGCTGAAGACCCTTCCCCTGTGCAAGCGTAGTAACAGAAAAGGATGACACAGCAAATATAACAATTATATGCAAATTACTAACCAATCATTGTAATTGGGAGTGTATGACCTTGTAATTTTCTGTATAAATGTAACAGTAAAACCTACACAGGTGTGCCTGATTTGTGGAGATGCCACCGAGCACCCAGCGCTGCAATTAAGGAGTGCCTGCTGCTCTAATGCTGCAATGGTGTTAAGAGGTTTGACTCCCAATTTCGGTGACAGTGGTGACAGGTGGAAGGTGTGGTTAAGCAGAACAGCTTGTAACAACTCTATAAAAAAAAGGAACCAACATTGGACGGAACGTTCCCCCACCGGACATGGAAACGTATCGGACTGTCGGGACACGGCAGCTCCGGGGTGGTAGCTGTTGCTGTAAGCCTTTCCTTCTTAACTTCTTTCTTTCCTTCCTTCCTCTCTTAATCTGTCACTCTCACTCCCCCTTTGCATTCACGTATTTCTTGTTGGGCAAATAAAGTTCCTTGGCTCTTGACTCCATTTTGAGTCTTCATTCTGTTCCCGAGAATACAAACAGAACCACGCTCCGGTCTCAGACGGGCATGTAACATTTTAATTGGTGTCACGGACAGGATTCTCAGTGAAACAGAAATTGCCAGGTTCTTTATGAGAGACTCTTGTGTGTGTGCCTGAGACCTACCTTGGTACGAAGTGAGTGCAGAGTCTGAGTCCGCGGTTCTGTTTGTCCGTGAGGAAAAGAGGTGAAGAAGGACTAAGCGACAGAATTGAACAAGAGACGAGTCTCTAAAGCAGTTTAAAAGTGTGACCTCCAGAGGGTGAAGGGAGGTGGGTGTAGTAGCAGCGAACATACAGTGAGGCCATCTCAGGACAAAATAACCCCTCTTTGGTGAAAGGAGTGCCCACACTTCTACAGAGGTTCGTGATGTTTCCCCCACTAAAGTATGGGCCGGAGTTATATAAACTGGATGATTTTGGGGAACCTATCATGCTCGCCGAGCTCCCCAAGGTGAGAATGGGCAAAAAATCAGTGGTTCCAACCACTATAGTGTAGTGGATAGGGTCATGATATTGCAGACGGAGGCTAAAGTTAGGGCTGGTGTAGGACAATGCCTCAAGGACAAGAGTCCAAGTACTGATAGCCTGATGAATAGAGACTTGTTAGAACTTGTAGGGCACTAGCCCTGGGAACAAAGGAACAAGCTAACTGCAGACCCCTGAGCCGTTACAGTTGAGGAGGCAACCAGACGGACAGAGAAACAAGTAGCCAGGTAAGGGAACGCATAGCGCCGATAAGTAACTTTGTTAATCAAGAAAGCCGGGTAGAAAGAAGCCCCCTAATTTTGGAATAGAAATTGTTGCTAGGTCAAGGTAAACCAATAAGTTCCTATTGTTTTAACGGTGTGCCTTAAATATCAACCAATCAGTGTTTTTTACGCTTAAGATTTAACCAATCAGTGTGTAATATGTAGAAGGTAGAAACGTATATATGTGTAAGAAAATCACTAATAAACGGACAACTTGCTTGCATCAAGCTGCGTCCCGTCTCTTCATTTGCCGCACCAAGCCTGCTAGGAGTGCAGGGGAGTTGCGCTCTGTGCTACGAGGAACACCTGAGGCCTCTGGACAGAAAGCCGGACTTGTTTGGGGAGGGAGCATGCTCCAGCATCATCCGCAGAGCCATAAGAACTCCTTTCACTGCATGATCAAGAGGAAGCAAAGGGCATGCCCATGTTTCCAGAGATCCCAGTTCAGCTGGAGGCATGCCCTGCAGTCCTGGGTAGGAACAGAGCTGGGAGCTGCAGCACCATGGCTTGCCGGGGCCCAAGCACAGAGCAAGAGGAGGACGGTCCTGGCAGCTTCAGAGGCAGGCCCTTCTGCAGCTCCCGCAGGGGGGGCATGCCTAGGTGGGCAGCAGCTGAGGGCATGCATGCTCAAGCACCTCCAAGTCCTTCCTGCCTCTGGGAGGTGGAGAGGTGGCCAGTGGTTGGCAGGCCTGGTCCTCTTGCAAGGTGGGGACGCTGGGGCTGAGCAGGCACGTCGGCTGACACCGCAGGCCATCCACATGCCTGAGAGGCTCTCTCTCCCCTCTTGCTTGTCACCTCGTCCAGCTTCAGGTTCACTAGTGAGCTGTGCACGCGCACAGGGCTCCCAGCAGCAGCTGGCCCGAGACACTGGGGCTTTCCAAGTGCTGGCTGCCTGTGGCCTGTCTTGCCGTCGGCCTTTGCTAGCAGCCAGGCCTGGGGACCCACCGTGTGGCAGGTGCAGAATGGGACCACACAGGAAGGGCTTTGGGGTGGCTCTCCAAAAGAAGCCAGTGGGTACTGTGGTGATTAGGCGCAGGGCTCAGGCAAGCAAGGCAGCCAGCACTTTGCTTCTGTGTGACCGGCTCCTTGATCCCCCCTTCTCTCCATTTGCCGTGCTTATACGTGCCCCTCATCTTCCCTGAGTCCTGCCTCTCTCAGCCCTGCTCTCCTCCCAGACACGGGGCCAAGCCCGGTTATTTCCCACCCCCCCCTTTGCTCCCAGGTTTGCCCCATCTGTCAACACACGTGGTCTTTGGGTGTTGTTAGCTAGGTCACCTTGGACTTGTGTGCCATTACTGACGAGCTTGCCTGGGAACTGCTGTCCCTGCCAGAGTCCTCTCCGCCAAATGACCCCAATCTCTTCCTTCAAGCGTCTGTGAAGTGTGGCCACCTCTGATGGCATTCCCCACTAGCCACCTGCCAAAACCGGTGCTGAAAGAGCAGGGTTTCCCCAGCAGACAAGTTGTCTTCTCCAAGGCTGCCTTCTGCCTGCTCTCAGCAGACACGTGGGAACCGGCTGCCGGTCCCTTTTCAAAACACAAAGCAGCCTTGAGCCCGCTTGCTTGGAGGCCAGTTCTGGGGCCTAGGAAGCCCTGCTGCACCTCAAGGGCCTTGAGAGCAGCTCTTCCACTTTCAGACAGAGCCTGCGTGGTCCTCCTCCTCGGGACCCGATTGCTCCCTCCGCTGTGCGCCTTATGCCTCACCACAGAAGCCAGGATGGCAGCAGGGAGCTGCCGCACCTTTCACAAGCTTGGAGGCTGCCAACCTTCAAGCCATTGCCCTCGACCCTCCAGGGACCTAGCCCTGCTGTGCAAATGCAATGCACGTGCCTGGCTCCTGCTTCTCTCCTGCACTCCAGCAGGAGAGTGAGCAAGGCTCCTTCAGTAAGCGGCAGAAGACAGACTGACGAGGTGAGACTGATGCAAGCTCTTGCAAAGCTGTGAACAATGGCACGTTGGGCTGCGAGCAGGAGCATCCTTCTCTCTCTAGAGCTTCACGTTGATTGCCCTTGCCACAAGTGCCATGGTCAGTGGGTGCCCAGAACAGCAATCCAACCCACAGACAGCAAGGATATGACACCTGCCAGAGCGCGTTGCTGTGGCTGACATAGCCAGTGAGGAGTGTGCTGCACCTGCATTTCACTGTGCTTTGTGCAGGAAGGTTGACGTTGCTGGGCTGTGCTTGGCTTATTTGGCTTGCCCAGCACTGCTTGGCTGCCATGGCCATCAACAGATTGGCTCTTCAACACCCAAGCACGCACATGCTGCTGTAGTCATTGTGTTCTTTGTTGTGTGTCTGTTTGTTGGGAAGGAGCCGGTGGCACAGGGCTGCAGAGAGCAGGGCGGCAGGGAACTCCCCAAAGAGGCTGCGAGGCCACGCTGGGTGTTGCCCTGTGAGCTGTTAGCAGGCAGAGCTGGGAGCCAGGCGCTGCTGCCTGCCACGGGGCCTGCCCACCCTGATCGTGCAAGCAGGGCATTGCGTGGGGCTCTGTCAGGGGTGTGCGATCCCAGCTTCCGCCTCCAGTCCTGCTTGGAACCCCTCCTGTTGCCCCCCATCCCTCCCCCACCGCCACCACGCCCAGCACCTGGAACCAGGCACTCTGTGACATCAGCCCCGTGTCCAAGGGTACCCCAGGAACGGGAATCCTGCGGGCACTCTGTCGGTGGCCGTAGTGGTGGCGACAAGCCTTCGTTCTTGCAGCTGCCACATGTTGCTGGTAGTGATGGATGTTCTCCTCCTCCTCGTTGTCCTGCTGGCCGTGTGCTGTCCTGTGCACGGCACATGGGATAGCTGTGGGTAAGTGGCCCGAGGCTCTGGGAGGGACATTGGGCAACCCTTGTGAGCTTCTCTGGAGGGGTCCTGCTTGTCCCCCATGGCCTCCCCAGAGGTTCTTGAAGGCCATCTGGGAGGCTCAGGTCCCTGACAGCATCCAGGCTGCCGGCACAACTCGTCTACGGGCTGAAGCAGAAAGCAGGGAAAGGGGAGCGGGCACGCACCCCACGGGTTTCCTCGGCCCTTCTGGCCATGCCTTGAGGGGAGGGAAGACAGCTGGCCTTTAGCCGGAATGGCACAAGCTTCCATGGAGCTAACCAGAATGGAGTTTCTGGTTACAGAGGCACCTGCGGCCTTCGGCCTGCGGCTTTTCACTACGGCATGTCGCGCGTTGTGGGTGGCACAGATGCCCAGCCAGGGGCCTGGCCCTGGATCGTCAGCATCGAGGCTCCCTTGGAAGGAGGCACGGCGCACATCTGCGGGGGTTCCCTCATCAGCCCACAGTGGGTCCTCACATCAGCCCACTGCTTCATCGAGGCCAGGTAAGGAGGACCAGGGATCGGGGCTAGCCCCACACTCTAGCAGGTGCCCTGAGTGCAAAAGCACGTGCTGCTCCCGTCCCGTTGCCCTGCAGTACGCCCAGTGCCTGGGCACTCCGCAGCCACCTGAGAGGCTGCTCAGGAGAAGGCTGGGCTCATGCCACTGCTTCCCAGCAGCCTCCAGCTCGACACTGCTTGAGCCCAAGGAGCACGTGGTCTGTCGCACC
Organism: Falco rusticolus; assembly: GCF_015220075.1. NCBI lineage: Eukaryota > Metazoa > Chordata > Aves > Falconiformes > Falconidae > Falco > Falco rusticolus. The sequence goes on from NC_051190.1 coordinate 49,933,911, forward strand.
CTCCCAAGCACTGCTTTCCTCTCTGCCTTGCCAAGCAGAAGGCAGGGCGACTGCTGTGCTGCTGCAGCATGTGGCTCTGCTCCCTCTGAGCCCTCTCTCCATCTGCCTTCCAGGAACATCACCATGTGGCAGGTGGTGGTAGGTGCCACCCGGCTGACCCAGCTGGGACCTGAGGCCCAGGTGCGCAACATCAAGCAGCTGCTGGTTCACCAGCACTTCAGTAATATCACACGGAGGAACGACATTGCCTTGCTGGAACTGGAGCAGCCTGTCCAGTGCAACAGCTACGTACAGCTTGCCTGCGTGCCCGATGCCTCGCTGAGAGTCTCGGAGCTGACAGAGTGCTACGTCAGTGGCTGGGGTGCCAGGACTGCAAGAGGTGAGCTCCCAAAATGTAGTCACGTTGCGAGTGCAAGCTTGGCCAGCTTGGGGAGGCAGGTTGCTCTTCCTGACAGCAGGGGCGAAAGCCAGAATCAGGCTGTGGGGACGTATGCCTCTTAGAGAGGGGGGCGTGAGCCACTGACCCAGAGCAAGGCAGAAAGGAAGGAGCGGTCCAGCGCCTCCCCACATGCAAAGCCAAGCCCCGGGATAGGGCTTCAGTCACGCAGGGAAGGAGAACTGGCAATGAGCTGCTGGGAGTTCATTCCTTTCTGTGCTCTTCACAGCTGGAGGATCGGCGTATGTGCTGCAGGAGGCCCAGGTCCACCTCATTGATGCCGGGGTCTGTAACAGCAGCGGCTGGTACAGAGGGGCCATCCACACCCACAACATCTGTGCTGGCTATCCGCAGGGTGGCATCGACACCTGCCAGGTAGGAGCGTGCTACAAGCCAAGCCCCGGCAGCACGGGCAGCCCCGCCACAACCGCCCAAACCTGCACCGTCACGGGCTTTTCCTGGCCACTCACACTCCCATTGCTGTGTCCCCACTGCTGAGGGCCTAAACCCATTTCCCCATGGGTAGGGCCTTTGCCCAGGGCCTGCCTGCCTTGTCCCAGAGGCCTGGCACTTTGTTCACAATGCCCACCCAGTGCCCTTGGCAGCCCAGAGCTTCACCATCCCAAGCCAGACACAGCCTCCTGACACACCTGCAGCACCAACGTGCCGCAGGAAGAGCGAGCCCTGCCTTACAGGCCCACCGCCCCCTCCCAGGAAAGCTTCTCCAGAGCTTGGCTGGCCACTAAATACAGCTCTGGAAGTGCCATGAGAGGGAAGGAGCCAGCCACTGGGCTGACGGTGGCCACCCAACAACCCCTTCATCCTCTCTCCTCTGCTGCAGGGGGACAGCGGTGGGCCTCTTGTGTGCCAAGACAAGAGCGCTGACTACTTCTGGCTTGTTGGCCTGACCAGCTGGGGGATGGGCTGTGCGAGAGCAAAGAAGCCCGGAGTCTACACCTCCACCCAGCACTTCTACAACTGGATCCTGGAACAGATGGGCCTGCACACAGCAGTAGCGACTACTGCAAGGCCGCAGCCAGCCTTCACCTCCACCCCCGTTCACAGGCCAACACCAACAGAAGCAGGAAGGTTTATACCCTGCCCACTTCCAGTGCAGAAGCTGTGGGATTTCCTTTCTTGGCTGCAGAAGTTGGTGCAGTTCCTAATAGGAGAAAAGGTTTGATCAGCAGGACGGAGAGGATCCAGGGCTGGCTGCAGCGCACCACCACCACCATTTCCCGCTGGGGCAATGCCTGCTGATGCAAAGGCAGCCTCAGTGTCAAAGGCCTGCTCTGTCCTGCCCGCGCTCCTCTCAACGGAAGAGCTCAGCTGGCTGAGTCCCTGCAATAAAGTGTTTCAGTTCTGTGGCTAACCAGGCACCAGTCCTCTTCAGTCTTGTGTGCAAGGCCAGGACTTCCACGCCCGGCACCTGCCGGAGGAAGCAGATTGCAGGCAGACTGCAGGAGCGGGCTGGAAACTAGGACCATGCGTTGCAATCAGTTAGCTGAGGGGAATGTGCTCGAGCTTTTCTAGACAGCAATTAACATGATGAGACATGTTTACAGAGCACAGGGGAGTGGGAGACAGATGGCGCCAAGGATGGCGCCAAGGAGCAGTAACACCTTGCTGTTAATTGATGATAGTTAACCACCAATCAGGGATTGCCTGGTATACAAGGCTTAGCTTCAAGAACCAGTTTTAAACGTGCAGCTTTTGAAAGTGTATATAAGCTCATGCTTTGGTACAATAAACGAACATTTGCTTGCATCAAGCTGCGTCCCGTCTCTTCATTCGCAGCAAATTGGTGACCCGACGTGATCCGGTGAAGGATCTGATGTGGAGGGACTCTCGAATCGCCTAACTGAGCGACATGCAGCGAATCCCACAGAACTTGGAATGATCCGCTGAAAGGAAGCAGGAGCCGGCCGGCCAGAAATCCCTCCGGAGCTGAGAGGTGAGCTGTGGGAAATCCGTAATGGGGAATCAGGTTTCGTCCTCAGAAAGAGACGTATATGAGCTTATGCAAGGTCTCCTTAACAAACATAAGAAAAGTATTTCTGGGCAAGACCTTAAAGCAATGCTCAAGTGGGTGCAAGTAAATATGCCCGCAGTGACTGCATCTACAATTTTTACGCTGGAACGTTGGGACGACACAGGGGTGAAATTGTGGGATTCTGCGACAAAAGGCAATACTGAGTCCCACTGTCTGCTCTCTTCATGGAGAGTTATTTTTGAGACTATGAAAGCACAGGAAGAAAAGGCAGAGGAAGGAGAGCAGGAGGAATCGCAAGCTCCTATAGCTCTTTCCTTATCAGCCTCTAAGTCACAGTGCTCTAGAAACCTGGGTGTCAATGCAGTGGAGTATCCGCCAGAAGAAGATCCCTTTGACCCGGGACCAGTAGACCCTGAACAAGAACCTGATTTATAGCCTCCTGATCTGCGTGATGTGTGGGCAAAAATAAAGAAACAAGCCTTAAAGGAGGAGGATTTAGAAATGGCTAAAACTATAGTTGCTCTGGTCTTGTATTCTCAGGGTCGGGCAGGGGGAGCACGATGGGAGGCTCTTTCTTTTTCGGTTGTTAAAGAGCTGCACCACACGGTTACGGAACATGGTATGTCTTCTCCCTAGTTTATAAGTCTGTTATCTTCTGTGTTTGATACTTATGTCATGACTCCTCATGATTTGAAATCTTTAGCACGATTGCTACTAACCCCAACTCAGTACACGTTATGGGAGTCGCATTGGAGAGGGGGACTGCAAGCACTCCTGCTCACGTATGTCAATCACAATGATGCTGCATTAGCTGCACTGACAATAGAGCATCGTACGGGCACCGGTGCACATGCTGATCCTGTAGCGCAGGCTCAACACTGCCCCCGTGCGGCTCTCGAGGCAATTAGAGAAGAGGCCAAAAAGGCTTTTTTCCAGGTTCCTGACGTACAAAAGCCACAAAAAGCTTTTACTAACATCACTCAGGAGTCTCGAGAACCTTATATGCAGTTTATTGATAGACTAAAACAGGCTTTGGAACGTCAAGTAGATAATGCGGAAGCTCGGGATATATTGTTAACAAAACTACCTGTTGAAAATGCTAATGTTGATTGTAAAAGGCTATTGAAGTCTCTTCCCAACCCGAACCCCACTTTGGTGGAAATAGTGAAAGCATGGAACCGAATCGGTACGGTTGACCACAAGTTTGAAGCTATGGCTGCTGCTTTTGCAGCGATGCGTGGTGTGGGGAATTGCTATGGTTGTGGTAAGCCTGGTCATCTAAAGAGAAATTGTCTTGCTTGGGCTGCAGGGAATAGACAACAACCTCCTGGTCCTGGAGTTTGTCCGACATGTCAGAAAGGGCGTCATTATGCTAATCAATGTCGATCTAAGTATGACTTCCAGGGACAACCGATACAGGGAAACCGACCGCGGAGCGCGGGGCAGCGACGCGCGCAGACACAAGCGCCACAGCTGACATTTCAACAACCTCGGAGAGAAGCACCGACACCTCAAGTCCCTGTCCAGCAACCTCAGGCAGCGCCGGATTGGACCTGGCAACCTCACACACAGTAACACTGCTCGATTCCTCGGTTCATTTATTATCAACAAATGTCAAAGGACCATTACCCCCCGATACACAAGCTCTATTAATTGGTAGATCTTCCACAACATCGTCTGGTCTCTTTGTTTTACCAGGTGTTATTGACTCTGACAGCGTGGACGAAATCAAAATCATGGCATGGACTCCGTTTCCACCTTGTACGATACCTCAGGGTAGTCGAATAGCGCAATTGATTCTGATTCCGGCAAGGGTAAGCTCTCTTATCACTGATCATCCTCCGCAGAGGAGAGCAGGTTTTGGATCCACAGGGTTACCTCACATTTTGTGGGTACAATCTATTTCTCCACAGCGACCTATGTATCAGTGTACCCTTATTTACAATGACCAACAAATAGCACTAAATGGAATCATTGACACTGGAGCTGATGTCACAGTAATTTCTCAAGCCAAATGGCCTCCGCAATGGCCACTGACTAATGTCTCTCAGACACTGGCTGGGATAGGGGGGACCGGTAACAGTCGTCAGAGTTTGGAACTAATTCGAATTCAAGGACCAGAGGGACATGTGGCTTCTGTTAAACCTTTTGTGCTACCAGTCCCTATGGTTTTGTGGGGACGTGACGTATTGTCACAATGGGGGATGTCTATCCAAACACATTTTTAGATGGGGCCATTGAAGTGCGCGACACCCTAAAAATAACCTGGAAAACTGATGCTCCTATTTGGGTGGATCAATGGCCCCTTCCTTTGGAAAAACTTCGCGCACTTCAAAACTTAGTCTCAGAACAACTGTCCCAAGGACACATTGAACCTTCTACTAGCCCATGGAATTCACCAGGTTTTGTTATTAAAAAACAAACTGGCAAGTGGCGCTTGCTCCATGATCTCAGAAAAATTAATGATGCTATGGAAGATATGGGAGCCCTCCAACCCAGGCTCCCGTCCCCAGCTATGATCCCTCGACATTGGCATCTAACTGTCATAGATCTTAAAGATTGTTTTTTTCAGTATCCCGTTGCATCCAGATGATGCCCCAAAATTTGCCTTTTCAATTCCAAGCATCAACATGCAAGCTCCGTTGCACAGATATCAGTGGGTTGTACTGCCACAAGGTATGAAAAATAGCCCTACAATGTGTCAATGGTATGTTGCGAAAATACTCAGTCCTGTCCGAAACGCTATGCCTACTGTGTTATTGTATCATTATATGGATGAACTTTTAGTGGCAGCACAACATCACAAAGTCATGGAGGAAGCTGTAGCCCTTGTCGCAGATGCCGTGAATTCGGCAGGTCTCTCTATAGCACCAGAAAAAGTCCAGAAGTTTCCCCCTTGGAAATATCTGGGCTGGCGAATAAGAGCACAAACTATTGTTCCTCAACCATTGCAGATCAATACCAATGTAAAAAACCTGCACGATGCACAAAAATTACTGGGAACAATAAATTGGGTTCGACCACTATTGGGAATTTCTAATACAGACTTGGGTCCTCTGTTTGACCTACTTAAAAGGGGACACTAATCTTTGTTCCCCACGTAATCTTAACTCTGAAGCAGATGCATCTTTACAAAAGGTTGCCTCAGCTATTGCTTCTCGACAGGCCCACCGATGGGCCCCTGAACTACCTTTTAACTTGATTATTTTAAACCCTGTACGACAGCCTCATGCCCTGATATTGCAATGGGACCTTCAGAACTCAGACCCCCTGTTAATTATTGAATGGATCTTTTTACCTAACCAGTCTACAAAAACTATTTTGGCACAACATGAAATGTTTGCCTCTCTGATTGTTAAAGCTAGATCACGCCTGTTAACCTTATCAGGGAAGGATTTTGTCTGTATTTGTCTACCAATAACAACGGTATACTTACAATGGCTTTATCAGCAATCAGACACCTTTGTTATGGCACTTGCTGACTATACAGGTCAACTAAGTTCTCATCCACCTTCACACACACTGTTTAACATTGACTTTTGTCTGATGTTAAAACCCAAAAGAAGCGAACAACCCTTACAGGCACTTACTGTCTTTACAGATGGATCAGGCAAATCACATAAATCTGTTCTCCTATGGTGGGATGATCAACGGAGACGATGGGACTCGGACATAGAGACAGTCTCCGGTTCACCTCAAATAGGAGAACTGAATGCAGTTGTTTGCGTTTTCCGAAAATGGAACGTACCACTCAAGCTTGTTACTGATTCAGCTTATGTTGCAGGTATTGTTACACGAGCCAAAGCTTCTGTGCTGCGGAATGTTTCACATTCACAACTTTTTACCCTGTTACAGGAACTTATTTTCCTTTTGGACTCTCGATCTGCACCTTATTTTGTTATGCATATTAGATCTCATACCTCACTACCTGGTTTTCTGGCAGAAGGCAATCGACGAGCTGATCTGTTGACGTTACCAGTTCAAGTATTGCCAGACCGCATTGCACAAGCTAAACTGAGTCGCTCTTTTTTCCATCAAAATGCTGGAGCTCTTAAGCGACAGTTTGACCTTACTTCTCAACAAGCGTCAAATATTATTGCTGTCTGTCCTGATTGTCAAAAACATTCTTTCCCATCAATTGCTGCAGGACTTAACCCTAGAGGATTACAAAGCCTACAATTATGGCAAACAGATGTCACACATTATTCTGAATTTGGTAACCTTAAATATATCCACTCTTCCATTGATACATTTTCAGGTGCCTTGTTTGCCTCTTGTCACACAGGAGAAAAGGCCCGAGATGTTCGTAGACATTTAATGCGTGCTTTTGCTACTTTGGGTATTCCCTCAAGATAAAGACAGATAATGGTCCAGCTTATGTTTCAACAAACTATAAAAACCTTTTTTGCCCTATGGGGTATAACTCATATTACTGGCATTCCTCATTCCCCCACCGGTCAATCTCTCGTGAACGGTCTCATCAGTCTCTAAAACGTCTATTACAACAACAAAAGGGGGAATGGCTATTCCGGAGGAACGGTTACAGAAAGCATTGTATGTTTTTAATTTTTTAAATTGTTCTTTAATAGATAACAACCCACCGACAGTTCGACATTTTACTGCAAATACCTCCTTCGAGGCACGGGTTAAAGCCCCAGTATTGGTTCGAGAACCCAGAACAGGTAAATTATGGGACCATATCCTCTTGTTACATGGGGAAAAGGTTAGCTTGTGTCTCCACAGAAAAGGACCCAGATGGATCCCAGCAAAGAATGTACGACCTTTCCGTGAACCTTTACCGCAGACAACTGATACCGACACCGACCCTACAGAATGAAATAAAAACTGCGTGATGATTTCTGTTTTGCATTAATGTCAGGTAACAAATTCAGGATCTAGCATCTAGATTTCGCTTTTTACAGCGCTTGGAACGGACAATATCGCCCTGGATTAAACCACTTAACAAAGGTAATACGTTTAGACCAAGCACAGGAACAGGACAACTCGGACAATGATTCCATTGACACTGATAAACCTTTTGATCCACGTCCTATAGATCTGGAAAAGGAGCTAGACCTTTCCCCCACCCCCTTGTCTCTCCTGATGCATTGATTGTATTTTGGGGGGGTGAAAGGGAGTCTGAGGATTGGTGGCAGGAATGCAAGTGGGAAATACTTCAGTGATAGGTTTTGGGAGTCG